>NC_044572.1:100464441-100777964 GCF_901933205.1 Camarhynchus parvulus | reverse complement strand
AAAAAGAATATTACACTGCTTCATGCTAAAACTTTTCAGTGGGAAGGCAGCCCACTGAAATCTTGAAATCGTAAAATCTGTAGTAGTCAAGTGAAGGAGAAGATTTCTCAAAATAATTTTGGAAGGTATAATTTTATTATTTCATTATCCAATTTAATTTTATTATTCACTTTAGGTATTTTAATTTATTTTAAATTGTTTTTTTAAAACTTCATAACTGCACTAGCAAAAACTGTATTTTTTTGTTCCAGATGAATGAGCAGGAAAGAATACTATTCAAATACTGAAGGTGTCTTTTTATTACCACAGAAATTTCAAATGGAGACTCAAATGCCCACAGTGGGTATGCCTATACATGAGTCTTTATCTGCTTTGACTTAAGAAGTGAAAATATATGCACTGGCCTTTCATTTCACTGAGGAAAATGTTTTCTTTTTATTCAAGCAAGCTCATTTGTCTAAATTTATTTTTTTCCAAGCTGAATTTTAAATTAAAATTTTTACAAGCAATGCCACACAGCTTCCATTTAGTGATTCCTTCTAGTTTTAAAAATGAGCACCATGGGAGCTTAATTGTTTTATTAAATACAATAAATGCAGACAGACATGTTCTTGAAACTACCCTGTGGCCTAACTGTAAACATGTGCCGTTGTTTGGTCTTTGCACTTCAGTTGTTAGTGCAACAGGATTATTAGAATGTATTTGCGTGTTAAAGAGGTGGGTTAGAGTCCCAGTCCAAGGGAAATTATATCTTGAAATCGCCTTAAGAGCAGGGCTTTGTTTTCTTGCTGGAACAAGCCTTTCAGCTGGTGTTGTGAGAGGCTGGAGCCCATTGGGGTGGATTTTCAATCCATTATTCATGATTTTAGCAGAGCTCTGTTGTGGTGGGACGGGGAAATCATTCTTTACTATCCAAGGAAAAAGCAGGTGAACTAGTAAGAATTGCGCTGACTAAAACAAACAGGAGAACTAAAACAGGTAACATGGAGCAAACATCTTATGGCAACAAATGGAAACCAGTGGGAAAAACGGTAAATAATTTTTCACCTGTTGATTTCTGCCAATGGAATGTCCATAAATGAAAGGCATTTTTCTCAAGCAATTGCTTCCTGTTTATTCAGAAGCAAGAAGACATTCAGAAGAAGAAAAATTTCTCTCTTTCAAATGACCAGATATGGCTTGGTACATTTGATGCCTGATACTCTAAATTGGAGCTGTAGCTCTCTTCTTTCAGAGGACCTCAGTTCTGCCTTTTCCTGAACAAGTGTATATCAAAGGCAAGAGCACTTTGCATTTCAGATTTTGGTTATTTTCATACATGGCTTTTAAAGACTTACACATTTAGTTCTGTGTAGAAAATACCATAAACTCTGTGACGCTCATAGGTTATGGAAAAAGAGCCACTGAAGGGAACTCATGTAAAAGGAGTGAATTGTCACCAGAGATTTAAAATAAAAGCAGATAGGCTGGAGAAGGTGAGAGCATGTCTTAAACAACACGTTCCCCACAAGGTCTAGTAATAAAATAGGAATAGCATATAAGCCACTTTTAATATGTTTATCAGTTCTCCTTACTTATCATGCCAATAAGGAATGTATAAGTCTAAGTTAATTACTGGGTTAAGTGTGGACCAACTAGATACAGTGATGTGTAACTTGGGTAAGTCAATTTACCACCTGCTTTGAATCAAAACTTCTGTATGAATCCATTTGGGATGTATGAGGAGAATCTTGATCTATATTTTGACAGTTCTATTTTTTAACTGGTGCTCTTTCTGTGCAATTTTCATAGCTCCATGTGAGTGTTTTTCAGCTGGATGATTTTTGCAGCAGCTCCCAGCCATGTGCTGATAATTTGCACATTTATTTCTCTAGTTAAAGGTTTTGTTTTTCCAGAAAGGAAACAGTGAACGGTTTATACATTGTGACTTCTTTTCTTTTGGTAAAAAAAACAGCAACAAGAACCAAGGACCACATAGAAAGTTGCATGTCTTATGTCCACTATTCCTCCAATGCAAAGCTGTGGGAAGAAGAAAGATAAACTGATGCTGTGATTATTCCTTCCCACCAAGATTAGGGGATGCAAGAATAATTTACTTTGATGTATTGTATTCTTTCTTGCTATGTAAGATTCTGTAGAGGTTGACAGTGTAATGGCTTAAAAGACCCTTTATGATGTAAATCTGGATATTTGAGTCCCAACTGAACTTGGTGAGACTTTGTGTACTATCCCTAGAATGAGATGGATTTTTAAAGACTTGGAGTGAAGTGTTCTGTGTTTTCCCAAACTCAGAGGCTTTTCATGTAAGCACAGACAAACAACCACACAGCTGCCTATTCTACACTAGCAAATGAAATATATGTTGTCTATTTTTAAGGGGTGAGAAGAAGAGTGCATCTTCAGAAGCAGCCTCTGCCAATTCAGTTAGGTGTGAATTGCATGTAAAAGGTATAACAAAAGGTACTGGAAATTTCTTTCTGACGAATGCAATGGCCAGCTGTCAATCTGTGAAAAAGTAACAATTTTAAAACTATGTGTTCAAATGTAAGGTCCAAATATCAAAGCATTATAATGTAGCTTTAGAGGAGCAGCATAAAATATTCATCTTTTGACTTGCTTCGAATTGCATGCAAATGCTGGAGAGCATCATTCTACCCTGCCTCCTCAGGCCTTATTTTGTTTGATCATTTCTGGGGGGAAAAAAAAGCTTAAGAGAAGGATTCCATGAAATTTCATTTTCACGGTTGTTGCATATAAATTGATTAAGTTTGCAGGCGAATTGAGGTTGCAATTAGCTATGGTAAAATGGAGAAAGCAGACAAATAAAACCCAGCCATACCTTGTCTTGGATGGCAATTCTGTAAAAACAAGTCATGGCAGATATGTGGGATTGTGTGAGCTGCAAAGTAACCTAAAAAGCTGTCAACACTCTAAAAGGTGGGGAAAGGGGTCGGTACAGTGGGGGAGCGGTGGTGAAGTCCCCAGGATGACTTTTCTCGATGCATCCTCTTGAAGTAAAGACATCAGCATGGATTAGCTTGTTCTGGAGTGATAACAGGTGAGATCAAAGGACTGAGCAGAGGGATTTGGCAGTGCCTGTCTGAGGGGACAGAGTGGAAATGTGTCTGGTAATGCAATAACTGGGATACATGGGAAGCTGTTAGTTGGTGTTGGGCTGTGGATGAAGTGCAGCTGTTTCCGTGGTGCTGTGGTAGAGTAGCAGTAACTTGTAGTCCCCATGGTATTGTGTTTGTATGTCTTGTAGTGAGTGTGTGTCAGTTCTGTGGTGTCAGCACATTGTGCAGTGGCTGTCGTGTTTGGGGTGTCTCCTGTTCCTCATGTAGCACACTCCTTCATGAGAACAAAGGAAACAAAGGATGGAATATAACAGGTTATCAACTGTTGTGTCCATTTTGTAGTAATGTTCCTTTTCAAAACAAAACAAAACCACAGTTGTGCTACAGACTGCAGCCTGCCAGTTGTATGATAAGGGACTGATTTCCACCTATAAGCATCCAGGCATCCATCAGAGCAGTATCAGGTACCTGAACTGCATACACAAATATTACATGATACATTTATAAGTTTTATTCATTCACAATCCTAATAGATTGTTTAGCAGCAATCTATTAGGCACTTAAGCAGTCTTACCTCCCATGATTTCAGCAGTGGAGCTATCCCAACGCCTCTGGTAGAAATGACATTTTAAATTATTATAGACTGTGAAGAGTTCTCAGGTTGCATTGGTAGGGAAAAGGTGTGCAGCTCTGCATTCATGCCCTAGCTGCTTTCCAACTTAAATCTACTTTAGGACTTACAAAAATATATTGTCCTTAAAGAGGCAAAGCAGTCATGATGGGATTTTGCCTTAGCATGTATGTAACACTGAATCTGGCTTCTAACTTCTTTTCAGTAATTCCAACAGTTCCCACATAATCCTAGCACTGAAGTTTCCTGAAATTTGGCTTTTCATGGGCTACATCTTTGTAAAAAAATTGGATGGGTTAATAATTTCCAATTCATAAATGGAAGGAACAGATTTATTTTTTAAATTATACATTAATGAACGGATACATTGGTTTTTGTTTGGCATATTCCTAAGGAAGCCTGATCAGAATAAAATTATGCAGAAATTCCTGATGAAAATAATTTTTCCTTTATTGCATGAGAGAATTAAATAAATAATTTACAAATGATTGTGCAAAACTGACAAATCCCATCACAAATAATTATTTTCAAATCCAGATTTTGACCTTATGCACTACAAAATGCCTGCAGACACATTACAGAGACAGATGAAATTGATAAGGCAGGTAATGTTCTCTTAGTCACTTTATGTGTACCTTTCAGAGGGATGAAAGTGTCTTTTTCTCAGGTACAAAACAGACGTGCACAAGTCAATAAATGACTCAAGTAAAGAAGGAACTGATAGTGCCCAGAAAGTCTGTGTAGGTCCACTATGGTTTTCAGCAGAGTGTGGTCCTGCAGGTAGTTTTTGGGATACTTCCATTTGACTTATCTCATTTTTCCCTAGCGGAGGGGTGTGGAGTGTCTGTTCCAGGGAGAACTACGTTTTGAATAACCAAAAAGTTCCAACAAGGGCTGTGTGGCCTGAACAGCAGCAGCTGCTGGCTTTGCCCTGGGAGGTGGGAGGAGTGGTGAGGAGGTGGATGCCGGGGCTGGGGAAATGGCAACACAGCCCAGGAGAGCAGTCCCACGACCTTTGTTACGTCCTTGCAGCTGCTGAGGCTGGAGCACACAGGACGTGGTCCAGCTAAGAACTTGGGATTGCACTTGGAAGCCTGAAGCAACCCTGTCATTAAGTACATTTTTGCTCTGGGAAGTGGGAGTTTGGTGATGTAGTGCTTTCTGTGGTCACACACGTGAAGAGGATGGCGTCCAGCCGAGCATCGCTTTTGTACAGATAAATCAGCTTTGGCACCAATCTGAGAGACACAAAGTGAAGGGCACAGAAAGTTCTGATCAGAAATATAAGTGCCACAAGATTAATTACTGTAGTATAAATAATGAGATCTGACTCTGCCTTCTTGGATCTTTATTTTTGAGTTAAGTAAATTTCAGGAGTAAAATTGATGGGATGCTAAACTTAATGAGAACATAAAATTGAAGATATTAAGATTAAAACAGTATTGGACCTGAAAGGGGGGATACTTAATTATTTTGGTCAGATCTCAGGCTCACACAGCTTATCACTGTGACATTTTTGTTGTAATTATTTTGAGTGGAAATCGTAGAATGAAGTTGACTTGTGCAAGAACTGTCTTGTATCTGAAGAAAGGGATCTTATGGTTTAATAAATGCTATCCTATTAACTGCCCTATCAAAACTGTTGCAAATTAATAAATAATTAGGTTAAATATACATGCATTAGATTCATCTTGTGCAGAGGTGTTGAAATTTTACAGCTTTGATTATGATGAAGAAATGCACCACCAAATACATAATCCTGCAAACAGGAGTTTCAGCTATTCAAGTCCAAACCCAGAGCAGAGGCCTGAAGAGAATATCCAATATGTAACATCAGCATTCCAGTTTTAGTTTCCAGAAGAAGCCACACAGGAAATTCCCACACAGATTCAGGACATTGTTATTTATTTGCACACTGTGCTTTGGTTTTAACTATTGATAATCTTGAGTTGTGCAGATGTCTGTCCCGTGGCTCTTTTCTTTTTCATTTTTTTTACACCCCTGAGACACATTATCTGCTAAACCTTTCCCTTTGTCCTGCTGATGAGCTCAGGGATTCCCATGTTTTACCTGTACAGAATGTATCGATACAGGAGCTTCAGGCTCAGCTTGAACAGGAGACCAGACTTCACCGAGAGGAGCAAGAAAAGTTTTCAGAAAGGATCATCCAGGTAAATCCAAACCCCACCTGCTGGGAGAGACGCATGACCATGATGTGTGATGTGAGCCCTGTTTGTCAGGACTGTGGGAACTTGTGTCCTGATGGCTGTGCCCGTGTGACCTCATCTGAGCAAAGGAAGAATCTGGAATCTGGGGAAATCTAAACTCAAGCCCATTTTGCCACTGCAAATCTGGATTCTCTGCTTGGTGGAGAGAATTTTTGTCCTCCCCTCTGCAGGGGAAATCGTGGTAGAGACATGAAATACTGGATGGAGAATTCTGTCACCCTTCAGCTCTCTGTGAGCTGGGGAAGGGTGTGTTTGATCCCTGGGAGCTCAGTTCAGCTCCATACCTTATTCTGGCACCTCCTAGCAGAAGGAAAATCCAGCACCTCTCTGAAGTCAGAGGAGTTGCTATGCACACATAGCTGAGAAACAAATCAGGACATTCATTCTTGTATTTCTCAGTACTGAGTGCTTCCAATCTTCTTATTAATAGCTGGTGAATAAATCATATTTTTTTTACATGAGCTCTCCCTGCTCTTTTGAAAGCTGGAACAGATTAGTCAATCGTTTTCTGATCTCTAGCTCCTAGGGCGAAAAAATCTGCTGCTAATTTCTGCAGGCTGTTTGGCTCTTAACTCAAGTTTTCTTCTTAAATTTACTTCATGGACTAAATTCAGCATAATTGTTGCATACTGTAAAGAATGTTTCCTTGTGCCAACTAATCTCTTTATGCCCAAATGGTATCTCTCTGTTTTTTCATAACTAGCTTTAATTTCCAGTTGATCTCCACAGGAGCTTTCCACTGGAGCTTTTGAAGGCAACCAGTCAATTGATATCCTTCCTAGTTGCCTCAGCTGTGAAAGCTTTTTGGAAGCTATGCCTGTCTCCTAAAGTTCTTTTCTTTTGCAATTGCTATCCATTGAAAAAGCATAGCACTCTATGAATCTACCTCTTCTAGGGTCTTCTGCAAGAATTCATGACCATAGGGATTTGAAATATAACAGCTTGTCAAAATGATGAAAAATGCACCAAAATCAAAGCTAGCTGTTCATGTTGATAGCCAGCAGAAATAGAAGAATAAAAGAATCTTCTGGATTCTTCTTTTTTTTTCCAGATTATGCCCGTTCTGTTGATAAAGTTCCTTTTTTATCACCTTCCAGAATTTCTGATGGAAATTACTCAGATTTTTTCTGTATTTAACCATAACTTTATTTGGTGAAAGAATGGTCATCAACATCAAATTTACATTTTTCTTCCCGTAAAAACTAAATTTAAAATCAGCCATTCTTTTACTTTTTCATTTTTAGGAATGTTTAATGACATCAAATTTATGTGTGCTAGCAGTGTATAATCTCCATGAGTGTTATTAGGAGTTGTGTGTATGTTTTTTTGAGTCATTATGGCTCACTTTGTTCCAGACTGCTTTTACACTTCATTTTAAGGTACACATTTAAGCTAGCCACTACTGTAAATAATTTCAATTTAATTGGGAACTTTTTAAGGCATAGTAGCATAGATGCTAAAAATTTGCATTATGCTGGAGCACATCATTTAGAAGGCAGGCAAGTCCTTAGGAAACTATCTCATATGGACTGGTAGCCTATTTCAGAAGCATCTCAATGTTGCCATGAAAATCAAACATATATTTCTTAGTGGTATTTATTGCTAGGGAGTCCTAGTCCCTGAAATATTCTTTATTCTTGTGTGAGCATTGTTTGTTGCAGGGCGTGTTCCAGTGGTTTGGATTGTTGTGGTCATAAGTGTACTGTGGCTTTCATAGATTTTATCTATGGAGCTGGTCGGGAAAAGGAGAGGCTGTTGTTCTGCAGAATGGAAAATAGAAACTGGCACCTGTAAACAGACTCTGTACTAATTTTCCATCTGCATTTTCTTCATCTATGAAGAAGCCACAGCTTGGTTGAAGTGGAAACACTTTCTCATCTATTCACAATATAAGATATCGTGCAACTAACTTGTACAAGTTCTGTTGGGTGCAGGTCATGCCATGGTTTGATTTTTTTCATATATTGAGGCAGAGGTCACGTTTAAAGAATGGTGTTTCAGGTGGCCTTGCATTGAAACAGGTGTAGTTATACATGTCCTCTAAAGAAATGAGCTTTTCTTGGTGATTTTAGTACTAAGGCTGAGACATGTCAAATGCTGGTTAGCAATGTGTTCCTGTCTCTTCAGTTCCTGCTTGTGTCCCAGATCAAGTCATGCCAGAATGAGAGACTGCTTACTGTGGTATCATTCAGGTGCCTTCAAGTATGAACTGCAAGAAGTGGGGGACCAGTAGTGGTACCTGAGGTACTGGAAGTGTTTTCTTTGGAAGTGTTGCCCTTCCAGAGGCAGAGGGAGATGTAGCAACTGTGGACAGATTGAACCTGTGCCTGTAGGGGGAAGTTGCAAGGCAAATATTCCGGGTTGTCTGAAGGGCAGCTGTGGTCCCACCAGCCAACAAATGGCTGCAAACGCATTAAATAGGTGTGATATGTGCAGCAGTGTGGGCTGGTCCCTCTGCTGGGAACCTACTGCAGAGATACAATCAAGAGAGGGAGGAAAATATGAGTGTTGTAAAATGTTTAACCAGCTTCAGAGCTCTTGTGCATCTTTGAAGTAAATATCCACTTCCACAGCAGGTTACTTTCATATGGTTATCTAAGAAAAGCTTATCATCTGCTATCCTCTAAGTTCCTCATCAGTCATAACTGCTGAAGAACTTATTGAGCCAAACTCAATAGCTGCTCACTACTGGTGAAAATTAGAGATTTCAGTTTGTCTCACCCAGTGAAGAACAATTCCTGGAGACTGCCCCAGGACATCACCCTGTTGACATGTTGCCTGTTATTCCATTAAAGCTGGAGGAGGAGCATCTGCAGACCCTGCGGAGAAAAGACTTGGAAGTGCAGAGCTTGACTTTGCAGAACAAATTGGAGGAGAAGACCTGGAGTCAGGAGAAAAATCTGCTGCAGCAGGAACTCAGGCATTTCAAGCAGGACACCTTTCTCCTGTATGTCAAACTGAAGTGGCTGCTGAAACACTGGCGGCAAGGCAAGCGAATGGAGGAGGAAGGGGAGGACACTTTAGAGGTAACTGTCCCACCTCAATAACCCAGATGAGAACTGGGACCTCCCTTCTTCAAGTGCAGACTTGACATATGATGGGGCACCAGCAGCTTTCAAATTGCACGTATGTTGAAAGGGGATTCAAATTAAACATGAAAGCTGGTGTTGGCTTGTACTGAACTATATTCTGCATGATACGTTACAGATCACCCATCTTTAAAGCAAAACCCTTAACTAGTACAAACAGCTGGTCCTACAATACTCTCACAGAGTAAATGAAAAATTAATTAGATCTGAAAGATATGACTCCTGAGTAATTTTTGAAAGAAAAAAAGTACATTAGCAAGGTGAGGGAGTCAAATCTGTTTAGATGGATTGAGGGCTGTTGTTTTTCTCATCCTGTGCACAGTGTGTTCTTTACAAAGCCTTCAGCAATACAGATGGAGGGAAGCTCTGTTTCTGTGTTGGCAGGAGAATTATACAGCTTCATGTGGGAACTTACAGTGAATCATCCTTATTTGTTCCCCTTCTCCACACACGCGTCTGTCGCCGTCAGCAGCAGTACATCAGTCGTCATCGTGGTGCTTTTCTAAGTAGAGGCTAAATCAAGATCAGGAATTTCAGAAGTACATAACAACCTGGAATCCCCAAGCTGACACATCTCAGCAGGGGTATGGTTGCCAGCCAACATGCACTGTGAAGGAAGAGTTGAGTTGCACACCCAGGATTACCATTTGCTTCTTAGCTAAAGAAAAAAAAGTGTTTTCCCATTCTGACATTTTTCACTAAATTCTTCAGAACAATAGATTTGTTTTGCAGGTTCATGCAATTCTGGTAAGCAACAAAGTAATTTTTCTCAATATTTCTGGTCCTTTTATACATAGTGTTTTTCAAGGTTTGCTGCATTTGGCAGTACAAGTAACCTTTCAGGTCTGGTCGGAGTGTGCTTAAGCTGAATACTCCAATGTTTTGTATTCTTAGATAAAGGTGGATGAACATCTTTAGATTCATCTACTGTGGTAATATGAGTAAGAAACATGAGATGAGAAGCTATTTAAAAATAATTTGCTTCTACTTTACTTCAGCTGTGTTAATTTGCTTCGGTGTAAATTATCTCATCTTCTAATACCTAAAAGCTTTCATTTATTGACTGTTTGGATTTTTTAACTGATTAATTTATTACCAGCCCAGTTTTATTGGAGCCATGCTTTCCTCACACTTTGCAGAAAATAAAATAATCAATTTGGATACTTCCTAATCTCCATTACTTTATCACACAATACACCAGTGTCTTGTATGGTTCTTGATTAATGTGTGGTGGATTATATCCGTCATGTGACATTAGACCCATCCCAACTGCATAAATCCCCTGTGTTGCAGGCCTGCAAAGTGGTGTGTTCACACACTCAGTAGATGATGTATCACCCAAAGATCAGTTCTGTGGCCTGAGTTGAGGTCAATATATGCCACCACAGAGATGCAGTCCCTTCCCTTAGTCCTTCAGTAGATTTCTGGCCCCAGAGGTAAATGGGAAAAGCATGTTCCTATGTTCTTCCATTCCTGTGTTCTTGCATTCTAGATCGAGCACCCTGAGGGCCTCCCAGACTTCAGCATTCAGCCTGAGCAGAAGGCAAATGATGCAGAGCGAGAGGAGGAGGAAGAGGATGTTGTGTTTGCACTGGCAGATTTCTCCCAGCATCCAACCACGGAGAGCGCTGATCACGGACCACAGCTGCAGACTGCAGAGTTACTGCAGCAGCAGAAGCAGGTACTACACCATTTATATATCTTGCCCTGGGAATGGAAACTGTGGATTTTCCAAGAGAGTTCTGTGCTGCTCTGTTAAATCACCTAGAATCATACTTGTGTAAATACTTCTAGCTACACAGCAATTACAGTGGATTTCATCCATTATATTTATATTTAAATTTAATCACGAGCCACGTGATTACTGTTCTTCTGTTGACAGATGCTATCAGTGAAAAATCCTATTTCCTCTTGTGGCTGCTTGCCCAGAAACATCTATCAGTATGTGATGGTTTGCAGAATTTACAGGCTCCTCTTGTCTGAGCACATCTATTGTACTCTGCTGTCAAGCTTTTAGCAAGAACATGTGATTTTGTTTCCTTTAAATAATTTAAGAAACTAGCACATGTATTTAATGTTTCCCTTAGAGATGATGGGAAAACAATGTAAGAGTTCCTTCTTGTCACTGGGCTTGTTTTTAAAAGCCTGAAATCAAATCATATTAACTTTTCCCTGGCATCTCCTGTACCCTGACTGTGTGTCAGAGCACTGCCATATATCCTAGCTTTTTCCTTTGTACATTTAACATACTAACTATCCTAATCCATTTCTAACAATACAAATAGAAAAAGGAGACAGATTTATTATATTTTTTAAATGAAAACCATTTGTATGAGACCATCCTGTTACATGGATTTATTTGCAATCATAAATAGAATGGAGCAAGAATTCTATGTGAAAAACAAATTCGGGGGAAAAAATCTTCAGTCTTCTGACGTCCCTTCTTTATCCAAGCCTTTGACCTGGCAGCCTGCTCCACAGTGACAGCTCTCAGGCAAACATGTGCTCCCTATGATCACAATACTTAGCCGGAGTCACTGCAGGCCTGGGGATTGTGTCTCTTTGCATCTGAGCTCTCCACCTTGAATTCCCCAGACCCTCATGATTATGGACAACCTGTTTTCTAACTGCCTATGCGTTGCAGCAGGCAACAGGAAGTCTCTATCCTATAAAAGGATACTCTCTAACTATTATTTTCTATGAAGTGTGCTAACAAGTATTAATTTGATTAGTTTGGCATTTGGAAAAGTTCTACCTTGCTGGTCACCCAGACCCACCACTGTCTTCCTCTCAGCAAGATCTTTGCTGGTGAAAGGCTCAAGAGCATCATGCAAGAGATGCTCTTGAGCACATCATCTGACTACATTCCATCTGTAGACTGATTTATTCTGGAATTAGTAAAATAAGTATATACCAAAATGTTGTTTCTTTACAAACTCTGTCATGTACTAACTTTCCATATAGAGCTCTTAAAATAACCAAGAACATTCAAATGAATTATGTACTCTTTGAAATAATCATTGCTTAGACATTAATCTCAGTTAAGGTGGCAGAAATAGGCAGTAAATTGATTATAATTCATTTTTATTAACATCACAGCAGTTCCAGCTAATCTTGCTTGAAGAATTGATCCATAGGAACTGACCACATCTTGGTACTCCCCATGATGATGAATAGTGCATGATATCCCAATGAACTTGTCAGGATAAAACAGATTCCTTGCTCCCCAACCCAGAAAAAAAGTGTTATTTCAACGCTGCAAGAATTAATAAGTTTGTAAATATTTCTCATTTTAAGCACTATTTGTTTTGCTTGCACACGCTAGGGCATCTTCTCACAAGCCCTGCTGTGCTGAAAAACACACTGAGTTTTGGGAGGTTTTCTGCAGGTTCCTTAAGCCCACAACTGGAAAAAACACTATTTATACAGAGAATTTGGAATGACTGGTGCAGCTGGAAGTCTCCAAGGTTTGCACCTGCCCAGAAGAACCCAAAGTTGCTGGATCTGCCTGACAAGCTCCAAGATGAAATGCATCAGCACTTACTTCACATCGGGAATGAAACTTTTAGTTAGTCTAGGAGTGGCTGAGATAACTAGGTCAGAAAAAAAAAGGGCTTACAGTAACCTGAGGTTACCCATATTTATTTTTAACATTTAATGTTAATATTTAATGGCTTGTGTTTTCAGACTGCACTCTTGCTGCTGACTTTCTTACCCTGCCTGGAAAGTGGAATTGTTTTGAGAAAAAATATAAACCCAAAGGCCATAATTTCAACAAGCAACTTTTAATTTTATATTGCTATGATTTGAGATACTCAGCTGGCTGAAAAGTACACCAGTCTGGCTTGTCTGGGATTTTTATTTGGACGGTGTGTGGAGGGATATAGGCAAGGCAGAGCAGAAAGGGGAGAAAAAAGCTAAGCTGATAAGAGGCAGAGTAGGTCTGAGAGGGGTCAGTTCATCTTTTCCGGTATGACATTGTCTCTTGGCTGGTAGCTGGGGGACACAGCAGAAGTGCCAGGCAAGGTTAAGAGCCAGGCTGGAAGTTTGTTTGTATTTAGGACACAATCAAGCAAGTTGGACAGCAGAGGAGAACAGCCTGTGGATAAAGGAAGAGCTTTGTTTCAGTTGAGTATGAAGGGTGAGATGCCTGTTAGATGGTGTTAAGATAAGGGAATAAGGACTAGAGGGTTTATCCGTGGTCCAGTGGAAAAAGCTTCTGGTTTGCTGTTTAGGCTTCCGACCTCCTGTTTTTAATTGACTGCTCTACCAAACTGCTTGTAATACCAGCCTGTGGCTGAAGTCTTCAGTGAAATTCTCAAGGGAAATTCTCAGAGAAAAATGAATTGTGATTGAAAGCAGAACCAAACTGCCAACTGTTCTTGTCCAAAACTTTTCTAGAGCTGGATGCTCCTGTTTCTGTGGTTGACTCAACTTCGTAAATGCTCCAGTGTTCTGGAATTTAATTGGAGTTTGCTACATAAAAGTTTTGTTTGTTGTCAGCTGTTTTTTCTATAAATCCAGAGCTATGGATACAAGTCTTTAAACTTTTGTAAAGCCTTTTTAATTATCTTATTTTAGCCTTTGCAATTATCTTGTCTTACATCAGTTGTGAATCAGTGAGATTCTTCTAAGCTTTAAATTTTAGAAACAGCTAAGGTGCTTAAGAGCCACCTCCTCGCGTGGAAGACTGTCCAAAGAATCACAACCATGCCAGATTTCTGCTGTGCAACATGCCTGAAAGGAAGGGGAAGACTATAACAATACTTGTTGAGTATTTACAGGACTTAGTCTCATGAATAAGCTGTTTTGCCACTAAAATCTAAAGCATGGCTAGATGTAAGCATTGTATTTCAGAGCACATTCTTTCAAAAGTACTTTCTCTGTTGTCCAATACCACTCCAGTTTGACAAAAGAAAAAAAAATAATTTCACAGATTTCTCCAGCTTCAGACTATAAATACAGAGTCATGCAGAAGAGACTTCTCTGCAGGAGTACAAAGTATGTAACTGAAATTGGATTTATATTGGCATGGTAATTAAAATGCCAGCAAGCCAGGGGGCACCTGGGGTAGTTGTCTCATCACAGTGACATTGATGTAATACCCCTAGAAATAAGAAATGCCCTCAACACTGTAGGCTACAAACCTGCAATGAGGCTCTTTTGTCTCCTTTATGTACTAGTCCATATCTTCTTTCTTTGCAAACCAAATTTTATAGGACTTTACAATTATCAAATATATGCACAGGAATGAGAGTTGTAACTTGCTTTGGTGTCATTTGGTTTTGCTTTTCTTCTGCCTCATTTCTCTTGTGGAGCCTTTTGACTGCTTTTCCAGAGAAAGGTTTGTACAGCACACCAGAAAACACAGAACGTGGCTCTTGAATGAAAGCACTTCCCAGACATTTGGAGTCAGGGTTCCAAAGAGGATGAGACCAGATTTTGATGCCTCCAATACCCAGCAGCTCCTGTTGTGACATTAAGGGCAAAACTTCAAAGGAGTTCTGATTATTACACAAGGGGCTTGAAATGTTTGGAGAATTTAGCCTTAATTAGGTGGTAGAATAAAAATGCATAGTGGAAACATAAAATCTCATTGCATATTGAATAGTAGGTGATCTTATATGCATGATGGAGACTGCTGCTGGATAGCAGGAAACTGCTAATTGGCATTAAATGTTAATGGAATTAATTCTGCTTCTGTGTGTGCATTTCTTGTAAAACCCCATCTTGTACACCATCACTTTTCATTAGCCCAACCAGATAGGTCAGTCAATGAGCACCTGCAGTCATTTCCCTACATCTAGCATATTTTTGCTGATGTATCAAATGGCTTGGAAAAAGTAGACCACGTTTGTTTGCTTTTTAAAGAAAAAAGGCACCTTGGCATGTATAATTACTGAATACAAAAATGGGTCAGGTGGGTTCAGTGATGCCAAAAATCTGGTGAGCATATGAAGTCAGCTTAGTTGTCTGCATAAAATTTTATAAGTATTGCCATTGAAAAAAGCACATGACAATTACTTAGATTTTTGCATACTTCTGTTTACTTGACTTGTCTTCAAAGAAGCCTCCATGTAGTTACTGCATGAAATTCCAGGTAAGAGGGAATGCAGGAAGCCTTCACTTCAGAAAACAAATTTTAAAAAAATTTGATTAGACTATCGTGCAAGGATGGAGACAATTAATTTGAGTTAGGCCTTCCCAATGGAGTTAACATATTCCTGAGAACCAGGTAATTAAATGCTGATTTTTTTGAGTAAGCTTTCCCATTTTTCTGCCCCTTGCTGTGTCTGCTAGTCAAGTATAATTTTCATAAAAGTATTTTCTAGTCAGGATAACTTGTCAGATACAATCTCTGGTTACTCCCTGGTGTTTGAGAGGCTTATTGGGAATATTTGATTTAAATTTTTGACAAATAAATCATATATTTCTGTTTTCTGATTCAATAACTGCAAAAAAAATTCTTTTACTAATCCAGAATGAATATTTAGAAATTTTGTTTTGATATTTAACTTTAAAATGGCAGATTTTGCAAGTGCCCAGAGAATGTGCAGAAGGTAAATGCCAAAACTAAGGAAAATGAAATAAGATTTGAGTAAGACTATGGGATGTCAGCTCTGGGCTAGACTTTCAACTTATCTCCACTCTTGGCTTCTGGCTACCACAAGAGCTCTGACAACATTTTCAGCATGGCCATAACACTCTCAACAAGACATGAATGGAGGTTTGCTCTTTGATCCCCTCTGCAAGAGGGAAGGGGCCTCCCTGGCCTTCAAGCCTTTGGCACCCAGAAGGTGCTGCTGCAAAGCTAACCTGGGTGCAACTGCCTGGTGTGGAGCAGGAATATGAGGTACAGACTACTGAAACACCTTAGCAGAGATACTCAGCTCAAAGCATCACTGTATTTCCCAAATCAATTTTATCTGATAATACAAAAGCATTGAAAAGTTATCCCCTTTCTTTTTATGTAGTTTACAAATATTTGGCATTTGATACAGAGCAATGACTGTATGTGTGAGGCAGACATGTAACTATGCAAAAACCTCAGCAATGATACTCTAGCTTTTGTTTATAGTATTAAAAAAAAAAGTTATTAATGATGTCCTCAGTCCAGAAAGATGCTTAGTGCCTTTTTCAGAGTAACTGAAGTATTTTTGGCTTTCAGGAAGCATCAGCACTAGGCCTAACGACAAGAGAATCACAGAATCATTTCGGTTGGAAAAGATCACCAAGTCCAACAATAAACATAATACTGCCAATTCCACCACTAAACCACATCCCAAAATGTCACATCCACACATCTTTTAAATACCTCCAGGGATGGTGACTCAACCACTTCCTAAGCAGCCTGTTGACAGAGAAGACATTGCTATTCTTAGTTTCCTCATGCAAAAGTTTGCCCAGGCACTTTCTCTTCCATGCAGTGGACACCAGCCATTTTTTGTCCTAAAAAAATGAATCTGGGGATTAAAGCCAGCATCCAATGACAGCCGCACTTTGTCTGCTTTGTTGTGCCAGGCGAGCGAAAACCGGAAGCTCCTGAACGCTCTGAAGGGTTTGCTGGATGACTTCCGCTCGGAGCTGCGGGACGAGGAGCGGGAGCGCCAGGGGCTCCAGCAGCAGTACGCCCTGCACAAGGCAGCCTGGGAGGTGGAAATCACTGAGCTCAAGTGTCGCCTCCAACAGGTAACATGCCCTAAGTCCAACACCTGGAGAGAACAGCTGAGGTGCTTAAAGAAATAGGAAATTTACTGGGGCAATGTTCCTCACTCAGGGCTCACCAAATGTGGTGGTGTTCGCAGGGGTCCCAGGACAAGGGAAGAGACAAGAATCTTGACTCCATGTTTCAGAAGGCTGATTTATTATTTTATGATATATATTAAAAGAAAATGATATATTAAAACTACAGTAAAAGAATAGAAGAAAGGATTTCATCAGAAGGCTAGCAAGGAAAAGACAGGAATGATAATAGAATCTTGTGATTGACCAGAGAGTCTGAGACAGCTGGACTGTGATTGGCCGTTAATTAAAAACAACCAATATGGACCAATCCAAGATGCACCTGTTGCATTCCACAGCAGCAGATAATTATTGTTTTTCTTTTCCTCTGAGGCTTCTCAGCTTTTCAGGAGAAAAATCCTGGCAAAGGGATTTTTCAGAAAATATCATGGTGACAATTTACAACAAACTGAAGAGGGGCTTTAGTCATGCATTTTATCCTGGTGTCTGAAAGCCCTCACCTGAAGCCTGATCAAAGTTTTGCCACTTGGGTTGCCTCTTGGATTTCCAGTTGTCCTACTACAAGGGCACATACAGTGGACACTGTGTGGCATAGGTGAGAACAAAGGAACTGAACCTCTTGCTGTATTTTCT
This sequence comes from Camarhynchus parvulus, assembly GCF_901933205.1. NCBI lineage: Eukaryota > Metazoa > Chordata > Aves > Passeriformes > Thraupidae > Camarhynchus > Camarhynchus parvulus. Next base: position 100,760,563 of record NC_044572.1, on the reverse strand, counting down.
CAGCAGAGTTGGGTGGTGATGTATCAGCTGTGGTAATGAGACATGTGGGTGTCTGTATTTATTGAAGAGAAAAATGTCTTGTGGTTGGCATGCTCACAATTAGTTCATCACTGTGCCTTGGTATGTAACAACTGCAGTATCTGATTTATTGCAGAGAAAAGAGTGATTCAACCACACTGAGGTGATAGATCAATATATTGATATTAAACCAGCCATTCAAAGCTACTGGTTAGTGATGGAAGAGAAAGCTCTCATTACCTGCCATGGGATACTGTTAGAAGTATTTGTATAAAAGCTGGTTCCAGGTGTTTCAATGTCATGTATGGCGGTTCACAGAAAACAAATCAGCAAAGAACCCACAAGAATTTATTTCCAAAGCTGATGGCATAAAAGCTCTTATTTTACACATTGAGGAGGGAAGGGGTGGGAGAATTAGTACATTCAGATCTTGAGAAAAATTGTAGAGCTTCTCTGCAGAAGTAAAATATAATAAAAATATTCACTGTTGGAAGGGTGGTACATTTAGAAGGCTCTACTGAATTTTAGAGACTCACTGTGACACACAGAGCTGAGATGTGAGCACTGCTTTTCCTGCCCAGGTACTGCGGGCTGCTTTCCCAGAATGAAGGAGGCAGCTTTCATTTTTAGCAGAGTCTTCTCCCAGAAGATTCAAATTCTTAGTTCTACTGCTTCTCAGTGCACCAGCATTTCTGAACAATATATCACTTGAAAAAGGAAACAAAATCAGTTCCTGTTTTGGCTCCTTCTGAAATATCTTGGTGACAGATTTACCTTAAGCTCGAGATGGCAACAAAGAATGATTCTTAGAGAAAGTCTGACCACAGAACTGCCAAGCTTTCCTAGTTTGCCTTTGCATGGGCAATAAACTTCCAGGCTGCCACTTTGGCTGGTGTTTGGCACCAGGATGGTGCTGCAACTCCTACTCAGGGGTTTCCACCCTTCCTTCTGGGGCTTTTACCTGGCTCTTTGCTACCTCCACTGCCACACTGGAAATAATATACAACATTTGGTAATTACTGGGCAATGGGTGTTACTTGTTAGGGAGTTAGTGTTAGGGGCCAAACCCTGAGTATACTTTGAGAATTTGCATTGAGGACATGGGACCCATTAAGGATATGGGAGTCCCTCACTAGGACTCTGACCAATGGTCCAGCTTCAGGATGCCTGGGGGGAATATAATATATCATGTCATATCAAATAATATCATATCAATCATATATCATATCATATCATGTGGTACACAGGTGTGAAAAAGATTATGTCATGTCAGCTTTGTTAAAATAAGATGCTGCTCTTTCAAAATTGATTTTTTTTGTTTGGTCATTTGAAAGAAAACAACTGGACTCTAAATATTAGTGGTAGAAGATGTTGATGTTTTTAAGATTTCCTTGTCACTGCGAGTGGGTGTAACAGGATGTTCCCTGCAGCTCAGTACAATTTAAGTAACTCAAGCAATAATCTCTCAGTCAATTGTTTGGGGAGGCTGTTCCAGAAACTACTAAGCATCACTCCTGAATCCAGTCTGAAATTTTTTTGCTCAGAAAGTTTGGGTTTATTTTCCACGTAGGGCAAGGTGAAGGTGTTGTCCTTCTCTTTTGCTAGAGGAATATGCTTCCCAGCAGACCTGCTGCCTCTCATTTTTGAGGACAATGTTAACTCCAGAGGTGGAAATGAGTTTTTGCTGCTTTTCACTCCATTTCACCTGCAGAGCTAGGGGATGGAGATGTATCCCATTCTGAGTCATACACACATCTACTGAGCTGTCAACAGAAGGTCAGATTCCAAGGATAAATTCTTCACTCACTTGAACTTACACAAAACAATTGAGCACTTTTTCCCTCTGACAACAGTGCAGCACTGGCCCAGCTTGACCAGAGAGGTTGTACAATCTCTGCACTTGGAAGTTTTTCAGGATCCATCTGAGCAAAGTCCTGTACAACCCATTCTGACCTCAGAGTGTACCATGCTGGAAGGAAAGGGTTCAACTAGAGACTTCCTGACACCCCATAAAGCTTATATTTTCCTGTGAATCTATTACCTTGGGCTAGCTCTTCTGATCTGTTTAAGCTAACCCCTGATCATGAAATTGAAGAAGGGAGGGAAGGTGGTATCAGATAATTGCCCTTGAAATCAGTTCAGAGTCCAGAACCTCAGAGATGGGGGGGATGATCCTGGTGCACCTGCTGCTGCTGCTAATACCTTCTCTTGTTGGAAGGCAGGAGAGTCATACAAGAGCACCACTGCTGAGGATTGTTGTGGGACAGACCTCTTCAGAAGATGAATTCACTCTCCTTAGGTTTCAGGTGCACTGAGTGAGAGCACAACCGCAGGGCAGTAGCTGAGGACATTGTCCTGGAAATTGTCTCAGAGATAATGATGAGGCTGGAGTTTATCTCCATGTTTCCTTCATTACTGGTACCTATATTCCCATCAGAAAGATCATAACTGGTGCCTTAGGAGCATGAACTGGTAGAGCTTGAGAAGTTATCCCCTGTAGTTTTCACTGTCTTGATTTTAAAACTTTTTCCACTCTGAACATATTTGATCATTTATTGAGGTCCTAGGAGGTAATAATTGCTATTATTCTGCCATTGTCTTTGTAAAGTTAGGTCTTTAACTCTAATCCATTTTCAGGCACAGGTTTTTATTGCAGAAAGTTTAACATCCTAGTAACATTTGACTTTATTGCCAGCTGGAAGGGAAGAGTGAGAACACCTCCGGAGACACAGGTTCAGATGCAAAGGGAGCTTTTAAAAGGGAAAGAGAGGAGCACAAGAAGCTTCTGGCTGACAGTCACAGTGTGGTGATGGACCTCCGCTGGCAAATCCAGCACAGTGAGAAGAACTGGAACCGGGAAAAGGTGGAGCTCTTGGACAGGCTTGATAGAGACCGGCGAGAATGGGACCGCCAGAAGAAGGAGCTGCTCAGGCGGATAGAGCAGGTAAGGAGCCGTCAGGTAAGGAGTCATCTTGGGTCAGCAGTGCCTGTCTGAAAGAATGAGGCCATTGTACCATTACTACACTCAGGCCAAGCTCAAGGGACAGCATTAAGAAGAAGCACAGGAATGATTTTTCTTCCTTAGCTACATCAATGTTTCTCATGTTATGAAACAATTTATATACACAAGGGAGTAAAACGAAAATGCTCATAATCCCTATAAAAGACCACTTATGAGAATTCAGCTCTAGGTTAGAGGTCATTTCCCCATTTCAATTACCCTGGACAAGCATGGTCACATTCTGTTTGAAGGCTTCACTGCATCTCTGTGCTAGAGCACTCAACGCACAGAGTTACGCAGGGTTTGGTACACAGCTTCTTGCCGAAAGAGATTGTTCATCTATGGATTAGCCACCAAAGATGCAGCTGCTGCAACTATTCAGTCTCAACTGAATGCTTTTTCTCTGGCAAAGGAACACAGGGGTTAACATGAAGAGCCCTGACTGATAACAAACACAGTTACCAGTACTAAATATTCAGAAGAATATTTGCCTCATAAATTTTGTGCAAACCTCTGTTATCATTTGCAAATTTGGAAGCGCATACCTACCCCCTTGTTTTCATGCCTATCTGTATTTTCATCTGCTTAGTATTAGAGACAAATAATACCTAATGAATTTATTATCAGCCTGGAAGCAGCACAAAAAATGAAGTTTTATGAGGGGGAGTTAAAACACCGCTTTTGACTGAACATTGTTCAGATCTGAGTCATGCATTCCAGGAAAAGCAAGAGAAACAACTGAAATTGTGGGTCCTCGACTAACTGAACGCTTTCTGTCCTCAGGACAGCAGAAATGGAACCACACCAGACCTGTGCATGCCCTTTAGAGAGCTTTATACTTGAGAAAAGCACAGAGTGGCCTCCTCACAGGTTTAAATCAGTGAAAGTCCAGTGTAACTTCATGACCAATTTTTGCAAAGGATTCATTGTCTGTGTCTCATGTTCCCATGTCAGGGCTGCAACAAGAAGTTTAAAAAAAGAGACTAGGCTGGAAATATGAGTTCAAGACTAAACCTCAGTTTGAGCTTTGGCTGTTAAACCCACAGAGAAGCACTTAGGAAAATCCCATGCTCATGTGGGTCTTTCTAAAATCAATGCTGAAAGTGTAGGTCTGAGTGGGCAGTGCCAAACATGAAGGTTTTATAGACCAAGAAGGGTAATTTTTGAGCCTCTAAATTTTGAAATATCAGCAAACAATATTCTCAATTTTTTAATCTCCTATATATCTGAGGGGATTTGTGTGTATTTCACGCAGCTTTTTGAGCTAGTCTTTATAATGCAACACAGTAGTGCTAAGTTAAAACCTAAGTTAATCTCCTAACTTAAAATCATCAGAGCCTGTGAGCCGTATAGCAAAGGTCATCATACAAAGTTCCTGGCTTGCAGGGTTCAGTGGCAAAAGGTGCTTGGTTAGTTCTCCATGGCTGGACTGGGCTGGTTTCTAACTGTTGGGTTGTAGTGGCCAAACTACCTCCTATGGATTCTTCATGCACAATGAGAATTAAATAACCCTCAGAAAATTTTCCAATATACTAAGGACATAGACAGAAACTTTTCTTTGAAGAGTCACTGGTACCTCTTTGGTTGTTTCTTTTCCTGTCCTTTCAAATTGTGGGGTTTTAGGTATATCCACAATAGCTTGAGGGACTTAACCTGGTTAAAGACTGCTTTTTCCATTCCCTGGGAATGGGGCACATTGAAGGAAGCCACAGAAAAATCCCTGTTAATGTTAACCTAGCTTTTAATTCTCTTAAAACCTGACATAACCTCTCAGTGTCATCCTGGGAGAACCTACAAAATAGCTCTTAGCTAGTGCTGGAACTGATTCCTTTTGTTATGTTTCTGAAACCTCTGGGCTTTAACTATATATTTACTATGCAAACAGAGTTGTACACAGAATTGGCAATGAATGGGGGAAATAAAAAATATTATATCAAGCTAACTTCAGAGGACTAAGTGACCAGAAATAGGATTTGAAATATTGGCTTCCTGCCTACAAAACTTCATAACTCCATCTTTGCTTATAATCAAACATTTCCCTGTGTGACAGGAAGCTTCCAAATATTTGCAAGCTTTTAGTTGAATATCCTCTCAGATTGCAGTCATGCCCTGCTTTATATGGAAACAATTAGTATATCTCTGAAGTCCTACTCCCCAGGGTTTTGGTGTGGGTATTCCATGTATGGCAATACACAGAGGATGAGGAGACTACACCACTGTGTATATTTGAAACAAAGTCTAAGAGATAGCAGAAGCGTGTGTGCCACATTTCATTCTAATGCTTTATGCCAGTCTGCTTTCACACAGCTCCTGAATAATACATGTGTGATAAGAGGGAAGTCACACCAATGTATAAAATATATAAAGTATTTTACTCTGGATGGTGATGGGAATACTGCTCGCATAGAAAAAAGTGATGACCTACTTTATTCAGAGCTCACAGTTGTTGTTTTTTCTTTTTAAGTACTCTGTCACTTCATTTTCCCTTAGAGACTCTCCCTCCCCTGTACTCCTAAAGCTAATTGTGCACAGAGCACACTGACAAGTATTTCAACCCACAAGATCACCTATATGAAAAGTTATATATTTAAAGGTATAAACACATGGGGACTCAAAATTATTAGCTGTTATTAAAAAGTTAGGACAATATTTGTCACTTTAATTCTCCTGTCAGCTCTCTGAGGTTCAGAGAGTAAGGCAGTATTGGTACTGTTCTCTTATAAAGGTTTCCAGAACATTGTCCTTATAGGATCCCTAAAACTCTGAAGGGATTGTCATTGGAGCTATCTACAAAGAAAACATGTAATTACAATTTCTCCTTCCTTTGAATCTTGCTCATATGCTCAGGAATGGCCTCCAGGATTTCTTGATATATACCTTCCAGCCCCTGCCTTTATAGGACACTTCCTTTTAATAAAACTGTTTCAGGTTTTGTATATCATGAGCAAAACACTGAAGATGCATTTCCATTTTTGTAGACCTGAATCAAGAAAAAATCTCACTGTTTTCAGCTCAAGTGTAAATTTAATCATTTGAGACCAAAAATGGTTTGGTCTAAATTAAGCAATATAATGTCTGTTTATTTTTCCAGACACAAGCAGCAAGATGAGTATGTTTTGTAGGTTTTCAGTTTCCAGGGCCCTAGTGAATGAATTTTGAATTGCATTTTCAGTTTATTGTCACTAATCTTAACATGCTGCTCGAGCAAAACATGAGAGTTCTTATCCAATTCCTGCAGTCATTTATCATGTTTGAAATTATCACTTCATCCATCCTGTTGTATTTACAATTAAAAGAGAATCTGATCACATAATCTAATTTTAATATTGGCAATTTCACTAATGGTTCACTTTTTGAAAAGTATAGAGTTAATGGCTTTGATGCCCCTTCTATAAATACGCATTTTCTTTGAACACGTTCTGCATGCTTAATTCATCCCTTTGACAATGTTGTTCTGTACAAATACTCAACTTTCCAGCCATGCATTCAGGCTAGGCCATTTATAAAACAAAGCTTTTGGGTTCTTTTAAGCATAATTTTCCACCTCTGGAAAAAAGTGTTATACATAAAAGTGAAATCTTTGTGCTGCTGAGCAGAAGAAAAATGTCTTTGTTTTAGAAAAAGTCTTTGTTTTGATAAGAAGGCAATTCACACACCCTTCCATTAGCTTCTACTTGTACTGCTATCAAGATTGCTTTTAAATAACAGTCTGTGTTGATTTGTTTCTTTAAAAACCAAATTACAGACAGATGCATTATTTTGTATATACGTATATATTCAGTGTGTATATATGTATACATATACATGTAAATAAGCAGAACTGTACGTATACACATTTAGTCACCCAAAATCCCATGAGTAATAGCCTCAAAGTTCTGGAGAAGTCTCCCTTTGGTGGAACGACCAGTAGAGCAAGGCCAGTGTCCCCTGGAGGTGCACTCCTGGGGCAGGGCTGTAATCCCCAGGGCATGGGTGCCTTGCTCCCGGGAAAGGATGAGTTCTGCCAAATGCCATGCACTGCAGAAGTAATTGCTGCTCCTCTTGATGTGCCTTGTCTCCAGCTGCAGAAGGAAGCGAGCCCACGGAGAGGAGGTGGTTTGGTGTGTGACCCGAGCGAGAGCAGCCGGCGGCCGTTTGCGCCGCAGGGGAACCTCCGCGTGCCCCGTTCCATGGGCTCCAGGTCCTACTCGGACTCCGACACCATCCAGTTCGATGAGCGCTCACTGTCCAAGCTGAAGGAGAGCGACCGGTGCAGTGGCACGGAAAACCTCTTCCTGGAGTCACTGTCCCTCGACTCCCCCGACGAGCCTGAGGAGCATCGCTCTCGGCAGCTGGAGAGGGAGAAATTCTTGACTGGACTAACAGAAGTATGAGCTCTTCTGCATTTTATCATGCTGTCATGTTGTCTCTTCCGGCAGAATCAGTACTGCTTCCCTGCTGTAGGAAGTGAGATATTGTGTCACAGGCACTGCTTACAGTTACCCAGTAGTAAATTTACTATGGACAAGTTTTCATTCCTTCTTAGGAGCTGATTAGACCAGTGTCAGTCACCTGACAACTGGGAGCCAGCCTAAAGGTCCCAAAGATTAATTCATCTTGTGGCCATTTATGTTATGTATGAGAACTATATTTGACACAACATATTGGCTTAGAAGGTCTTAAGTCTTTTCCAATTATAAGTAGATACATATTTATGAAGAAACATGGGCTTTACTTTGTTAGTACAGCAGTAAGTGCTGTAGAGAGGCACTTCTTATTGTTCTGATACATTTGCCTTCTGAGGAGATCAGCATGAGTAAGTGAGATGTTAAAAAATAAAGTTATTTATCAGCAAAGTACCTACCCTGAAGTAAGACCATAAAGCTATAAAGATGCAAAACACAGTGCTAAAAGATGACAGCAGGAAATGGCAAATGAAGTCTGTGTCCTCCACCATGGCAGGCTTATTTTCATCAGTTCCAGGTCTTCACAGTTTGTTTATATTGTTCCTGAGTGAAACCAAGTGTCCGTGTCCCCAAATGCTGGTACAAAACTAAAAGATTGAGAAATCAAGTTCTTTGAGAGGAAGAAGAGAAAAAAAGTTTTACAGAGGCAAGAAATGTGACGGTCCTTGTTACATAGCTGAAGGTAGCTGTGTTCCAGTTAGATTTTCTTCCCTCGGTGCCATAAGTGTATTGCTGGCAGTGTGGGATCCCATATTTATTATTTCTTAGCCTTTTTTTTTTCCTACATGTCCAAGTGCTCAGCAAAGAATGTTGGTAACACTATCAGGGAACTAAGTTTTGTGCTTAATTTTGATTGCTGTTCCCATTCCTTCAAATTCAGTCTGATTTTCAGAGAAAATATCTCTTCACTTTTCTGTTTTTCAGATATTACCACCATTAACAAAAGGGTGGGCAGCAAAATTTGTTCTTAGTGATATTTGCATAGCTTCTTTCCTTCAAAGCATGTTTTGGGGAAACCTGGGCAAAGTAATTTTCCCTCAGAGGGTTTGCTGAAGTGAGACTGATTGGAGTTTAATGAGTAGCTTAACTGAGGATGCACAGAGGCAATAGCAGCTTGCTGACTACCTTCCACTATATTTTCTGTTTGGTACTGACTGCAGTAGAAATCAATCCAGCCTTCACCCTGATTAAGCATTCAGTTAGGTCAGATTTACTCTGCAGTAACTCCACTGAAGCCACCAACGTTATTCCAGAATTATACCACAGTGCATGCAAGGAGGATCAGTTTACTACTATTTTTTTCCCTGACCTGGGATAAATACCAGAAAGGTATTTGCTGAGTTAAGCAGTGCTGTTTTTAAACAGTCCCAATTTGAAATGGACTTTTGGTAATGTTCTTGATTTCATGAGGTCAAATAAAATATGTACAGTACCAATGTTCTTTTTTTCCCCCGATCCTATTTTGCATTCCCTGTAGTTTACTAGAAATATAAGGAAACAGAATAACTGTAGAGCAAATGCTTCAGAAGTAGCTATTTAAAACCCTAACTCGTTAGGGGAATTGTCACAGGGAAATAACTGCCATAAAAACATCTTAATGCTGTTAGCGAGCTGTAGGTATTCCATCTAGGAAACAAGCAAGTCTTCCCACACATTTAATATACCAAGCTTAAGGAATTTCAACTGGTGCCACTTGTTGGTTCCTAGAAAATGTATAATGAAATATTATGTCAAAGAAACTCAGTTGATCTTTTATTTCTGCACAGCTAGGCCTCTAGCATAAGGTAGATTGCCTCTACAGAAAAAATCGCTCGAAAATATATAGTCTGAAACAATATGTTGTGGAAATAAGCACCTTTTTTGGCCTACATCTATTTGTGATTGCATGGGAATATAAAAGTTCAAAGCTGTTGTAGATTTGGCATACAGTCTTTACCTATGCAGTGTGGTATCCTGATGGGATTGCCCACTCTCCTGCCTATGTACAAAGTGAAGAATATTCCCACTGGCACTTTAAGAAGCTATATCAGAGAGAAGATCAGATACTTTTTAGAGACAAACATACCTGGTGCAAATAATGGGAAGTGAATGACAAAATACCCATAAGCTGATGCCACCAACACCTTTAGAAATAACTTATCCTGCTTGTTTCTATTTTCATTCAGGAGGAAGAAACACACAAAGGAAATCTTCAAAGGTGAGTAAAACTTGCAGGGGAAAGCCCAGCAAATACTCAACTGCGATGGCTCTTGGCACCCAAGCCACAGCCCCAGGACATAGCCATGTCCTAAACAGCCTGCAAGCCAGATTAATGGATTCACCCATTAATTTGTCTTAAAATGCTTCAGTTCTACTCTGATTAACTTGGGCCACATTCAGCTGTCGTGCACAAAGATCAAATTCTATGAAAGTGGATGAAGCTGCAGCTTACAGTGAAATCCACGCCTGCCTTAGCAAGCAGTGCAGTACACACTGCTGACATCCATAGTTAAAGGAAAACACTGGGTGCTGAGGACATTATATGCTGCTGCATGTCAGGGGTATTTTGCTTTGGACTGGTTCTGGTCTTATCCCATGGGTTGAATACCCACCTAACCCTAAAATGCATTAGTTGTGCTTCTTGAGAGCATCTTCCAGCTCATTTTCATCCCAAAGGAATGAAGCCTGTGCTCTCTGAGATTGCCCTCCTGATTCAAACCAGAGCATCAGACTAGGAGATCCATTTAGAAACTGTACTCACCTGAATCCCTAACAGAGACACACCCAAACTGCAGCAGGAGCTCTTGATTCAGAGTGTGACTCACAGTGTGACTTGGCTGTATCCTTTGGATCACTGATCCATGAAAACCACTGCTTGCTGATTTCTCATCCAGTTTGAGTTACCTCATTGAACCAACTCTGATAAGTACACTCATTTGCATTTTTATTTAGTGCCATTCAAAAATTTTGATTTTTTTTCTTAAAATAAAGCAGTAGGAGAAGTCATCTGAATGCCTGTGATTTGTACAAATTAGTAAAATGCGGGAGAGCCAAGAATTCAGCATTATCACTTAGAGAGATTCCCTTGGTTAAACTTCAGCATGTAGCAGCATTTCTGCTGGATGTCCCACATCACTGCACACCAGCTGTGCAGCCTGGGCAGTCTCAGGAGTGGGGGTGGACTTGATGATTTCCCAGCAGGTCAGAAATACTCTACACTTGCTTTGAAAAGTGTGCCTCGTATTGTGACAAACACTCGTTTCTTGTGGACAGTGTAATTCTGAGATCCATCCTACTGCTCCACATTACAGATATTTGCCTAGCAGTTAATCCACAAGAAAGCAGTAAATTAAGAACCTCTACTAAACCATTTGGTACTTTTAATGCCACTTCACAGATGTTTGTGTTTACAGCTATTTCAAAGATAATAAAAGGGGGCTTAAATGAAAGAAAGGGCTAAAGGAAGGAAAACTAGGAAAAGGTTTTTCACACAGAGGGTACTTGGGCACAGGCTCCCCAGGGAAGTGGTCATAGTATCAAGCCAGGCAGTGTTCAGGAAGTGTTTGGACAATTCTCTCAGGCACATTTTTGGGGTATCCTGTGCCAGGCCAAAAGTTAGACTTGGATGATCCATGTGAGTCCCTTCCAACTCAGGACAGTCCATGATTCAATGATTGAAGTGGTTTTATATGTAAGGAGATAGTGAATGTTGTGTTTCCAGAGTTTGCTGGTGAAAATAAGTTACTCTGCAACAATTTCCAGGCTCATGAGTGACTCTCTTGTGTTCCTCTCTCCAGGGCAATGTCTGTTTCTTCCATGTCCGAATTTCAGCGCCTGATGGATATTTCTCCATTTCTACCAGAAAAAAATTTGCCTTCATCTGGCAGCAAAGATGACATAACACCTCCCTTGTCTCCCGATGATCTGAAGTACATTGAGGAGTTCAACAAAAACTGGGATTACAGTGACTCTAGGAGCCATGGTGGGGCAACTGAGAAGCCTGCAGAGGGTTGGGCAGAAAGGACAGAAACTGGAAAAGGCGGGAAGGATCCTGCTTCAGATCCATTCCAGGCATCCTCATGGTACCTCACCACCAGTGTCACTATGACCACCAACACAATGACCAGCCCAGAGCACTGCCAGAAGCAGCCAGCGAGGAGTCACAGTGTTACTGACAAAATGGGAGTGCGGGTATTCCACAGCCCACCGGTTGTCCGTAGGTTCGATAACTCAGTGATAGCTGGCAGTGAAGGGAAAAACCAGGCTGAGCCAGATTTCCTCTTTTCTGTGACCAAAGCTATGGGGAACGTCACTGAGACAAAAGGTGCTTCCTCAGACATGTTTGGAAGGTGGTCTTGTGACCTGGCCAAACACCATAAAGATTTTCTGGAGAACGGTCTTCATCCCATTGAACGCCCTATTTGCACTACTGTGGGCTTTGCCTCGCCCTTGCACAGCTTGCAGATGTCCAAGAACATGAGTGATGACATGAAGGAAGTTGCTTTCTCTGTCCGGAACGCGATACGCTCCAACTCCACGGAGCCCCAGTTCAAGGACATGGCGTGCCAAACCAACGGCATGAGGACGACAGGGACACAGACCACCCAGACCATCAGCGTCGGCCTGCAGACGGAAACCCTGCGCAGTATCACCAGCAGTCCACACAAGTGTCTGACACCAAAGGGGGGGTCCACGCCTGTCTCCTCACCATCTAGAAGCCTGAGGAGCAGGCAGGTGACCCCCGTCATTGAGAAGGTCCAGGCTAAGTTTGAACGCACATGCTGCTCCCCCAAATACGGCTCTCCGAAGCTGCAAAGGAAAGCCCTTCCCAAATCCGACCAGCCAAATAACCGGACTTTGCCTGGCACACCTCAGAAAGGATTCAGTGAGTCCGCCTGGGCTCGATCGACCACCACACGGGAGAGTCCTGTGCACACCACTATCAACGATGGCCTGTCCAGTTTGTTCAACATCATTGACCATAGCCCCATCTTTCATGAGACCTTCCAAAAATGCCCCAGATCTGGCAGCCGGTCCAGGTCAGCCGAACCCAGACCAGAACTGGGCACGTTGCAGGAGCCATGTACAAATGCCCGTGGCAGATCACCCAGTCCTCTCCGTCTGGGGACAGAGACACAAAAGGAAGAAGGATCTGAGGTGACAAGTATTAGGCAGGACTTATCTGCTCCTCCAGGGTACACACTTGCAGAAAATGCTGCCAGGATCTTGAATAAGAAACTTTTGGAGCATGCCTTAAAGGAAGAGAGAAGGCTACGTTCACACAGCCCACCAAATCTTAGCAATGACAACAGCACAGGAGAAATTGTCAAAGTAGATCCAGGGTCCATAGAGGTAACGAATTTGCTTGTTTTTCCTCCTATAGCTAAGTGCACTCTTCTTTGAGCAAATGTATTATGAGACCTCTTGCAGTCCTACTGAGTATTTACAGTGAATATCCTAGCCCTGTCCTGGTACCACCAGCAATTTCCAGTCATGAAACTTTGGATTAGTCACTGAAGAATGCATGAAAGAATTGAATTTCTATCCTGGCAGCTTATTTGCCCTGAAAGCATCAGAAGAGTTTTATCCTTTATGGGATAAAAAATGGTTCTTCCATGAATGGCTGGGATAAAGGTTTTCTGTCACAAAATACACCACACGTTACAGATGCTCTAGGAACACTAGGTTTGAATGAATTTTTTATGCTGGATGGAAAGGTAGATTCTTTCTCCTACACAAGAATGGGCCTTAACAAGTTTGTGTGAAAAATAGTTTCTACAGTACCCTGGAGCAAAACTTCAGGGCCTTCAGCATATCTTTTCTCAATGTATCTGATTAAGTTTGGCTCAGGTCTGTGAATGTGATTGAATGGCATGATGTTTGGTACTGACTGCTGCTGCCTCACAAAAATAACAAAAAGCAAAAAATACACACATAATCAACTAATCTAGACACATATCTATTTAGTGTTTAAGAACTCCTTGCTGATATTTTGTCAAGTCATCATCTGTCTCGGCAAGTGTGCCCAGATGTTGGGGGTCAGTCTCAGGTGCAACAGCAATCAACAAAAAAAGAAGGTGTAATGATGGATGAAAGCTTTCAGTTACCAGTATTTAAACCTCCTGTTTCTGGTGAACCTCTGAGAGCACTTGAGGGTCTTACTCTTAAGAAGCCCAGAAAAGCTGAATTATGCCCACCTCTTACATGCACATACTGCCTTTCTGGTACAACCATGAAAAGGGGTGTGTACTGCTGGTTGGTGACAGTCCCCAGGGCAGAGGCTCCTCATCCTCTCTGCCCTGTGCTGCCCCTTTGGCATCCTAGTCTTGTGGTGATCCCTGGCTCCAGGGAAGCAGCTCCTTGATCCTTGCACACCCCATACACCCCTGCACCCCATACATGCACTTTGCCTTCACAGGCAGACTCCTACTACCCCTGCCTCAGATACCTTAAAAATGGAAGGTTCAAACCCCACTTTCTAACTCAACATTTGGTATGAAGGATTTCCGAGAGCCTGAGTGCTGAAACCTTTGGTCAGCAGTTTGCCTTGCCCTAGTGGGGAGTTCTCAATGTACAGTCAGTTCCTTTTTTTTAGGTGTTGCTCAGAGGATGTGATCTTTTTTTCCTAACAGACAATCCAAAGCTAAGGATTTATTCCCTATGTGCAGTTTAAACAAATATAAGCAGGGAAGTTTTTTAATTAAAAAAGGAAAAGAAAAGAAACCCCATGCACATTATAAATACTACTAAGTGAAAGTGGTCTTTGTGCACAAACCTCAGAGTGAAGAAAGGTGGGAAGCAGCCTCATTAATTTGACTTTTTCCAGCTATCTCTGTATTTTGTCCTTAGTTATAATACTGGGAATGCACTACTAATCTGTATTAGGAAGTGTATTGTACTCTGACAAGTTCAGTTCAGCTTTGCCTTCAAGGTAACCCTGGAAACTCTTGATTTCCTCCTGTACCTTTTAACTGCCTCAGTAGATTTCAGATATAGGTAGACGGATGTCATCCCACATGATGACAAATTGCTGTTGGCAAAACACAAACTAGCAACAGTACCTGAGTTTGATGCACAGAGAGATTTGGGTCAATGCTATTTAGCAAAAACTCATTGACCATCAAACCGGCAGAAAATTGTTCCTTTTTGTGAATTCTCAGTATCTTTTGCCTAACTTTTTGAGTTATGAGCCCTAGAGCTAAGACTTGTTTCTCCTTGCAACTCCTACATGACTGTTATGACTGTAGTCTAGATGCCAGGTTTTGTTCTTTGGCTGGTCCTGGCATTTCTCAGGAATGTGGATTGAAAAGGAAGCTGGTGGGCATTCATACAATGAGCTTAGCTTTTGCTAGCTGAGGTGGTGCTCTGGAAGATGTACTCAAGGGAAGCGTGGGTTTGCTGCTGAAAAAAAAACCGCCCACAAATAAGTTTAGACACTGCAGGTGCCTTGGGTTATTTGTGGATTACCCTGACCACAGAAATTACACTTTGTACAAATTCTCTTAGCACATTTTGTACAAAGCCAGACACAGCTGTTCAGGGAGTTATGCTCTTGAAGGAGCAGGTTTGTGCTTGGGGCAGCACTGACACAATGCTTCCACCCTCCAGTAGATCCCTGCTCTGCTTCCCTCTGACCTGTTGGTTTCTGGCCAAGTCAAGTGCCCTTCTTACCACCAAACGCCTTCTAGATTCTGCAGCCATGGCATATTAATGACTTTTAAATTTGCATGCAGCACCTGTTGGTGACTTTTTCTCAATTTGAGCTTCTGAGTTGTTTAGTTACATAAATTTCTTCTATATTCCTGCTGCAAATATGAAATCTAGCTCATATATTTATCTATTTATGTACAAGTGCATGTGCGTGTGAGTGTATATGCATACAGAGCAGCAACAACTTTGTGTTTTCTGACTTGCTCAGAGCTGCTTTTACAGGCAAATTCATAATCCACATAGTGTAGCCTACTAGTGTCTTATCCTGCTAATTCCCTAAACCCCTATCTTACATGTGTATCATAGGATTTATACATCTTACTATTAAAAATGCAGATTAGCATTACCTAACTTACAACATAAGAGCTTTAGGAACATTTTTGCTTTTATGACTAGCGAGGATATAGATCGTGGAGGTTACACAACAGTCCTGGACTGGGAGTCAGACTCATTTCTGGAGAGAACACTGTGAAAGGAGCATCCACACAGACCCACAGATGAGAAAGCTGGTGCTGCATCCTCTGCTTGCCAGGGCAAAGCAGTTGCCACAGGCTTGCCACTGAACCATTCAGCATGGGAGGGAGAGTGTTGAAAATCAGGGGAGGTGTTGACAGAATTAAAGGGCTTATGGTTAAGCTTGAGTTTCCCAACCAGCATCACTGCTGAAGAGAAACAACGGAGAAAGGTGAGACAAAGAGTTGTCATGAAACCTGAGCAATCAAGTGTAAGCAACAAACAATAACAGCCATTTTCTTGCTTGTTGAAGATTTCCTAAGCAGAAACTCTCTCTTGAAATCGCATTAAGGGAAAAAAAAAATACAGCTTTATTCCTCTCATAGTAATGTGGTTTTTCCCTAGCCCCAATCAAGGTTGGCAAAGAAAAACAGATATCTTTCTCTGCTGAGTAGAAATGTTTGGTTTGTTTATTGATATGTCCACTTCTGAAACTGTGCTAGGATTGTAAAATGTTGGTTTGTTTGCTTCGTTTCTTTCTAAGTCTTTTTCTTCTAGTGGCTTGGCTTTTATTTTTGATTATTAGTTTCCCTGTGATAACGCTGGTAACATGATCTGAATGAATAGTAACATCAGGAGACTTCTTCCTTGCTGACATGAAATCTTCACTTTAAAAAAATAATCAATTAAAACAGTTCTTTCCAACCTACTTGCTTTCTTTTTCTTTTCTGTCTGTTCTGTCCAGAACCAAACTGTCTTATTAACTACCCCCTGGGGACTCTAACCCTGCCTGCCTCACTGCTGTAAGTCCTTTCTACCTTGTTTCCAGAGCTTTCTGAAAGCGGTCATTCTTGAACATGGGGGTCAACAGAGGGAAATACATGGCCACAACTCCAGAGGTGTCAGCACACACCTCTGGGGTTCAGCACAACTCCAGGGGTATCAGCACACACCTGACATCCCTGTGGGGTCTCTGTATGGGACAGTCAGGAAGAGTTCAGGATAGGAGCCCATCTGCTGTGTCCCGTCCTGCAGCAGCACAGGCTGGGAAGATGTCACACTTAAGTCAAAATTTGTGCTGTTGGGGATTTTTGCTAAGCTTTTAAAAATTGGCAACATTTAAGACTGACACAAAGATATGAAAAATGCTGGGGAGGGATTCAGATTTGGGACAAACTTTCTTTCTCTTTCCTTTTTTTTTTTTTTTTTAACAAATGCACAGCACTGCACAAGGCTTCTGTCTGCCCCAGAATGCCTTCTCTCCAGTTCTGGCTACAGCAGCAGGTGTAGAGGGCTGGGAAGGGGCTTCAGCACTTCAGCACCAGCCTGGGGCTAAAGGCTAAAGTCACCTTTGCTCATTAAGCAATTCTGGGCCCAGTTCTGCCCTGTGGCTGCGGTTGCCACAGTAGAGGGAAGATACTGTGCAAACATAAGCTGTGACCATCCACTCTGCCTCAGAGAGAAGAGAAAACTGTTTTCTTTATTTATTACTATAGACATATCCATGGTGGCTGACAGCCTGTTTTAGGAAATGGCTAGAAACTGAAGCTGAAATCATCTTTCCCATTTTCAGTGCTCAGGCTAAGAAATGCTGTCTATCCACCTACACCCTTGCGCAACTACCAAACTAAATTACCCACAGGTTATTTATTTTTTTGAAACCATTTTTAGCTATGACAGCTACATGTAGTAAGGGAGGAGGGGTTTTCACAAACCATTCTGCAGAGTTTCCTTGTCATGGCTGGATTTCCACACTGCAGGTGGGGGTGACTGACTCAGCAGCCAGCACTTTATAAGATTATGCTGCCAGTCACTTTTGGCCCTGGAGCAACATCCATCACCAGCACAGCCTTGTGTGCTGCTGGGCATGTGTACATCACAGATAAGATGAGCTTAACCTTGCTGTTTGGTAAAAGCTGACCAGCATCTGCAGGCATGCTGGAGAAAAGCTTTTGAACGGGGAGGCAGCAGTGGAAATAGATTTTGTTATCGCTGTGCTAACTCTGATTTACTGCTCCAAAACTAGGATAAAGCAGCCAGGAGCAAGCAGCACTATAAAGATATCATTTTAAGCCTCCTTTTTGAAAGAGGCTAAGACAAAACCCACAAATCTCATAGCCTCAATTCACTGTGTTGTGCTGCCCGTGACTGTTGCTGCGCAGATGGGTTTCTCTTAACAAATCTGAGTCTAGTGGCAGCTTTCACAGACCATATGCTGCCCCAGGCACAATGGGATAAGGTGAACTAAGGACATGCAGTCAATCCTTTTGTTAGCACCCATTCCTATTTCAGCCTTACTGCTGTTTTAGCAAGGGTTGTGAAGGTAATGGCACAGAGATGGGGTGGGGGGTGAGGATGCAGAGAGGAGGGGGTGCAGGCTGAGGTGCTCTGTGAGTGCCGAGGGCAGCTGGCCATAGCTCTTTCTCAAACACTGGTGTGTAGCTGTAGATCACCCCACTGGCTGCATGCTGCCCAAAAACCTGGATTGACCCTTCACCAATGCTTCCTGGAGCCCAGCAATGCACTCTCTCCAGAATAGGTGTCACCAGCTCCATTTCTCGTACCTCAGCTCTATGTCTTCAAAATTGGTCTTTCTGTCCTATGACATTCATGTCTGGTCGTCCACTGCAATTGAAAAGTTCAATGTTGTATCACCTTGTTTGTTCACTGTCAATCACATCATGTTACCTACTCCAATATTCTCCACCTTCAGTGACTATTCTCTTTCTCCATGAGAAACAGTGTGCTGAATCCTGGCCTCCCTGCTGCCTTGGTATCCCTGCGTCTTACTGTGCTACAGCTTTTCCTTTGCATTGTATTGTTTCTGGTCTCTCTCTTCATTTATCACCGGTTTGCATTCTGACTTTGGTTTTTGCTGAACTCCCCTGTACATTCCAGTGACTGCTGCTTGGTGTATGCATTGCTAGATGTTGGCAAACTGCTCTGATTTTCTTTCATAAATTTCAAGGTATGCAGTGAAATTCAGAAGTTTGGCTTTGGCCCTATGAGACAGACTTGCTTCCACAGTCACTTATCTTGATGTAGGGAGCATTCAGAGCAAGGCAGGAAGTGCAACTGTACTTTGAGCAAGGTGAATACTAAAAGCATTACCAACTTAATGCCAGGGTGAAAAATCACAGCTGCAGATTGTTTCTAATTGCAAAGGCAAGCTAACCAAGCCAGAACAGTAGAAACTCCGTGAAGGAATAAAATTTCCAATTTCTTCTGTTTCTGTGAATGTTGCCTTTAACAAAGAGTACTCTGTATCCTGTAACTCAGGCTTCAGCAGCTGGCAGTTAGCAGTGGTGTTCCAGAAAATGAAATCTGTAGGTAAGCCTCATCTTTAACCCAGCTGGAGATCATAACTACCCCTGTAGTCATTATTCTGTGCTAAGAAGTGTCCTGCATGTCAAGTCTGAATTCTGAAGGCAAAAAAAAGGAGACAGTTGTTGATTTTTCACCTGTCTTGCAAATGCCAAACCTAGCCTTTTTATGCCAGGTCAGCACTTAAAGTGTTGAACAGTGGAATTTCCTGAATTATTATGCAAATGTGCTTTTCAGCTCTTCTCTTTCTAGCACAAGGACAAATAGCAATTGAAAGTGTTTCAGCTACTCCAACTCACCCTCTTTCTTTCATTGTCTCCTTACCTGTTCCATAAATCACGGACACACATGCAGATACCTAGAGCCCTCACGCAGCCGGGTGTTTGCTGCTTGCTTTTGTCCTGTGCCACAACACACGCTTAGCTTTAGTTTGGCGGGTTTGTTTCGCAATTCTTCGCGTGGCGCGACGGTCTCTAACGCAAGTCACTAACCGCTGTTTTGCTCTCTTGGCTGCCAAGGAACTGCCTTGTTCTGCACTAGCCCCGTCCCTCCAACCCTGCTTCTCCCGGCCAGAGAGACCAGCGAAGCGGCGCCCACCGTCACGATGGGCCTCACATTCCCCCACTGCCTCACAGTCGCAGTCCACCGGAGACCTGGCGTCCTCAGAGGAGCGCGGAAGCGAGGAGCACCTGGCAGAGACCCCCAGCCAGGCAGGCGAGCCGGCCTGACCACGCATGGGAACAGGGCGGGACACCCCTCGCCTCCGCCAGGTCGCCCGCCAGCCGTCCCTGCCACGAAAGGAGGGAGGTCCGCTTGGAGAGAGAGGTCAAAGAATGTTCTCAGACACAGCTGCTGAATGTGCAACCTGGGAAAAACAGAGGTGTTTCTAGAATGAAACAGTTAATGTGCCTGTAATAACTTAATTTTTTTCATAGCTGAGAAAACTATTTTTGTCTCCATCTTTTCTACATACAGTATATTAACAAAAACAGAAAAAAAAGGGTTAAAATGATACAAAGTAAGATTTAAAATAAAATGTAAATTAAGTTTTAAGGGAATTTGAATACGTGCTCGCACTCTCTCCAAATACTGACTGCCTTTTGGTTATATTTGCACTGTTATGTTTTCAGTTTTGGTTTTGGGTATTTTGGGTTGGTTTTTTTTAATTTCATGTAGAACTAGGGTCTTAAGTTAATTTTATTCTATTTTAATGTCAGTGTTATCAGTTTTTAAAGGTAAGGTTCTTTAAGATGCTTCAACTGTCTGAAGCGATACCTTCTAAGTAGTGAAGAAAGCCATGAAGCTCGTTCACTAGACTTGTAATTAATTGAGATGGAGGGGAATACAGGTAAACACAAGTAAATGTGTAAAAAAAAAAAGAAAAGAATGCCTCAGAAAGTCTTACAGAGTTAGCTGTAAAATACACCTACGATACTTGACTTGCATGCCTCTGGGTCCTCGCACTTTAGTGCATGTACATACTGCTACTGTACCATCACATAAATGTGAGTCAATCTGTTTCACTGTAATATTGTTGTGAATTTACCTGTACTGTACTTTTATCGTTGGTATTCTTGCATTGACTATACAAAAAAGAGTTTTTAAATTATTGTTAGCAGTTCAACTGGCTATGTACAGCGTTTACTGAGAACTTCCTTCGTTTTGGAAAAACCATGGAAATCTCTGGGCATACTAAATTGTAACTGGTCTTGTTTAAGAGTCTGTTTGAGACCATGTGAAGTGGAAATAAAACCCTCAGTATTTACAAGCTGCTCGAGTGCTTCATAATGTTTTTTTTATTATGGTATTTCCCCGGGTTCATTTAACTGGGGGACATAAAAGCCCCTGAGCTCCTCCTTTATTCATAAGGGAAGAAAAAAGCTTCCTAATATGAAATAAATCACAGCAAAACCAAATACTATGCTGTGCTACACGGACTCCTGTGAGCACTGGATCAGACTGTGGGAAGGTTTCTAAATTCCCTCCCTGAACTCCACAAGACATCTGCTCACATGGATCTTCCCAGTTTCTCTGTGGCCCTATGGCTTGTTGTTTTCTCACTCATGGGAGTGAAAACCAGCCAGCTAAATGGAACACCAGAAATATGACATGTCCAGTATTAATCTAAGATTATGTACCATTTGCATTACGCACAGAGACCAATAAACAAGGCTTTTTTAAAACTGAAGGCTAACAATGAGATGTAAATGCAGCCAAGAATTCACACTTCTGAGAGGTGGAAACCTCTCAAGCTACTTTGCCTAAGACCATCTGTTTGGCCACATGATTTCTCTGGAGCCCCAGAACTGCTCTGACTAGTTATCCCATTGCTGAACTGGCTTGTTCCCATTCTGCTTCCTTAGCTGAGGTTTTCTGAGGCTCATTTGTTGAAGAGCACCATCTGGGCTCCCTAGAAGCCTTCCTGGTTAGCTCTGTCAAGAAATAAGCCTTTCACATCCTGTCCTGCTGTGTCACAGCCGGCTTTCTAGGAAGTTTAATTCAGCTGTTGGATAAGAACAAACTCCCTGTCTCCCAAATCACAGCCAGTTTAGGTCTGATTTCTCCCATATCAGGTAGGGCTGTGGCTATTGACCCCGGGTCAAAATGTCCACCTGTGGGTCATCATTACAAAACTGGGCAGTGACTGAACAGTACTGTTGTCTGATGGCTCTCTGGTGCCGCAGTCAGAGCCAGGGGTGTCCAGGGCCAGTGCAGAGCAGCAATAGTCGTGTTAGGGATAGCTGCCTTCCCAGCTGTCTCAAAGCCTCACTGCTAGCCTTTTTCATAAGCTAAGTATAATCCCCAAGTCTGAATGCCTGAAATTGTCCGCAGTGGCCATCCTGTTTGCTGAAATTTTCTTCCTGCAACACATTGCTGAATTGCTGCACTAATTTTGGTTTGGGAGGGGAATGAGGGCACATGCAAGAAGTATTTTGAAGGTGAACCGCAAGAGTCACAATGATTATTGGAGAAGACTAAGCCACAACTGAAAACTCCTTGTTTGTTTTCCAAGTAGCTTTGCAGGGATAAGGAGAAGGTTGCTGCTTCCTTAAAAGCTATTTCTCCTTCATGAAGCAATTGGAAGTTGCAAATGAACGAGCAATGTTGACATCTGGCAAGTAAAAATTGTGTTCTGTTTCTTGTGACAGCTGTAATTTTTTTGTTAATGATGCACCAGAAAATTCAGGGCACGACTCTGTTACTTTGATGCCAGAGGATGGTATTTGCCTTTCAAGTCAAGGATACCCCAGTTTGCAGAAATAGCTGCTGGCCATTCTGAAGATCTGTGAGGATAAGCAGCTGCCTGTGGCTTGACAGGTAAAGTGCTTCTGAAACAGCAGGAATCACTGAAACAAAAGCAAGAGAGCAAATAATAGCAAGAAGGAGAAGGTTAAGCACAAATAGAGATTCTGTGGGTAATCTTAAAAAGAATGATATTAATTAAACATAATCTTCTTTCTAGTCTAATTAGTGAATACAGTGACATCAAGAAATAGCCCATGTTTCTACTGGCTCTGGAAACAACAGGGCTTTTCTCTTCCAATATAGCTGCTGGTGGGTTTGGGACATTCCTACCTACCTCCACATTATTCCATCATGCTCCATAATTACTTACATAAATCATAAAACAAATGACAAGTCTCTAGTCCATCTGAAGTCCTTTTACAATCTTCTGAGAGAAAATAAAAAGCCTTTTTAGAAAGTCTGCAGCTCAGTGTCTATGGGGTATCTGAATTATTGCCTCATGAATAATCAGGGCAGGAGAAGCCTCACAGATTAGCACACAAGTTAGTGTAAGAGGATGTGGATACATGTGTCACAGCTCTTTTTGGTAAGGATGAAACAGATGGATTTCACCCAGGGGTTTGTGCTGCCAGAGATGATGGCCTTGGGATATCACCTGCTCCTGCAATACAGAGGGGAGCAGGAGCAGGACTGCGACCTGTGGCATCCCTCCCAGCCAGGCAGCTTTTGAGGTGGCTGTGACACCCCAGGGTGATGGGGTATCCCTCATGTCACAGCACTGATGTGTCTGTGGGGGTACCATGGGGAGGAGAAGTCCCCCTTTTCCCCCACTTTACTTCCTGCCTCTTCACAGTCACCTGCCCGTGCTGTGCTCCACTTTGCACTCCAGGGACACATGGATATATACCAGTGGCAATGGTGTATGGCCTCTTAAATCGCCAACCCAGAACAGGACAACCTGGCAACACCACACCTGTGCGGTGCCTCAGTGCCTGGAAAATGACCAGGCTTGGACCATCCTTCCCCATTGCCCTTTTCCCTTCGCATCCTCCTCTGCACAGAGGGAAAGTCCATGAACATATAGTACCTCAAGGTATGTATTTTCCCCTGATCCCTTCCTTTCCTATCTGAACCACCAAGGTCCTCCATAGTCTCTTTGGAGGTATCCCATTTCTCGCTCACTCCCTGCTCCCCAGTTTTTACTTCCTTATATGTAAATCACTGTAACCTGCTGGAGTATTATTAAGCTACTGAGTACATATAATTTTCATACAAAATGACAGCTAATGTCTTCAGTCTCCACACAGCCCAGCCTGCTTCGCAGAGAGGCTTGATAGCTTTGAGCAAAGTCTGCTTCCCTTCCCTATTACCATCCCCTTATCCATCATGTATGAGACATTGTGCCTTCAGGTTTGGGTGAGAGAGGTTAGTGCCTTGCTATAGATGTCTCTAGAATAAAAGTCTAGCACCTGTCACTGAAAGCCACTTTTTATTCCCTATCAGAGCAGATTTAGGACTTCTCTCATTATTCAATCTTCTTTTCTTTTTACATAACAACACTTTCTGGAGGCCAGTGTTGTCATCCTCCGAAAAAATACATGAGAAATCCTGAGAGCACTTGTTGATTTGGGCAGGATTTCACCACTGAGGGAGGGATCAATGAGCTGATCAGCAAAGGCAGTGCAGACTCTCATCCTGAAACTGGCCTGAAGAAAGGTGATTGTCCATATTGAGCAGGTGTTTGGAGGCAAAGTTGGGGCTGGGGCTGCACGGGCCCAAAGTAGCTCCTCAGAAGTCCCTGGTTTGGCAGCCAAATCCCTGGTTTGACAGTCATCACTTGCAGGTTAGAGCTGCAGGAGGTCAAGATGTGGATGGCAGAATGTTCCCTTTCTGGGGACAGGGCAGGGGAGCCCAGGGTGGTAGACTGAGATCTGAGGAGAGAAGATCACAGAAAAAGAAAAAATCAGTGTACTTGGCAGCTGCAAGTAGATGGATATCTCAATGAGAAGAAGAAAGAAGGTGGTTTGGATATTGAGTTTTATATGATTCTCTGGATGGCAACAAGCCTGGCTGAGCAACGTAAACAGATACTGCACTAAAATGGAAGAGTGCTGTTAGGCTATGAAATGTGAATCCTGTTAAACCTCAACAATAGCAAATAGCAAATTTTGGTTTGTCCTTTTTAATCTCTAGGTTGTTTGTTTGGGGTTTGGGTTGTTTTTTTATATACCATAATTGTATTTTATAATTTCTACAGTAAGACTTTAGAATACTATTGCACACAAAAATGTCATGGACTCAGGTACTCTCCTAACCTTCCTCTTGCTCCTCTCTCCCACTGTGATCCGTCTGGATTAGCCTGCAGAGGAGAGAGCTGAGTGCAAATGGATAGGCTCATCCCACAGGTTTTTCTCAGCAGGTGCCTCTTCCTCACTGAGCTGGTTGCAACCCACCTGGCTCAAAAATATCAAGCCCTGCCATAATGGAATAGGGCATCATTCTGGGGTTGAAAAAATTACCCCTTTAAAATAGGAAATGAGCAGTCCATACATTTTAGCTATTAAGAATTGCAATGTTAAGTGCTTAGCAATTTAGAACATAAATCTCATTGATTTTCTGCTCAGGGAAGAGACTTAAGCAACTTAAGACATTTGGAGAGCTTTTATCATGAATCTCTTACTATAGGTTCAGTGTGTTTGTCTTTAAAATACACCCTGAATTCCCAATGTTGTCTGGGAGAAGACATGTATTGTGTTGTTCCTCATTGCATTTTCTGCACTCTGCATTGTCAGGACTGAAAAAAAATCCACTTTGCATATATGAATGAGAGGAAGAACAATAAAGGCCATGATTTTGTCACCGCTATTTCCATGACAAAACCAAAGATTTTTGAGAGGGAGTTTTCTTACTACAGTGTCACTGTGGTTTGTCATGGAAATCACATTTCAAATTAAAAACAAAGCCCTGGCTTCACAAATTATCTGTGTTCCTCTTAGTCTGTGATGCTTCTGACAACACCTCTGCTTCATAATGTACACGTTATGTAATAAAAATGTAAGTTAAATATGTTGCACAGGCATCTTAGACATATTACAAGTAGGTTCTGATGTGTACTCAAACAAAAGAATTTTTTTTTTTTTTTTTTTTAGTAACAGGAGCATTCAATAGTTGGAAGGAAAACAGCAATAAGAAGCTGGGAAAGACAGAGTCCCTGGAAACCAACACCCTGGACTGTGTTTGGTAAACAATGAGTCTCATTCTGATTTCTTGGAGAGCAGCCCCAGACCTGTGCCTTGGCTTTAGCAAACCTTGAGTGGTGTCACTTTCATGGGAGGACACACAAAGGGAAAAACCTTGCCTGTCTATAACACTGACAGCATCTCTCAGCAGCAGTCCACACTTGAGTGACAGGGAAACTCCAGCTGATGAGCTACAATGTGCTGTGCTTTTCTCAAAAAGCTCCGGAGTCTTCAGCAGGACAGGCTGACTTGCCATGCCATGGGTCCTGAAGAACACAGTGACGCTCAGTGGAGGAGATATGGTGGGACACTATTCCCTGAATAATGCAACATTTTTCACATCAAGAACAGAAGCAAAATTATTCAGAAACTGCAGCACTATGGGATGACACCTCCTCAGGTATGTGGGTTACTTTTACTCAGCAAATAATTAGCGCATCTTCCTAGCGCAGAGCTACATCATTTAGCGCTTAGAATTTCCCCACTTAGAAGAGTCTGCCTGAGCTCTTGGCGAGCAGGCCTGGTTTAGGTGACCAGCAGCCCCTCTGACCAACATCAATCCTCCATGAAGAATTGGGAGAACCTCCACTTGCTCTGGACCCTGTCTCACAGACACCACATAGCCCCTGCCAGTCCCCAGAACCAGAACTGGTTTATTTGACTAGTCCCACTACCAGGGTTTCTGGTTTCCCCGAGAGGAGTTAGTTACCCTGAAATCATCCCAGCACAAGAACAGAGTATTCTTCTGGTGCTGGTTCTTCAGGTTAGGCAGAGGCAACTCTGAAACTCCAATGGAGCCAGGATGGGGAATGGAGTGAGGAACTAGACCACTGTTACCTGAGGCCACTTCTGACCTGAATGCAGAAAAGAAAACACACCACCCTACACTGAAATTAAACTATCATTTGAGCCACTTAGCAAGTTAACTAAATTGATTGTGACCTACATACTAGAAAGCTTTGGATATGTGGAAATGCTTCTTTCTGTGGGAGTCAGGTCACTCAGTAAAATCTAGTTTAAAAATTTTCTCTGAAGCCTCCATTGATCTTGCAGCAGAAACAGTCAATCTGAAGAAGCAGTAGGACATGCTTAAATCTTGGCATCTATTAGGTCAGGCCTGCAATGGTTTTAGTCTCTTGTTAGGGTAGCAGACAATGCTGACAGATGAACTGATTAGACTTGGTGCATATTGCAGTGCAGACACAGTAATTACAGCCTAGAAACAATCATTTAAACAGAAAATAATGTATTACATGCAGAAGGTTCATTGCCAGCTGCCTAGAGGCAGCACCTCCACAGCTACTATGCAAAAGTAAAACACATCAGGCAGCACATTGGGCATTTAATCTTTCTAAAAGTACATCAGTTAAAGACCAACAGCTGATGTAGTCACAGAGGATAAAACAATATATATCTTGAAAACAGTCTCCTAAAGGAAGATGGAAAAAGAAGCATCATTTTCTCTGTCTATCTGTAAAACAGAAAGTCTCTTATCTTTTTATATCTAGCAATGCAGGTGTGTATATAGAGGGATAACACCAGACCCCTAATAACAGACACTTTGCAAGGTCTATGAAGTGGCCTTTTCCACAACAGGGTGGAGGAGATATTTTTTAGACCAAATAGACTTTCCCAGCCCTCTCAGTATTGTCTTTTATCCCATATCAGCATCACACAACTTTTAACCACAGACTGCTGCAAACCTGGTCTTTGGAAATAGTCACCACATAGTATTTGCTCTCCTGTTTTTAAACAGTATTTGTGGGCAAAAGCTCAGCTCAGATTAAGAAGAGAAATACAATACAGAGCTTTAAAGATAAGTTAAATGGACAGTGAAAATTAGCCTTTAATCTACTTAGGAAGTCTTTGTGATTAAGTCTAGCAATTTTTTCTGTGCTAATGAGGGACTAGGCAAGATAGTCGCTGAAGAAATGTCTGGGGAATAGCACATAAGCCATGGCTGGTGTTGTTGTTTTCTCTTTTCTTTCTAAATCATTTACTTTGGTAAATTTTGGGTTCTTTTCTGTTCAGATGGAGCATTCAGACACAATCAAAAGATACATACATGGGCTTTCAACCTCCATCACGGTGAGTTCCCTTTTTCCAGCAGGCATCTGAGTGTGCTCCCACGTAAGCAAACCTCCTTTAGATGCATGTTTTATGCAAACAAGCCTTTGCTTTAGGGAGCAGCAGGCCACGAGCTGGCACATACATCAAACAGCATGCAAATCCTTCCCCACCAAAGACATGGTTTATAGCATGCCATCAGATTGTAAAAATGTAAAACATCTGACAAATTCTGTGGGGCTATGGTACAATGGCTCCTCAGAACAGGCAGGCACTGCTTTCACAGAGCAGACGTTTTGCAAAACCTTCCCTGGAACACCTATGCCCTCAGCTGTATATTCAAAAGCCATATGTAGCAGCAATTAAATGTCCCAATGCTTTATGGATTAGAAAGCAGAGGGAGAGGGCATAAATCTCAGATTAAATCAAGTTAACTGGAGTTTAGCTTATTGACTGATTTTCTGACAACTAGTTTTAGCAGCAAGATAAAAACAATTTAAGAAGGCACTAGTGTTCACTGAGAGGTTTTGAAAAGTTCAAGGGGCACCTGATTGGAACAACTGCATTGCATGGGAAGCTACCACTTGAGGTAGAGCTGCCCTCAGCTATCCCAGTGTTTTCCAAATGACCAATAGGAATGGAACATTATGTCCCAAACAAAATCAAAGAGGTTTTGTGTGCTCACCCCCTCTGAAAATGTTGTTATTAGAAACAGACACCTGAAAATAATTTTCCCTCTTCTACTCAGTCCACTCTTACCACTTCAGTATTTGAGCACTACCATGCTGTGGTTTAATAAGCAGCATGACTAACGTCTGTCTCATAATGTGTTTGCTCGTCATCTCCCTCGGGAGAGACCCATGTGCTCTGGAGACTGCTTTCCTTATGCATGCACACTGAAAAATAGGCAATTACACAAGCACACACACGTCCATGTGAGCTTGTCAGAGAGGGGAAGATGAAAGCAAACGTGGCTCACACCTCGGGCAGGGAGTGCTGGGGTTCACTCTGAAAGAATGGGGAGGTTGAAGCTTAGGAGGGCTTCCAGAAGGGGCTGCCCAGACGCATCTCACTCTTCTCTTGGACACACCACAGCTGTGTCAGGAAGGTGTTCATTGTTTTTAGCAGCATAAACGACCAGACACTCCTGGTGACCAGTGTGACTGAGTGGTTACAGAAAATCTGGAGTATTACGTGAGTTGTAGCTGTTAGCTGGTACATACAGTACCTGGTAATGCGGACCCAAAGAGCTGGGCCAATTATCAGTTTTGAGGAGTTTACTCCATATTACAGCATTTTGCTGAGAATTTGTTTTTATAGTAGTGTCTGTTGTGCTGGAGTGACCTGGAGAAGAAGAAGCCATTTCCTTAGTACAGGAAGAAATTTTGGTACTAATTGAATTTAAGCAAGTAGAGGCAGGAGAAAGGAATTTCTCTGTCTCTCTGCTTTTGGCAGCAAGAGAAACATATTTACAGGGAGCTTTTTGGAACCAAGCCTCTGAATAGGGAATATCCATAGTCATTCAGGAAATATATTAATGCAGTAGCCATGCTATGCAAGACATTATCAGCTTCTAATTATTGTCATAATGCAGGCTGGGTGCCCTTTAGCTGGCTGTGTCCTGTGGCTTAAAACAGAAATGCTCTTGCCCATTTTTTCTAGATGTGTGTGCTCTCTGTGAAGAAGAATTTGGATTTTTTTTAACTTGGATGGAAAATCCAGCAGTGGAAATGGTGCTAATCCAGAGAGCCCAGCAAATCTGAGCAGGAGTGGTCAGGCAGCATCACAGAGAAAATAAGTGACAGCAGATGTAAGAAACTACAGCTGTTCATCCAAATTCCAGGGGCCAAGGTGAAGAACTCAGCAGGACTGTGTCTGACTGTCAGCCTGCTTTGCATGTACCTATGTGAATTTTGATACTGGCCTCTCTGGTCAGATTCTATGAGCTCAGGCAGTGCTCACACAGCCATTTGCTTCTTGGGAACGTATGAAAGTTTGTTTGCTGTCTTGTGATGATTGTTGTTCTTCCAGCTGAGAAACTGAGGCATTTAGATGTTAAATAATTTATTTAAGGAAGTGCAGTGGGGTTTGGAAAACATCCAGTTCCTGTTCCTTCCTAGGCTGCATTGAGTACACCAGGCTGCCTTTCCAGCAGATCAACGGCAAGGTTTAATAAAAGTTTCCAAATCCTGTGAGTTTTTCCAAGGAGCAAGAAGGGGCCATCAGGCTAGAGAAGGTGATCCTGCAGGAGGAGAGCATCCTCTGGTGTTATGGAGCTGGTGTCTTAGTATTGCCAGATAATTTAGTTGGTAAGTTCCTTAAGGAAGTTACTGAGCCTCATCTCATACTGCCTAAAGGTTCACCAGTGAGAGCAGACACAGTATTACAGCCACAGACGTGACCTCCAGCTGCTGTAGACCTGGACTGGATTCCCTTGGGCTGCACCATCCTGTTCAAGGCAAAGCTGTCCAGAGACCAGCACTGCGTGCTGCTGGGCTTTTTCCATGAAGAGAGCGGCCCTGGCTGCAAGGATCCCGGCTGCGGGCTTTCACTGCTGCCTCTCTCAAGCTCCCCAGAGGCAGAGGAGAGAATCTGCCTCCCACCAGGCTGCGGTGCTACGCGGTTGGCACACAAGGGAGAGCGAAGCAGGACAAGCAGGGCAGCTCAAGTGGGTGTATCCACAGATCCACCTCCATTTATGTTTCCCATTTTTGCCAAAAAGGACAACACAAAACAGCAGCACCATAAATACCACATTTTAACTGTTTTCCTAGCACCCAGAGTGGGAAATATGCACATGCCTTGACTACAATCATGGAAAACACCTTTCAGTTCCGCCGACATCTTTGAGGATTTCCTGGGAGTTGCAGGTGGCACTCTGCCATACAGAGGGATTTAAACCCAAATGAGAACTGGTATCAGTGGTGAGTGAGGAGCATGGATCCTCACAAAATATGTTGCTTGCAGGCATGTCACAGACTGGCAGTGACATCAGTCTCAAAGGTGCTGCTGGCCTCCTGCCACCACTCAGCACATCTAAAGGCCAATTTGGCAAGGAGCGGGACATTGTGTGGAGCTGTTTGTACAGCAAGTACAGTGCTGCAGGTTGGGAGATGAAATCGGCTATCACCTTGAACCATTTCTTTATGCTGCCTGCACTGAGAGTGGGACCTGAGTTTAAAGTAAAAAGAAGGAACAAAACAAAAAGGTCAGCTTTGTTTAATGTCCCTTTTAGCTCTGTGGATAGTACCAGGTTTTTGTCTGTGCTCAGAAGCTTTGCTTATACTTTTTTGTGGTGGGAACCAGCATAGCAAAGCAGCTGGGACAGGCTTTTACTGAGCTGCTGAAAGAGCCCTACCTGCTGAGCTCTCCTTCCCAGCTCTGTCCTTACTCAGCACATCAGGGCCTGGCATGTAAAAGGAGAGTTCATGTAGTGCCTGTTGTCTGCTGAGCACAGTGAAACCGCTCCAGCATCGATTCTCTGGGCACTGGCTTCCTCTAGAGGGAAATGTGGCAAAACTGTTCCTGGAAATCCAGTGTTGTTCTCAGAAATGAGTAAGGTTTGCTGTTAGCAGTGTCGAAGCATCAAACAACTCCTTCACACATTCTCAATAAGATTGGGGCACAATTTTAAAAGACAAAATGTTCTAAATAATCCTGGTATGTTTATGGCCAAGCCACTCACCTATGACATTCCAACCTTATCCTCCTTTAATATCAAGAAGAGAAGCCTATTTTTTTGCCTTAATATTTGAAGAGGGCAGAAAGATCATGGGTTTAGAACATTGTTCATCATTATACATAATTTTGCTCTGTTTATTAATAGTTGAACTTTCTCCACTCCTCTCAAATGTCACCCTTATATTTCTTCATAATTCTTCATTGAAGTCTTAAGCATTCAAATTATGGATAGAAACCAAGGCGGATATGGAATATTGTAGACTGCATCTTCTTCTCCTTGTGTGCTTCAGTAACTCTGGCCAGTTACTGTGCTTGGACTCTAGAAGTATTGGTAATTCTGCGATTTCTTCACAGAACTCAGCTTCCCTTTCTGATCTTGGGCCCCGATTCTCCATTCCCCATGTACACAAAGCACATGAGGGATTTAGCAAGGAAGAGGATATGGGATCAGGCCCTGGCAGCATGCAGAGTACAAAGAAATTGGCTCCCACTGAGCCCCCAGTTGGCAGCATTTACAGCTCTGTGGCCCTCACAGCAAATCAATCCCTGTGCCAGAGCCCAGAAACAGAACCCACTCCCTGCTCCTGCTGAGCAGCAGCGCAAGGGCAGGACGCAAAGCTGCCCGGGCCTGAAGGATGGCATTTCATGGTGCCTTTGAGATTGGCATCCAAACTACTCATCAAGGGTGTCATACTCCATTTTACATTACATTTGAAGAGAAGAAACAAAATGTAAGCTGTGCTAAGTGCCCAGGTAAAAAAAGCCAAACTGAGCCATCCTATGTGTGGGTGCATCTGAAGCCTGTAGTTTAACTGGCATTACTTGATAAAGATGAACAGCACAAGGATTGTGGTGATGGAGGAGCACTTCTGCTGCTTCACAGGCTGTGCAGACTTCTGAGGAAGCTAAGAACTTAGCAATACCTTCATCAGCGCCTGTTCTTCCTCCCAGGGACCACCCTCTGTCCATCCACAGGTGTGTTCATCTCTCACATTCTGACAGAAGATCAAGGACTCTCATTCCAAACAGTTTCTTATTTCCAGCCAAAGTTTCAATTGTTGCTCTATTTCATTCTTTAATAAGGCACAAATGTTTCAGACCCAGACCAAGACCCTGCCTCTTGCCAGACATTTTTACTAATTTTAAAACTTCGAACAGAAAATATATTGCAAGGCTTGATCCTCCTGGCAACTTCTGAAGACATTCACATTTATGTAAAATAGCCCATGGATGAAACTCTTTGCAGAAATTACTCTGCTAGTTGCACTCAGAGTCACCAAAATGACTCAGGCAGAAAGTCCAGCCCTGATAATTTGACTCAATGCCATTTCTGCACCCCCTCTGAATAGGAAAATGAAGGCACAGAGACCAGAGCACTGCCAGCCATGTCTGCAGGAGCTCCCATACAGATAGAGAGCAGAGATTGCCCAGGGGTCACTTTTCTTCCACTCCATTTCAAAACGTATCCCTAGGTACAATTCTTCCCCTGATTTTCATCATACTTAAAATCTTAGATTTTGCTGAGATGTGTTTCAGAGTCAGAATCAACTTTTCTGACTTTTAAGGCTTCTTTTTCCTGTCTCCTACACTGTTCAATGTGCAGCAGCCTAGCAGGATGTCAGTCATGGTGTACTACAGATAGCAATAAAAATTAAGATAATAGTAAGGATACGTGATAATACACTGCAACAGCAACAGTTTTCCTGTGGTTGGGCCTTTAGAACAATAAATATTTGCTGCCTTTGGGATGGAATGTTTTCTCTCTAGGACATGATCTCCACCATTTTATACTAAGTAGAGTAGGGAATTTTAACTTCCACTGGAAAACAAAATAGTTCAAACTATTCTTGCCATCAAGGAAAAGCAAGAAAATGCTTTGAAGAGCAGTATTGGTTCTCAACCTCTTAAACAGGGGTAAATAGCAATCCTGGTTTTGCAACCAGTTTTCCAAGTTAGAGTTTTCATGGGCACTCGCTCATCCTGATCCTGTTACAGCAGTGTGGTTTCAAATCAAGAGAACTACACAGAATTACAAGGGAAAATACTGTTAAAACCAAAAATGCTTCAATTTTTGTTAATACTAGCTAAGAGTCAATACATTATCAGTTTCCCGCTGTAAAATAAGGGAATTTTTTTAAATATTAAGATGCCACAGAGGCTCCATGAGCTGATAATATCAAACCCATAAATTACCATCAAATCAAAAATAATGCATCTAGCTATCATAGGAGCTTTCCCTTGTGTACCAGAGTTGGGAGAGTGCTTAGACCAATGTGGGTTAATGTCTGGGAAAGCATTCAAATTACAGAATCCACAAATGACTGGCAGCCCCCATTAAATTCGTTGTCTTGAATCAACTGCGAGTGGTGTAGGGGATCCCACAAGGGGTATTATCCTGTTTGGCCTTAAGCCACTCACTGAAAATATGCATATTGTAGGTTAAATTGAATTGCATAGATTTGTTCTCTAAATATTCACCATATGTTCTCATAAAAGTAAGTGCCAGACACATCTTTAAAATGAATCGTGTATTGTGTAGCTGTTTTCTTTAGGCTTTGCTTCAAATCCTTAGTATACAACATGAGCTCTGTAAACATTTGAGTCATATACAAGATGCAAAATGAGTTTATTCCAAATTTTTAGAAAGGGAGGCTTGACAGTCTGAATGTTTGTTTACATGTGGATTTCTCTGCTTTGTGTAGTTACAGTCATGCTCCAGTCCCTCAGTAGTTTCAACTTATCTCCTTCAATCCTAAAACAATTTGTGCTGTGTCAACTACTGTGAAAAAGGTAACTATCTTCCCAGAAGGGACCTCTTCCCAGTCATCATTAATAAACTTGTAACACAGAAAAGTAACACAACCCATTCTCTAGTTAATAACATCTTGTGTGGTCTGTAGAAAGCTGGCAAAACCGCCTGAGAATTAAATCTGTACAGAGTAGATGTTCAAGAGTTATCCAGTAAAATAAAAGGCATGTTTTAGTAGCTCCAGCTGGCCCGTGTAGAAACAGAAGAAAACAGCTGTAATGACCTTGACACTTGGACAATACAAAGCCAAAAGATGCCTTAGGGCCCCTGGGTGAGACACATCAAAGAAGCCAGGAAGAATTTCTGCTGTGAGTAGGCTTGGATTATGTCTAACTAACACCAATTTCACTTGTAACCTGTTTTCCAGGTCCTGTTAAATGAAGTTTGGATTTTTACAGGAGGCCTGGTGTGAAGAGAGAGATGAATGAGAAAGAAACTCAGCACCTTCCTGAAGCAGCCATCTGAGTGCTGCAGTATGTCCAGGCAGAAATGAGGAATCAGCATCCCAGGACATGAGCAAGGATGACAGGTGCTGGGCAGCATGGGGATTTGGGCTGCCAGGTAAGAGGTATTCATGTCAACAAGCAAGTACCCCAACCATTCTTGCAACACCTTACAGCTCTGCACAAAACCCCAGAATGCCCAACTTCCCCTTCTGAGGCACTGTTCATCTATAAAGACCGAATGCAAAGACACTGACTCCAAAACATTGGCTCTGGTGGAAATGAAAGACAATTTGTCTGTTAGATGTCAAACTACTGGGCATGACCTGTGCAATCTCAGAGCAAAGAGGGCTTGTGCTCTCTGGAGAGCCCTCACTGGACCCTGGGGATGGCTTCTTGAAAGGTTTAAGACCTGCCATAGGTAGAACATGGAAAAGAGCCATGTCTGGGAACAAGAAACACTGTTCCTTCCCTGCTACCTCCTGCCTTGAGCATAAGAAACAAGGACTAAGATCTCACAAATCCCTCTGAATGAGCTCAGTGCAGGGATACTTCTATACTTTTGTTTACAGTACTTGTAACCAGTCTCTCAGCCAAGTTTCCTTCTCAGATCAAACACTTGGTATGGATATGCTGTACCTTGAGCTTGGCAATTTTTGCTGTTGTGATGCTGGACTTGGTATATTCCATTACTTCAGACACTGTTCATGGAATGTGTTTCTTCTCCAAGACCAAAGAGGGGCTCAAAAGCAAAGGAAAAGTGCTTTTTTAAACAAAGGAGGTTTTTTGTCGCCTAGAGAGGCATTCTGCAATCTATTTGCTGAATGTTTTTCCCTGGTTCACAATATCATTGAGGAAGTTCCCAGGAAAATAACTTAAGGCTCACTAAAAATGATGGCTTCTTGGGAACATTATCTGAAGAAGCAAAGGCTTGCCCATATTTCTGCTGCTTTCTGTAGCAGAACTCGTGAGTTCCAGGGCGTCATAAATTCCTGTTTGTTCTTTCCTGAACTGTATTTTCAAATTCCCATGATGAACTCACACAACTCCACCAGGACACACATTCTTCTTCCTTCTCATAATATGTTTATCATAAAAACTCTGACTGGCCTGAGGCCACATGGCTTACAAGCAATGAAGGTGAAGCTCCTTCTCCCAGCTCTTACAAAGAATTGCAATCTTTTTTTATGTTTGACTGAAGTATGAATGTGGTTATAGTACACATCTTAAATATTATTTTGTTCTTTCTCTGACATAACAGAATATTTATTGTTGATCTCACTTTATATGGATCAGATACACATAATAGCTTTTGGCATACTGTTTCAGTAATGTTTATTTGGTAAGCTCCTAAGAAAGTAACCCCTGGAGCTTCCATATTCACAGTAGTTTAAAAACTAAACCAAAACCAACAATAACAACAACACAACACAACTCTGATTGAAGGGTAACACTTTCAGTAGAGATGCAACGGTTTACTTTGGGACAATTTAAATTTAGCACTGTTTCTACACGGTTTACAGAAAGGATGTGTTTATAGTACTGACATGGGATTTCTCTATTGGTGTCCAGATCATATAGGGAATTCATAATTTACCAAAGATCTAAAAGCAAACACCTGGAGTGAAAATAGCTATATTCATATGGTCTACACTCATTTCAAATGACACAATTCAAGGCTTTGTAAGAACAACAGGAAAAGAGGGACCTGCTCACCAGAGAGATATCAACACCTTACAGATGTTAGTTAACGATGTCTGGGCCCCTGCCTTGCA
Organism: Camarhynchus parvulus; assembly: GCF_901933205.1. NCBI lineage: Eukaryota > Metazoa > Chordata > Aves > Passeriformes > Thraupidae > Camarhynchus > Camarhynchus parvulus. The sequence continues at coordinate 100,724,373 of NC_044572.1, read as the reverse complement.
GTTCAAGGTTTCAGAATTACTCAGGAGCATTTTTTTTAATTACCTATTACCAAACACCATGAGTTTCCTGCAAAGTCTTCCCCAGAATGTTTTTTTACTAGCTTCCCCTTTACAGCTAGAACAGAAGATGGAGCTTTTAATGGCCTTTAGTAGGACCTTCTAAGGTCCTCTTTCCTACAAACAGGTGGCTACAACTGAATAAAATCCTGCTGTACTCCCAGAAGAGACAAGCATGCGGTGTATGTGTAAAAGATAATACACAGTTTGTTTGTAAATCCTACTTTTAAAGAAGGTCATCGTGCTCCCTCTGCCACATTCCCTTCAGGTCCAGGACTCTGCACAAGGAAACCTGCTCCTGCGTGATTTTCACTTAAAGTCTCTGTCTTCTGATTCTGTTCTCAGATTCACCACAAAGAGTAAAATGCAGCATTCCCTGTGGTGCAATTATCAAAAGCTCTGATACAGCAAGTCACCTTAGATCCTTTCTGTTGTGCTGCTGAGAACTCCGTGCACTTCCAGGATGCCTTTATCAAGCCTGAGCCTGTGTGTTGAGCTTAAGTTTGTCCCCAAAAGGTGCCATATTGAGTCACTTGTTTCCCAAGAGTTCTGGGGCACTGTCCAGCCCTAATATCATGTTAAATCAGCCAGATTAAATGATACTTGCAGAGGTGTTGAGATCTGACAACAGACACAAAGGACAAATTGGTCTTTTGGAAATCATCTCAGCTTGACATCTCCATCATTAGCTGTTGATAGGAACAGAGCTGGATATCTGATCTTATTCAAAAACAAATGCATCCTGCAATCTGTCTCAAAGACTGTGTGGTAAGGATAGCTCTGAAATAGTTGCAATGATAAAATCCAGATGGATAAGTCATCCATTTTCTACCCATGGAAACATTGGTGAAACTGTTTCTATTTTGCATACAGCTTGGGAAGCTCTGTTATCGTGGATCTGCGAGAGGGATAAGAAATTATTAATTGTTCAAAATGGGGTTAGGAGAGCTTGTAGTCCTCACACCAGATGAACCTAATAGAGCTCATCTCCCAAGGAATGGTAAGTGAATGATGCAGAAGCCCTGAGAATTTCAAGTCCCTGACTTGAGAAACTGAAGGAAAGAAATGGAGGAAGGATGACTACAACCCTAGAAGGAGGTACCTTGGTGAGAAGTGAAGAGCTAGAAGAATGTTTCCTTGATGTATTTATTTCCTGCAGAAAGAAGACAGGCAGTCTTTATGATTTGACCAGGAATGCCAGAATGATTTAACATGTCAAAGTTCTCTCATGCAACATTAAAAGCAAAATCTCTGGAACAAGGATAAGGGAGGGGGCAGGAATTGCAGACTGGCACACAGAGCAAACAGATCACTTCAAAAGACCATAAAAATTGTGCGCAGCTACATTTATTTTCAATTGAACATAATTTTGGATTCTCTTAATTCTACTGAGTTGAAAGAGGAAGAAGAAGATCACCCAACTCTCTAACAGACCAAGGGCCCGCTCATTTCTGGAAATGTCCCAGGGGGTGAACATTATGTGGTGAAATGTTTGCAGCATTTGCAGTGCTGCCTATGTAACAGACGGTGCACAGGGACTGCCCTAGCAAATTATGCATGGACAATAAATAATGTATAATATGTCTCAAAGATTAGGGAAGTGCACTCTGCAATGTACACAACACTTCTATTCCAGAAATAATTTTTATTTTTGTTTGGACAGTTTTTTCTCATTAGCTCTGTGGGTAAACATGACCCCACATAAGCCTGAGGGTTTTTTCACACGTTTTTCATGTGACAATTCTCACATCTAATACACAAACTAAAACAAAAAGTAATTTTCTCCTGATCCTCTCTTAATTAGAATTTATTTCTTTATTAAGTACATATATAACCAGGTTAATTTGTTAGCTTTATACACACATACATTTTCTTGGGGTAAATTTGTCTCTGAACCCTATTATCCTGTTAGGTTTAGTGGTAGTAAGAGTGTTTCCAATCCCAGTTATGGAGCAGGTTCTGTAGCAGTATGTACTGCATCAGCCTCCTGTGAAATAAGCTCTCCATCCCTGGGAGTTCATAAACCAGGATATGAGAAGTTGCAGCTGGATGATGAGGTAACAAGTGAGCAAGATATCATGTCCTAATTAAAGGACTTGGCTTGCTTTCCACTTGGCTTCTGCAGTAAAGGGAGTTACTTGGAAAGTTACTTGTCTTCCTACCTCATGTCTGAATAATGTTTATTAATCATCACTGATTTCTCAGTGCACTTCTCCCCTGTGAGAAACAAGGGAGGATCATTCTCTTTCCATTTCACTTTGTGTGGTTTGCAGCCTGCATGACTCAAGCTAAGCTGGGCTATTTCTTCTCCTTTCATTTCAGGTGCTGTGTTTACTACACTGGTCTGGGCTGCAGAACAGCCTGACCTTCCTCATTAACTACTTAGAAGCTAGACTAGTGTCTACTTTTGCCTGGGATTCACTTCCTCCAGTCTTATTATCTCTTGGACAAAGGCAGTTGAAAAATGCAGTAGAGTAGTTCATGCACTCCTTCAGAGGCACCAGTAACCTTCCTTTGAGGACATAAATGTCCTGTAAAGATTTATGTCCAGGAGAAAGTCTCAAGGGTAGTTCCAATCCAATTTCACACTTATTTTAGTCTCTTCTTTCAGTGGAGATTTAGACCAGAAAAATTTCTTCACCAAAAGAGTTGGAACAGGTTGTCCAGGGAAGTGATTAAATCACCCTCCTGGAGGCATTTAAAAGACATGCAGCTGTGGCACTTAGGGACAAGGTTTAGTGGTGGACTTGGCAGTGATGAGTTAATGGTTCAGCACAATGATCTTCAAGTTCTTTCCCAGTTAAATGATTCTATGATTCATATTTTTCAACATTCATTTTCTTTTTATTTAATACATCTCAGTAAAGAAGTGGGAGAGGAAAACCTATACAATTTTTTCACTTTTTTTACTTAACATTTTGAGTGTTTTCTGTTGTACATAACAGATATCTTGTAAGTCTTAACACAAATAAATATTTGAACAGTGTCTGATTACTCCCTGGAATTAAAATGGTAACCATTAGTAGATATAGTTATAGGTTCTAAATTATGTTTAATCCAAAATTCATAGAAGTTGGTGATTTTCCTAGTGAAGAGATAGGCACAATAATATAGGTGTCCATTGAACTGAATAAATACAATACATACATGCAGTTTGAAAGTTAATAATTTGAAAGATCCCATTTTTATGGGATCAGGTACTGAGAACTTACAGATACTGCAAGAAATCTTCAACATAAATACACCCCAAAATTTTTTCTTTAGCAAAAAAGTTACTTGACTTGAGTCTATGATTAATTATTTGTTAATAATGAGTCATCAGACTGCAGATGTACACACCTTGGGTGCTTCTAAGGTTTCAGATTTGTCTACTTTGAGTGCTCTAAAAATGTCATTTCTTGCTGAAGGGCACATATGTAATTTAAGAGACTATGCTATTCTCACACTATTGTTACAAACTGCTTTGCAAACTGCTCTCAAATTGACCTACTTTGCTCTTCAAACCAATTTCTCTGGAAATGACAGAAGTAATTGGCATGACTGGCAAGTACCAAATCCAGTGGAAAATGAGAGCATAGGAAATACTGAAAAGAAATATGCACCTTGAACTAGAATGATGAAATGCTCCAAGTACTTTGGTGAAATTACACTATGAAAGACTATTGTCTGGGGCAGATAGAAGTAAAAAAAAAAATAGATCATTATACCTAAAAACTATCAACTGGAAATAAGATGGTGACCAGCAAAGATCTGTTATTTGATAGCTCTCCAGGGTTAATAATACCTAGTCCTCTCCAAATCCATGTAGAAGTATATAGCTCCTCCTTTAGTTTTCTCTGGTAACAGGTGACATTCACAGCCTTCAGAAATAGCTCCATCTAGGGCTGTGTTTCAGCAATCTACTCTGAAGATGGCCAAAACAACAATTATAAGGGTCCAATTTGGTCAAGAATAGATATCACTATCAACAATTTAGTTCCCACCTTATGTCTAAGTGTTTGCCAAGAACAGAGAGCTCAGCAAGACTTCTAAACTGCAAAAGACAGTGAGCAAATTTATGTAGTGAAAATGGGCTTAGAAAATTCCCTTACTTCACTGCACCCTACTCTTAGCCAAGTCTACTTGGCTGACTCTTTAATGTTAGCCTTCATCTCAATTAGTCCCATGTTCATTCCTACTCTGCTGACTGGATGAAAAGAAATCCAAGAAGTAAATGCTGCCTCAGAAACTCATAAAATTGTGGTTTCACTGAACAGTAATAGTGCAAAGACCAGAGGTGAGGGTGCTCCACACAGAGGTACTAAGACTAGACAGTCCTTGGCCTCATTCTAGCCTCCCACTCTCTGCACAGAAGAAAGCCCTTGGCATGGCAGAAATGAAACCTCCTTCTTCATTGTCCCAATTAGATTTTTCTCTCCTCTTGGACTCACTGTTGTGGTTTTAAAGTCTTACAGTACCTTTAGGCTCTAGCATCACACCTATTCATTAAAAAGAGCAGTCATCTTAAAATCATCTTCTGTAGATGTAAAGACTCTGACTAAGTAATTAATCATTTAATATACCATTCCCATCTTTTGGGTGATTTGGCAGTGCTGTAAGGAACTGCTGCCATAAGCCCTCAGTCAAACAGTCTGAAAATATTCATATGCCTCAGGATTGTCCATTTTGTTCTTTTTGCTTTTTCCATGGAGAGCTGTCAGAACACCACTATTGTACGAACTCACCTGGAAGATTTAACACGCAGCAACCAGAAAAAATGTGAAACTGGAAGCCTTCTCTGACAACAATAAGCAGCTGTTCAACAGCTGAAATCACTGGGATGGCTTGTGAGAGTCTGTCACCTCTCAGCAATGCCAGTAAAGATCTCACCATTTCATCAGATTCCACAGGGGTCTTACAGAAGACTCCCAACCCCTGATGCATGAGGTCTGGGATATGGTTCAAGAGCTGACATATGTGCTGCAGAGACTGGCTGGTTGCAAATATATAAACTGTCTTATCTGATGCAACAAAATTCGTGTTCCCAAGCAATTGCCAGATGTTGTCAGCTCTCTCTTCAGAAGATGAAAAGGCTAGGAAGACATGCAAATTGTGGATGATAAGAGGATGTGACTCTGACCCCTGCGCCTGACAGTTGATATTAGGCTGTTCCCATGGCTCTGCTATCCCCAGTACATGGCTCTCCACATCCTCCTGGTTTTCATACTCACATAGCAAATTCAACTTGGCATGCAATTTAAGGAAAAGTAACATACCAGTACAAGAATGAGCTTGTACCTGAGGAATGTCAAGATCTTAAATGTCAGGATTTTAAAACTAATACCTTTTTTTCCCCAAGTGCCATTGAGTTTTGCAGCAATTAGGAGAATGGAACAATCTGTTAAACATCAGGAGGAGTAGAGTCATTGGAAGACATGGCCTTCCATTGTAGGTCTCATCACATGCTCAGCCAGGTTAAAGACGCTGAAACAAAGCATTCCCTTTATGGGAGAGACAGAACATCTAAAACCTTGGATTAAGGCTTGACCAATGGACTTTTCTTTGACCTCCCGCTATCTTTGTGTACATAACTATCTGTGTAAATTTATTTATGTCCTAGTGTGGGATCAAGCATGATATACAGTAGCAGGAAAATAAGACATGAGTTTCCTGGAGCACTTCCTGTTGCAGTGAAAATTGTTGATTTGCAAGTTGAATCACTAGCTATTTGAATGCTTCTACTCCTCAAGGTAGGCAATATTCCTCAAGGAATTTTATTTTGCAAGAGTTTGTTTTCTCCTAAAATGGGATGGATAAAAAACAGCTTCATTTCTCATGTTTATAATTATGTTGGTCCTCTACTTCATACTACCTAGGGTAAAATATATTAAATAAGACTCGCCTTAGCTGCGCTGAAAGTATTTCTTGCTCTGTTTGGCATAAAGTGGGACCATCACGCCATGGCAAGGATGCTACACTGTCCTTGAGGATCCTCAGTAGGGTAAAGGAAAACACCTCATCTGCCTTCCCCTAATGAAGCTTTACCTGTTTTTATGAAATAACTAACACTTCCATCATGTGTCTGACCTAAAAGTTTAGCATGTGCTATTAACATCAGTTAATCTCTTTAATTGAAGATACAGAAATTTTTGGTTTATTGGAGACTAAGGTTCTAAATTCATACTGAAATGGGTTTTCTGCTCTTTACATATTGGCCATAGCCACGGGTATTTGTATGAAATATGTATTTATATAAAAATATGGAAATTCATTCTAAAATATGAGGTCTCTTTCTCCTGGAAGATCTGACAGAATATTGGAAATCCTGGATATCATTTTAAACCCTGCAGCAAATTGTGATCAAAGGAGTGTTCTTCCTGAACATTTCTTTGCTTCTTTCCATCACATTTACTATGTCCTTGTGATTCAGTAAGAAAGTGACAAATAAAAGTCCATTGTTTCACTTCTAAAATGGAATGCATCAACATGATACACTCACTGTCCAGTGCTCTGCTTCACCTGAGTGCTAGGTGACCTTATTTGCTCTTTGTGAGCCAGTAAAACCCACTTATGCAGCTGTGTTACATGCTGTTACATACCCTTTAGTATTCAGCATTCCTTTTTCTAACTGTTTTAATCTCTGTTTCACAAAGAAAATCAGTGTATGCAATGTATGAAAAACATCTCTATATGCCACTCCCTTAACAGAAAAGGACAAACTGGAATTTCAAGAGAGCTTCCCTACATTTGCATTTTAAAACAAACTTTGGATTTAACTTACTGAGCTTCCTTTTTTTCTTTTTGCATGCCAGATGTCTGAACCATACTGGCCTCCCATCATTCAGTTACAATCTCAATCCCAAATGATTTAGCTATGGCCTATGAGTTTTAAACGTACCTTTTCTGGTTACCCAGGGGTAGGTTTGTTCTCATATGTCTGCAAACCAGATCTCTTAGCTCAGCAACTCTTAATTTGGTACTCATGTTTGCCACAAACAAATTTTCTCCACAAAACTGAAGAGAAGTGGGAGATTCCCTTCAGTTCCTCCCCTTGGCAAGGGTGCTGTCGGGAGCGCAGTAAAAACACCAGCCCTGATCTACAGCAGAGCCTCTCAAGGAGACAGAACTTGCTGTGCTCCATTCTCAAAGCACAGAGGGAGGGTGAGGAAGACAGTACCCAAGAGGGTATGGTGGGAATCTGGACTCTGCCCTTGGTTTGTAGGTCCTGTTTTAACATGGGAGGTAACCCGCGCCTCACAGCATGAGTGACTGAGGTACATCAGTTTGTTGAATATGCTCATACCTTAGATGTGAGTGAGACTTGCTGGAATGACACAACACTGATATGAGCCCAAAATAACCTCAAGGTGTCCAGGGCACTAAGGTGCTGTCTCTGTACCAATAGATTAGCCCTAAATCAAGTCTATCCAATTCCTGTCTATATCAGTTATTTTTGTTCTATGAAACTGAGATACATTTTGCAAGTGAGATGAGCACAAGCATGCCTCCTGCAGCAAAATCTTTTATCTCCAGTACAAAATCAACAGGGAATCTATTTCATGCCAGGGAAACAGAAACCATGGCTCAAATATGGACAAATTCACCTTAGTTCCCTGAAATCTGAAACAAAGACAGGAAAGAAATCAGTCACAGGGATAAAAGCTGCAGTTCAACTATCTTTAGTCTGCACTTTTTGTGTCACACTAGAGGTCAGAGAAGCAGTGTATACTTATCCCTGAGATGACAAATGAAGATTAAATGAGACCGTTCATGTGGAATTTCACTTGTATCCTGAGCACATGCTGCTTTGAAATGTGCACAGGATTAGCATTCCTAGCCCATGGGGAAAAAAAAAAGCCCCCATCTAAAACTTCTGTGGTCTGGAGAACATGTAGGGGCTGCTGCAGCCTGGCTCTGGGCAGACTTTCCATGGCAGTGTCAAAGACCATAAAAGCCAAATCAAATATTCTCATTTTCAGCAGTGGGCTTCCATCCTGACTGTGGTCTTGTCCCTGTGCTGACTGCTGTGCCAGCCCTGGAGGATGGCACACACACACCCACTCTGGTGTTTAGCATGGGAAGGGAGTGAGCAACAGTCACCCATCAGCCTCTGAGGCTCCTGAACTTCCTGGAGCTTTCAGAGCATATTGAATTATGCCAATGTTCACAGGCAAGAAATGACTGTTTAAATTAAAAATATTGTTGATATATTTTATTTGTATTGTCAGCTACTGATTCTAGACAGCATTTTTTCATTTATGCAGAGGGACTGGGCATGCATGTGTGATGAATAAAGAAAACACTTGCTTCCTTTGCAGTCCGGGATCATCACTACCCATTCTGTGAGCCAGTACTAAAGAGACTGACTTTTACCCACTGGTCCCCAGTCCCACTTTTTCTCCACTAGTTTAGGAAGTCCTACAAGCCATCTTCTTTCTCACCAACACCCACAGTGGTTTCTAAATCTACTTCAAATTTCATCCTTTTTACTTTCCTCCTCTCCTCTCCTCTCCTCTCCTCTCCTCTCCTCTCCTCTCCTCTCCTCTCCTCTCCTCTCCTCTCTCCTCTCCTCTCCTCTCCTCTCCTCTCCTCTCCTCTCCTCCTCCTCTCCTCTCCTCTCCTCTCCTCTCCTCTCCCTCTCCTCTCCTCTCCTCTCCTCTCCTCTCCTCTCCTCTCCTCTCCCACATCCTCATTTTGCTCCTTATTTGAGATGCACAGCTGTGGGTTCACCCCACACTTGTGTTGTACCAAACTTCACTGCCTCCTCTTTCTTTTCCCCTCCATCTATTCCTGCTGCAGCTCCAACCCATCCCTCCCTCCTGGCAGTACACAGGGACTGGAAGTGACCTTCCCTGCCACCATCAGCCTCTTTAAAGAGTTGCCTTTTCATTAATCCAGGTTATGTGTATGTGTGTGACACTTTGTATATGGGTCTAGACAGCTGCAACTTGGCAGCCTTGCTGGAAGATCTCCACGGAGTTAGGTTTGTTAGCTGTTGGGTCTTAGTATCCAACAGGAAACAGAAATTTGACCCCAGTAACTAGACAAATGTAGTGCTAATTTCTGAAAGTAAACATTATCCTGCTTTTGTCTCCAATTTTCCTGTGTCACACACATAAGCATGTCATACTCATTATCTTAAAAAAATCTCATGTGGCCAAAAGATCGACTTGGGCCTAGCAGAAAGGTCCAACTAGGTCACATTTTTATAGATGATGCCTCTTATTTCCCTGTTCTGTCTGCACCTAGGCTGTCCCTCTGCTGCTGTCCTTAATTTGATACCAGTTTTCTAGGATAACTCTCATTGTACCTTTCTGGACAAGAGATTTTGATCCCTGACATAAATCCAAACCAACTCTGCATTTAAGACACTTAAATGAATATATTATGAAATTCCAACTTTTCCTGTACACACTCTTATTAGACATAAATAAGATACCATAGATATCATAAATGGCACTCTGATTTGAGCTATTTCTAGGCAAAGAGCATACATTAAAACCAGAAATTATTTTCACAGATTTATGGAGCTGTGTTTTTAATTTTGTTGAGGAGAAGCAGACAAGAACATGTGTCACATTTTCCAGCAATTCACATCAAACCTCAGTGTACTCTCTGAAACTTTTAGTACTCCTGATTCTTCTTATCCAGGAGCTTCAGCAATTTGGAGAGCCCACAGAGCGTGCCAGCAGGCAAAAAGAAAACAAGGATGAGGGAACGATGCTTCTTTGCATGCGAGACTTGGCTGTGCCTTACCAAACCCAAACCCAATTCATCATCTTCCAGACACTATTTCATAGCAACAATTTTGCTGTCTCTTTAATGCATCTGTCTGTTTATCTCCTCTCAAGTACCATCTGCTTGTCCTGCTCTCTCGCACTGCACATGTTCGCAGCGAAGACACCTCCAAGGTGACAAATGAGCAGTCGAGCTAATTTCATTGGGATAAACAAGAAAGCAAGAGCCAGATGGAAAGCCATGGAGAGAGCCAATGTCATGTGGGGGGAGGAGAGAGTGTTTGGAGGGAGAATCACCATAACAACGGCAAGTGCAAAGAAGAGGTTTCTATTCTGTCTATTCCACTAATTACTATGAATATTTTATTCTTGCCCTGTGGTTTATCCATGTCCAGATCAATGATTTACTGGCAGATGGCTTATTTTGTTCTGGACTGTTTTTTTCCAATTAAGTTTGACTGTTTTGATTTTCATGAGGTTTGGGGTTTGGAATTCTTTGGTTCTCTTTTAGGAGTTTGGACTGTTTTTATCAGATGCTCACAGGGAAGCAGCACTTGAAGGAGTTTAATGACTCTGTGAATTCCGAAATGAGAGCACCCTTTTATTACAGATTTTAATTACTGTAAAGACACAAATTGCTTGTTGATAGGGTTCATTCAGACCCTGCTTTCAGTTTACAGATAATCTTCTGAGACTGTAGCTTTTCTCTATATCGCCCTTCCAAGCCCTGGCACAGCACAAAGATCTTAAATAACCCTGACTACACTGGCAAAGGCCCAGATAACTTCAAAGCACCAAGATCTCTCTGCCTGTCAAAACACAAAGATTGTAGCCATTTAACTAAACTGGTTTCAAAACACACTTTAAGGAAAAAAACACAAAGCTTCGTGTGTGTGTGTGTGTGTGTGTGCGTGTGCGTGTGTGTAGCTTTAAAACTGTTTTACATTGCTTTAGCCCGCTTTAGCAAGAGACATATCCAAAAGTGACAGAATAAAACTTAAAATTGGGCTAAATATGTTTATATAGGCCTTAAGAGGATATGGATTTTTAAAACATGATTTTAGTTTGGTTTTCAGTTGAAAATGCGCTTGAGGCATGTTTTTGCAGGACAAAGCACAGTGCAGGTACACTTTAGCTACTACATGAAGAGCTAGCTAGAGCAGGAAGCAAAACTCTTTGGCCAGGCTAATAAAGTTGTTCAAAAAAGGCACAGCCCAGTATCTTGCAGAGATATTTGTGCTAACTGGGCATTCCCACATGGCAAAAGTCAGTGACCTTACTGCAAAGGACAATCTGTTTATAATTTCTAGTGACACACAAATACAGAGCTAAGCCAGCAGGCTGAGAAACCTCTCAAGTTCACTGTCATTGCATTCAATAATGGCTCAACAAATTTAACAGTACAGGCTGAGCAAGCACTTTATTTTGCTAAAATGAACAGATAAGGCACTTAAAAAATGTCTCTGGTTTTTGTACCATATCAGTATCATTCAGTGTGAATTGGCTGCTATGGCTCAACACATAATATTAAAAAAAAAACCACCATGATCTAGCTAAAATACCCCTCTACGTGAGCTTCCCAAAGTCCATTTTCAACCCTGTGTACATTGGGTGATTTTTTCAAAGACTCATCTGTCTGCATCAGAAACTCCTATTTCACGCTTTTCAGTGAAATACCTCTCAGAAAAAAAAAATTGCTCCCTCTCCCAGTGAAATATAAACTTTCACTTTGAAGATACATTTTCAAGCAATCTGATTTAGACCTTTGCTATAAGAAAAGAGTCATTCTGTATGTAATACAATCATGTACTATAAGCATTGTCTTTTGAAATCAGTTTTAGACTCTGTAAAGTAGGAGGTACTCTGTCTTCATGAACAGGAGCTGTTCTGCTGAATGGTGCAGAATCACACCATGTGCTGGAAGACTTTGCTCTTTGTCTCCGTTCTCACTTAACACATGATTCTCCATCAGCTTACTCAACCAGTTTGCTTTTGTTATGCTAAACACTAATGGAAAGATTAAGGCTCAGATTCGTCCTATATTCCTGTGTGTTCCAACTGCACTCGATGCTATTTGCATGAGAAGCACTATTAGATTAAATTTTGGGCATGGTATTATGTGGCAAGTTTGCACAATAAAGCGGGGGCCTAGGCTTAATAAACAGAAGGGTTCTTCCTCTTCTATAGCCTAAGATCCTAAGGGAAAGACCACTCATGTGGAAAAAGGTCCTTAGTAAAAAGCCTGTTAATGATTAAATTTTATTCTTGAAATCTTACCTAAGTTTTTTCTCTAAGTAATGTTGTACTCCTTGGGAGACAATGACGTGGTAAATCACACCGTGTGTTCTTCTACTTGTAAATAAATAAATCATATTATATGCCTGGAGAACACACCCAAAACCTCAAAAATAAGATGTTTTAGGATGGAAAATGTTACATATTTCTATGTGTAAGTAAAAGAAACGTATACAGTTTGCAGATGGAACAAGAAAGAAATAAAACTTGCCATAAATATAGCTCTCACATGAGTGTCTGCTGATGGACTGGTATTGCAAGAAGGGAGTTCAGGTTCTGCTTTTGTAGGATAAGTAAATAATGTCCATAGCGAGGCAGTTTCAAGAGAACAGGCGCACCTGCCTACACACAAATGATTGCAAAACTTTTCACCTCCTCAGCAGTCATGGGATGCCCCAAGTCAACAGAATGGAAGACCTTGAAGCACCACAGAACTTTTCCTGAACAAACATCAGGAACTCTGGAAGGCAACTTCATCCAGGGCCTCCCTGACAGGCCTCCTGCAGTCTGCAAGGACAACAGTGCAAGAGGAAAATATCTGGTCATCTCAAATGCAGGAGACCTGCTCTATTTTCAGCAGCACTCCTCTTTCCCCTGCCCACAACACACACACGTCCAGGTGCTCCTGAGGATCAGGCCTGGCCTGGTCAGCCCTCAGTATCTTTATAACCCTTTGACCTTTTCTTCTGCCTTTTTAAAGCTCCGTTATTTCTGTTTCAAACACTCTTGTCCATCTGAGGATGGATAGATGGATGGATCTGCGACTGATGACCTTCTGTTCATTGCCAAGGTGGAAAAAGCCAAAGGACTCAGTTAGCAATGGACATTTGCCCACCAGCATTGCTTGCAATTATTTTCACATCCTCTGGATGAGATGACCATAATCCACATTCTCCCTCTAAATACACAAGGCCTTTGGGTGAGTAAGCAGCACCCTGAAATCAGTGAAGCAACTGCATAATGTGCAGGTGATCTGGAGAGAATTACTGCTTCCCAGGGCTACCAGGATTGTATACTATTAAAAAAGATGAATCCACAGAACAAGCCTTACATAACTTTTTTCAAAAATGCCTCTTATTCTATCCCTTTGTTAATCTTGCCTTACACTGACTGCATTTGTAGAGGATCTCACTCCCACTGTACCTGAAATAAAACATGATATGTCTTTTGGCAAGATCAAAGCTGGAAATTTATACCAGGACAAGAGCCTGTGAAAACCCTTTAAGAAAATCAATTTCCAGTACAAAAATTCAAATGCAATAGCTTCTGTTCAATCTTTTCAGAATGCATATTTGACTAAGATTTACATGAACATATAATATTTCAAAATGGTACAGCTCCCAAACCAAAGTACAGTCTTAATAAACAATAATCAGCTTTGTTGTTGATTGTAGTGATGGGCAATAGAAAATCTGCTGCTGCATTTACCAGGTTCTGCAAAAGGATTAGACACGTGATAAAGGGGGAATAAAACAAAAAAAAAAAATCTGCGGTAAAGCTCTGACCCAAAAAAACACACCTGCTCCTGCAGTTGCGCCATCTCAAATCACCTTTATTAGAGCTTTTTGCACAAACCTTGCCATCTTGCAGCCTGCGAAGCAGCATATCAGGGAGTTCTGGATTAGGATTGCCAAGTGAAAGAAGGTTACTTTTCTGGTGGGTTCAGTGTCAGGACTAAAGGCTTTAACTTCACTACTGATTTTAAATTGTTTGGGACTTTTCAGCTTTGATGACTGCATCTAGAAACACTCCTCAGAAAAACTGTTCTTCCTCACAGCAGCTTTGCAGGGTTTAGCAGCCTGACACATGCAGAGCATTTTAGGATGCACATTATACACAGCTTTATTATTAATAGAGCTGAATGTTCACTTTTCCTACGCAAAGGTCTCCTAAATAAAATAATTTTAGGCACTTTATGGAAATAAAATATTAAGAATAGGACATTAAAGAACTATTTTGAACTGTCTTTTATCTCTGCATGTACACAACGGTCAAGCACAGCTTCATTTAATTCTGCACTAACCTAATTGCTGGGTACCTTCCACATCCATCTGTGTGCATTGTGGTGAGTACGTGCACGGAGGCCCTAATGAGCCTGACACCTGCTCCAGCGAACAAATGGACTAGAATTATCACTGCTAATATCATCCATACATTTAAGATGCTCTTAATTTAAAAGGAGTGCCAGTGCCGCAAAATAAATGAACTGGTAAGATTACTCCAGCCAGGATGCATGTGCAGGAGCAGTGCCATGTCCCTGGGACCAGCCTCTGGCAATGCAGCTGGAGAGACTGCACCCACACACTCTCAAGAGTGAGAGCCCTTGGAGCAGGGTAGTCCTGTTGGGAATGTTCCTGCCAAAGATACTTAGGAATGGGGGGGTGGGGAGTGGTAGCTATCCTGGATCACCACTGTGATAGGGAGTATTTTAAATCTATAATAGCATGAAAGACCAAATCTCACTGACAAGAATGTTCTCTGGCATTGTTCTGTTTACTGTGACTTAATTGCTAGTGAGCCCAGAACAAAGTGCTACAGTGAACAGAGCAAGGCAAGACACTTCAGTTCAGTGCCCATTACACAAAAATAACACTTTGTGTTTTCCATACCATTAATAGAATCCTTATGCAATTTTCTGCTCCCAGAAAGATTAGACTATTAAGTAGCTTATACTCTGAGTAACTATAGATACTACTGAGTCAAGCATCTCAAACAGCCTCCCACAGCCAGAAGAGTTGTTATGGTTGTGTTTATGGTGACATTTCAGAAAAAAATAATGCAGGGAAATAATCAACAGAAGCCCAGATACAACAGGATCATAAAAACCTACTTCACACTCAGTATGTAAGCAGGCTTTCTCAATCTTGTTTTCATGTGTTTTACTTTAGTATTTAGCTGACATTTCTCTCATGGCTTTTTTCCAAGGCCTGAAAGAACACAGCTTCCAGTATAAGGGTTTTTTAAAGCAGATTTTGTGGCAATCAGTTAATACTCTGTTATTACCAGCATGGTACTCCTGATTGCCCTCATTACCCTAAGCTACCAAGGCTGTGAAATTCTACCTCCAGAAGAGCCCACCTTCTGTCTCTGTTTGCACAGGTAGAAAGGCCCCAGCTGGGAATTTTAGCTCAGTTCTTGGTTATTTCATATTCCTCTTTCCATTCATTCCCCCTTTGAAAGCCATGTGCCTGGATTCTGCCATTTCGTCCCTCCCTTGTCCTCTTCCATAAAATACAAGTCTCTCTTCCTCATAATTCCTACTCACTCCTCTTCTGCTCTGCTTTCTGAGAGTCAGCCCTTTATATCTACTGGGTTTCCTTCACCTCATCACTTATATCAGGCATACCACTGATTGCTAATGGGAAAAATAATTAATTTCCAACTAATATTTGGTCATTTTCTTCCACAGCTACTGTGCAGGCCCACTCCAGGTACTTCCACCAGAAAAGATCTCAGCTAATACCAGAAAAAAGACTGAGAGGGGCTGCTCCACACTTGTAAGGCTTCTTATATGAAAATGAGAAGATGCTATCAAATTCTTGCTGGTACATGGTCAAGTGCAGGATGCACATAGAACCATACAGCCACAGAATCAGAGAATCATTTAAGCTGGAAAAGACCTCTAACATCATCAAGTCCAACATGGCACTACTGGGGTCACCACTAAACTATGTTCCTAAGTCCCAGATCTACATGTCTTAGTTTTCTAGCATTTTTAAAATTCATATATATATATATATATATATATATATATATATATATATAAAATAGAAAATATTTTTAAAATATTTATTTTTAAATAAATATTTATTTTTTAAAATTAGCATTTGCATAGAGGCAGGGTGACCTTACAGAGTCTCAGTATACAGATTTATGAGTCAGTCTTCACATAAGCACATTTGTACAATTTTAGGATTTAGTGTGCAATAACACTTCTTTTGAATTTCCCCTGAAATTTTAGGATCAGTTACAATGATGATGCTCTGGGAAAAAAAGGAGTCAGAGCATGCCAAAGTATAGGATAAAAAAATCATATGAAAATTTGGTGTGAACACTGCAATATAAAGTCTGTCCTTCATCTAGGACTGCAGAGAAATTAAACTCTGTCTGTTTAAGCTTCTCTCTTTCTCTTGGTTGCAGCCTCCAGCCCAGGTGGAGAAATCCCTGTTCCAGCACCATGAGCTAAACTGAAGACGTGGCAGCCCGTTGCTTTTGCTCACAGTGTGTATGCTAATGGCTCAGCTGGATCAATTCCTTCATCTCCCAGAATCCTGAAAGGTACTTGTTAGTGCCTCGTTCCATTAGGACAGCACTATTAAAATGCACAAGCCATTCCTCCAGGGCTATGTATATATTATGTGGCTGGCCAGGGCACCAAGCTGGGATTTATTAGTATGCTGTGCACAATAAGTAGCAATCAATACTTCAGTCTTGGCACAGTTTAACTCTGCAGAACAGTCTGAAGATACAGTTCATGCCAAATAGCAGCATAGGATTTAGTACACTACAGATGTATCTGAAATATTTTAATATGAAGAAGGGTTATGGAAAATATTTGGCAGTTTCTGGAGCATGCAGCAAATACTGCCTTATATACCATCTATAACAGTATAGCTGAGCATGTACAATGTATTAAAAAGATGTTGCATCCATTTCCTATAAGAAGTTTCATCTTTCTGTAAAAAACATAAATGTTTTAAGTTTTGGGGTTTTTTTTAAGGTTTCCAATTAGGCCAGATTTGTTTGGTTTGGAAATAAAATCCTATTGGTGCTCAGCTCAACTTATTCAATAGTCGAGCTAAGACAAAATTTCTTAAGCTCTTTGCAAGAAGTTCCCTTCAATAGTCTTCAATTTAAAATGTTCTTGCTAGAATATCCATGAGAAAATTGTATTCTGGACTCCGAAACCCAAATGTTTCTGCAGCTTTCTATTGTGGCAGCAGAAGAAGCCTTTTTATTCCATTAACTGGCTTCCAGATGAGGCAGCATTTCAAGGACTGCCACTACCATGATGACATCACCTCATGATCTCAGTCATTAAGCTAATGCAACACACAAAGCATACGTGTTAGAGAAAAAAACAAAGTTATCCCTTACTGAGCGCTCAGAAGGGCTCATGTATGAAAGAGTAACCCTTTAAGATTCATGGGTCCCTTAGTCGTACAGCTGTAAAGAGACCCACATCTGAGGGAAAAAAGTGCTTCCCCCTGGGCCATTAGGGGTGGAAGAAGACTCTGCTGACCATTACTGTGTTCATTCAGACTTGAAATCCTGTTGGTTTCCTCACTCTTTCCAAGGAGTAAGTAACATTGTGAAATCCCAAGTAAATATGCAGATGGAAACTTGCGCAGAGGAAATATCTTATTTTCCAGATTCTGTTACACCCAGTCAGAATTCTCTAAATAAAGCTAATCCTTTTCACACCAGACCACTGCTAAATGCACTTGCTGCATCCCTGAGTTTGTTGCTCTCATTGATGTATCACTTCATATATGAACAGGTAGGCTACAGGATCTGTAATCTTTTCCATGTTTGCTGTGAGAGTCACTGGGGCATTGGCACCATATTGACATCTGAAGGAACAGAGGTGACACATTCACCCAGGAAAAGCACTGAAAAGCAGCAGCTCACTGCCTAAACGATGTATTCTGCAGCGTTTTCTGAATGCACTACAAGGCACAGAAGTAGGCTTATGTTTCTGTGGTATGACATGAAGGTGATTATGGCATGGGGATAGTTTATCAGATCTTTTACTGTCTTCTCACTCATTGCCAAATTGTGTCAAAAATACTATTGGGCAACATGTGCTCAGTAGGCAGTAGAGAGGTGCAGCTGTTACAGCCATTGTGGGCAGATATGATGATATTTTAGGTAAAATTGAATCTTGATCTGGTATGGGTCTTTCTCTTGATCTGGTGTTCTTTGCTGGTTTTAACATCAAACAATTTGCGGTGTCCATGCAGGGTTGAATCCCCACACATGTGAAGACGATCAGAAGCTGAAAGCCTGTTGGAATGATACTTCATGGTTAAGAGCCTAAATTTTACTTCCTTTCTGGCTTACAGGTGTAGCATAATGGCTGGAACAACAATGCCCCACTAGTGACTCCATTCAGTTGTGGTTTAAGGTTCAATAAACTGATTCCATTCAGTTTAAGGTTCTTTCTATCCCCACAAAAGAGTTGTATGGTACAGACATTCCAATTCAGTGCTTCTAAATTAGTGTCATAATTGAAGCATAGTCTCCTATGGCATTTGCAGAAGGTTATGCTGTGTGATGGATTGTGTTCTGGTTTATGTCATGGTTTTATAGCTGTATAAAAGCCAATGACAGGTGTAGGAAAAAAAAAAGCTGAAAATTCATTGCCTAAAAAAATCACTCATCAAAGCAGAGGACTGAATTATTTAATAATTCAACAGTATAGATGGGTGAATTCTTTATGGAAACCTAGGAAATAGCTTATCTTTGAACAGCTGTCAGTACTTTTACTTGTTAAATTTCAGTGTGCAGTGTTCCCTCTGCTTTTCAGAATGTTCTGTCTCAAAATATTTTCTCTTGAGAGCCCTGTAACAAATAAAGTGGGGAATTTTTAAGGTGCTTGTTTGGGTTTTTTTCTTTTTTGACCTTTAGATGAATTGTTATCAATAATAATATTCCCTAAATGCTTTGTCATGGTAGTGATGTCTTATCTAATAGTGAAAGAAACTTTCAAGTCTCTTACTGAAATAAGGAAAAGCCTCATTGCTTGGATATATTCCATTTCTCCATGTTACCTTATGGCAAATTATTACTACAGACAGTTTTTTTAAAAACTGTCTATGATGACATATAAAGTAAGAGGCCCTCTGGAACACCATTCAGACAGATGCTGTTTCTGATTATTAAAGAGAGAAGCATTACAATATCCACAAATGAAATGCAACATTATAATAGGTGGAAAAGACTTGCACTAATAAGTGATAATGCATTTATATATACATGCATGCATGTGTGCCTATGCAGATCTGTAGGAGTAAGTTCAGAAAAAAGACGTGAAAAGGCTCAGAGGGATGGAGCACCTCTCCTGTGGAGACTTCCTGAGGGAGCTGGGGTTGAGCCTGGAGCAGAAAAGGCTCAGGGAAGACCTTACAGCACCTTCCAGTACCCAAAGGGGGCCTACAAAAAACCAGGAAAGGGACTTTTTACAAAGGCAGGAAGTGATAGGACAAGGGGCAATGGCTTTGAACTGAAAAAGGGCAGGTTTAGACTGGATATTAGGAAGAAATTAATTACTTTGAAGGTGGTGAGACACTGGCACAGGTGGGCCTGAGAAATCGTGGATACTTCATCCCTGGAAGTGTTCAAGAAAAACCCAGGTTGGATAGAGCTTTGAGGAAACTGGTCCAATGGTAGGAGGGTTGGAATAAAATTATCTTTAAGGTGTCTTCCAAGCTAAAACATGTTGTGATTCTATGATTCTGTTAAGCTTAAGACTAAAAGTCGTTATCTTGGTTTCATTTCACCCTGAACACTAATGTTCCCCATCTAGTTGTCTGGAGATGTGTTCATTTTGGAGACAGTATTAACGCACCTGTATTTTGTCAGGGAGAAAAGTTATTAAGTTGGAGTGTGGAAAAAAATGTAGAATGATAGAGGGATCCTTTTCAAGTACCTCACTGCAAAATGACTACGCTTTTGAAGCAGCTCGCAGTGACTTGCAGAGCCAGCTACTATTCTTCACTAATTACCAAGCAATGATACACTTCAGTAGCACAAATGTTCACTTTCAGTGCCTACTCAGTACCATTTTTAGCTCCATCTACTGAGGAAATGAAGCCTATTCTGTATCATTGGGAGGTCTATCTCTTTGTCCAACTCAGCAATACTTGGCTGACTTACATAAAATCTGACACTTAAAGGTTTAAATAGATAATGGGAGACAATTCAATTGCTCAGAAAAACATCTAGAGCTATTTTAGATGTCCACATGAATCCTCCATCTGCTGCTCCAGAAGAGTGCAGATCTTCAATAGGTTTTGTATCTTAGCTCCAGTCCCCTGTGCAAGCCTCTAGACCAGGACATCAGTTTTAGGCAATGACATAAATGTCTAGGCACTAAAATTTTGCCCTAAATCCCAACAATTTTTTTGAAAATCCTTAGCCTGCTGAGTTAATGGCCACATCATAAAGCTGGATGTTTACCTGTCATATTTTAAGTGCCAGTTCAGAGCTGGACACAGCCTGGTACTGCCTCTTTCACACTGGTAGGAGTGGGTGGGGAAGGGCCTGGAGATACTGTGGAGAGGCTTAAGATTAATTGGAGAGGGAACTGCAGGAATGACAGGAAGCTCATAAAAGGCTGTGATTATTGCAGTGAGGTCAAGGCTGGAAATTAAACGTGGTCTTAAAGAAAACCAGACTTCCTTACATCCACTCTTTGCCATGTTTACTGTATAATAAATTGCTTATATGGTCGCTCATTAATCTCTCCAGACACAAATAACCCAAAAGGTCCTGATTCATTTTCAGACTTTGCCAACCATCTTTCCTTATAGCTCCCCAGTAATGGTTTTCCTAAGCCAGACCCAAGGCATGGCTGCTGAAGAAGCCCCTGCAACATTGTTCTTGTCCCTGGACTTCAGCCAGGGCCGTTACCTGTGGTAGACAGACCCAGTTCTGAATATCCTTCTCTGGGATGATTACTGTAATGAAGTAGAATATTTGCCAAATTTAAACTGAACTAATAGTCAAGGACTAATTTAACCCATTGTTCTGTCTGTCTGGTTCTAATAATGCCCAGATTAACTCCCAGAGACTGCAGTGCATTTTTAAATACCCCTGTAATCAGTTGGCCATACCCCAAGATAAACAGACTCTAGAGTTTTGTCAAATATTTCTGGTCTGAATGTTGAATACTGCTGAGGGAGGAAAGGTCCAGATTTAGTCTATATTAAATATCTCATTTGTACCTTCCTGGGTCAGCCATATGCATCGTGATGACATTGGAGAACCAAAGAAACCATGATAAAAAGGATGGAAACAAGGACAGGAAACATCAGAACAATCACTCTGAGAGAGAGGAGACAAAAGTGTGACTTAGAGTGGACATGTGGTCCTGTTCCACCCTAGAGTATTATATTGGCTTCCCTGGAAATAACAACAGCCCTGTATCCGAATTCAGAGCCTAACATAAGGCTCCAAGTGACTGACATTTATCATGGGAACAATCAAGAACTGAGACTATTTGAGATCTTTTCCACTTATGACTCTCTTGCTTCTTCTTTACAACAGCTTAGAGCAAAAGAACCACTGGAGCATTTACACACCTCCATTACAACACATGAGATCTTGGAGATCCCTTTTGGGGTCAGCAACCAGGTACCAGCAGTATTTTATTTACAGTCATCTGTCTGCCGTGGAAGGGCAGGCCTGTGAGCCCTGATATCCTAAAACACTGCAGGAAAGTCCCACACATTATCTGTCTCAACATAGAGATTTAAGTGCCTTCTGCATGTTTTAGTGATCTACTGGACATGGATGTAAGGGTGCTGTGTTATCCTTCCACCACTGGCAAGTTAAATAACATTATAACAATATACTCCTCTTCTTTTTGCATTTGGAAAACTTTGAATGCTTTTTGACATAAGGCTGCTTAAGATTGCAAATTTACAAAATAATTTGTCTAATGTGATATGTTTGACTAACAATGTTTTGAAAATAAGCCTGGCAAGTTGTGTAACAGAAATGCTTTCAATGCTTCTTGCTATCTGCAGTCTGCAGTTCCCCCTGGCATTACTGATGGCTAGTCCATCTCTTTCTAAGCCCCAGTGCATTAAATCATTTTGTAAATTAAAAGAAGTGTGCTATCTCCAGCAGACAAAGAGTGGGTAGGAGATCTCTCAGGTTAACGCCAAGCCCTCAAAAAGCTTTTGAAATCTCATTACTCAAGTATCTAATGGACAGAGTAACAGTGAATGCATTATGTTTGGTGTGTACTGTGTATAACTGACATACATCAACCTTCACTGTGTTAGTAAATGGGGTGGATAATCTGCCAGGTTTTCATACCCTTTTCCATAACATAGGAAATTAATGTTTACATATTTTTATATATATATATATATATATATATATATATATGTGTGTGTGTGTGCATGTGTATATGCATTTGTAGATATAATTTACATATACACGTATATGCCACTTACATAGGATAGTTATATCTATAAATGTAGTTTAAGAGGACTGCCATTCTGTATATTAGTGTAGTAGCCCAATATGTTTAATGTATGACCAGAAAGCCTCTTTATATCCACTTCATTTTATCCATTACCTAAAGTAACATAAAACATATTCACAACAATCTCAACTTTTCCCTCATGTCTTCTCAAAAACCCAAAGCCACTTAATCATGAGTAGGGTTTAGATTCTTTAGTGTGTCTAATGAAGCACAAGCTGTAACCTTATACAAACTACAGAGCTCAAAATCACTTTCTTCCTCGCTCTTCCCTTTCTCTCTCTTCCCAAATAAAGACTGAATTCACACTGATATCTTCTTGACTACAGACACCAACATAATCTTCCTCTCCAGCAAATCTCCCCACCCTTAAAAAAAAAAAAAAATCCAGAACTTAAGAATACCTTACATAAGCTTTGACTTCAGTTATATATTACAGCAATTATTACTTCCTAAGTTACATTTTCTTCCTAAGTGAGGAGGAAAATCACTTCAGCAAAAATTCTGCCCATTTCTGAAATAACACAGCAGCATTTAGCAGAATATACTAACCAAGAGAAAATGGCATATTCCATAAGTGTCTGGACATGGATATTCTCGAAAAAGCAATGCAAGCATTTTCAAAGGTACATTACACTCATCTCACTCTGTACTACCAAGTCAGTGTGACAAATGTTCCCAACAAGGCAAAGAGCATTGTTGAGCTCTCCCAACTGCCTTCTGACTTCTGCAGTCTTTTGACTGCAGAATTTTATTTGAAAAATTGCCAAAAAAAAAAAAAGTCCACCATCCAAACTGTTGCTGCAAATTGGCCCTGAAACAACCTTGCTTCAATCCCTTTCCTTTTATTTGTGTTGTATTTGCCTTGGGAATCATGTGAGAGCTGCCCTCTGCTGTGCACCTACCCTGACCCAAAAGCCCCAGTCCCAGTGGTCCAGGCTGCCTATGGACAGCCAGGCTCAGCAAAGGGAAGCTGTGGACCTACATGGAGAGGTGTGTTTCAGATCTGGAAGCCTCTTACACAGAGCAGATGGGATCAGGATGGCATGAGGAAACTAACCTAATGTAATGGCTGTAGGGAACTACTAAGTGGTGCAGATTTTGGCTTTGCTCTGAAGGGAGAATGAACGTGTCCATTTGCTACCTCTGCTCAGAGTGAAGGGGGTCTCTGTGTATCAATGCAGGGTGACCCCAGCATAGGGAATAATGTACTCTGATTCCATGATTTCAGAAGGCTGAACAATTGCTTTTTTAAGCTATGTTATATTACACTAATACTGTATTAAAACAATACTAAAGAGATACTATACTAAAAAGATACTAAAGAAAAACCCATGACTGTCTCCCAACAGTCAGGACACAGCTTTGACCTAATTGTCAATCAATCCAAACAACCATCAGCAGAGTCCAATTAACAAATCACTCTCGGTAAACAATCTCCATAACACATTCCACATGTGCCAAACAATCTTACACCAAACAACAGGCACAGTAAGTACAGATAAGACTTGTTCTCTCTTCTTCTCTAAGGGTCTTCTCAGTGCCTTTCCCTATGAGAAATACTTGGGAAAGTTGTGCCTGCTGCTCTCTGTGAAGAGAGCTTCGGCCACATCTGTGCAAGCAGACAGAGAGAGCAATTATATCAGTTACTGGCTAATAATTATTGGACAAAATGTAATAACATGATCTTGAGTTATAAAGCTCATGACATGATGTGGTGTTTTTTCTCATTAGGACTTCAGCTAAATCAAGTTCAATTTTCCATCAGGAAGCTGCCTTGTGAGCCAGTAGTGGTGTGGTAAAGCAGCTCTCAGCAGCTGTACCACAGTGCAGGACTGCCTCACCACCACTTCCACATTTTCTGTCCTGGAAGCAATAACTTGAGAGGCCCAAAATCCTTCAGCACCTCAGTTCAAGATGAGATGGCCTTTTGGATCCATGGAAGACCTCATTCCAGACTATGCCAAATATGGAGCACCACCATCTGCACATTTGTTTAACAAATGGTTTTACACGCCTACCTCTTGAGGGGGCATATTGCACTACAAAAAAAAACATGTTGTTGGTACTTGCTGTGTGATTTATTTCTTCATAGAGGATTTCTTCTAGAAATTTTGACAAAATTTATTTCATTTCAAACTGGAAAAAACCCAAATGTCAAAATAATTACATGGTTCTCTGAAGAACACTTTCCTGGGTTTGGCTGGCTCTGATTAAGGTAAAATAAGAATGAATGTCCTCAAGCTGTACATCCACCATTTATCTTCCAGCAAGGAATCAGCCTGTTCTGAAAAGCCCAAACAGACGTGCTGAGCAATTTAAGTTGCCTGAACAAAGAGATGAATCAAAAGCTGAGCAAAATGTATACATGGGAGCAGGCACAGCATTGTGGCTTGTGAGCTACATTATCCTGCAATCACAATGTGACAAGTGGGTCCTGTGGCCAGACTGCACTTTAGTTTGGGAAGTGTTTTGCATAGTCTGGTTTGCATCTTTCTTTGGGACAAACCAAAAGAAGATGGAGGGCAGCCTTTGAAAGGCAGACACATTGATTTGTCATACTATTCAGGTGTCAGATTTCTAATTCAATGGGGAACTTAATTTACTTTAAAAATCCAAAGATTAATTCCCTTTGTTTACTCACTCCTTCAGATCCAGTTCTTGCAACACTTCATTCTTCTTACGTGTTTTTGAAAGCCATATGCATTCTTACTGGGAACAAAAATCATCTTAAATTCCTGAGTGACTGGGTGGCTCACCAAGATTTCTTTATGACTAATGAATTGTTTTCACTCCTTCAAACCTTCATCATTAAGGCCGTTGTTTCCCCAAGGAGATATCCTTGCATATTCAAAAATTGAACTGCATTTTTCCCATGGACTATGTGGCAGATGCAGCTGAGTTCTGAACACCTGTGGAGACTCAGCTTCTCTGTGAGCTGGTATCAGCCATTACTTGGCAAGCTCTAAGGATAATGTCTGCTCTCATAACTGCACTCTTATTCCTTTCTTCCTGATCTCATTCTGCAAAGTTTATGGCAGGATTGTATAATTTTTTTTAAAAATACCTATGATTTCTCTCCACTCGGAACATGGTGAGATATGCTTATGAAACTGCAGATTGTGACAAAATGAGATTTCTGGATCCTTGTCTCACCCTTCCGCTGTTCATCTGTCTCTGAACTCTCTGTGTAGACTCACCATTCCCATATATTTTAAAGGAACAAACTTCTGGAGAAGGAATGACAGTGTTAATCACAAAGATAAAACCAATCTTTTCTTCTCTGTTCCCTCCAGAAAGTCTGTTTCCCTTCAACACAAAAAGTTTTCTGTTTATATTTGTTGGGGTGAAGAAGTTAGTGGATGTTCAGGCTCATGCAGGTCTCGAGTGATGACAAGTGAGAGCAAATATTTTTCTTTTTTTCTGGTTTTACTTGAACTTCTGTAAAGAGGGAACACAGCCTTTTACTCTGAAAGAAACCCTGGCTGTTTGATGAGATGGCTACAGTAAATGACAGAATGAAATCTGTTTGACCTTTGTGTGCGACAAATTTAACTGATAGTTATAGAAGATTTCTTAAAGTGCCAGAAAAGGAACTTCTATCCATTTCCCATGTATGTAGGTGTTATACCAGCTGCTCACATAGTCTAGCACCTTGTGGTTGATACTGGCTGTTTTTGACAACTGTGCTTTAAAGACTCCTCCCTTCTTAACACAGGTTTCCCCCTTTCTCCACTGAACAAACCCATGGGCTTGTACAGCTTCACAACCTGACTTAAATGGCCAGGGCAGAGCCTGAAAAATCCCTGTCTTCGGTATGCAGCAGCCCAGAGGAGTCCCATTAGAGCAGTCAGGGGGAACTGCTTAGCTTCTCTTCATTTCACCAGCCTCCTGCCCATCCAAATCCTTCTCCCATTGTGTAGAGATAGTTCTGCCTGGGTGGTTTCTCTGACACTGCCCTTCAGATTGAGCTCTTGGCATAAATACACCTGGGAGCTGAGACAAAACTTCCCTTGGGCCTTTTTGTTCTCAGCATGCGCTTCTGCAAGCCCATCCTCTGCCAGGAAAAGAGGAGATGTGGCCGATCCCAGGAGAAGACTGGTTGCTGGCAGGACCCAGAGAGACTGTTTCTGATCTCAGCTAACAGATTTGGGGGGGGATATGGCTCTGTATTTTAGCATATTCAATCTGTTAATCATTATTGATAGAGAATCAATAGTGTCCTTTCCCAGGGAACAGAAGGGTCAAATCTGTCTTCTTTGAGGATTCTGCAGGGTAAGATGCTGGCTGATAACTAAGTGCAAAAGGGAGTATAAAATGAAGCTTGTGGGGGTTTGGGAGAGGAGAGGGCAGAAAGAATCTTCATCAACATTTATTCTTTCTTTTTTCTTGCCATTGACCCAACTCTCTAACTACGCACAAACATGCACAGCTGATCACACACCAGTACTGGGGGTGTTTTCAGTGCGGTGGCTGGCAGCAGCCTTCATCTCAGCTTCTTGTCACTGTATTTGTAACTCAGGTCTATAGAACATTGGTGACACCAGGCAGGATTTTTACAGAAGTCAAGGTCAAAGGCAGCTGATTCCCCTTCAAGACACTGAAAGTATAATGAATGTCAGAATCATACCGTGGCAGTTCAGAAATTGGTGCCATTAGCAGGAAAAAGCACATACTAATCAATAAGTGTTGGCACTTAATGGCTCTGAAGTATTGGTGGGTTGGCAATTTACATCTACTCACAGCACTGCACCGAGTCACAACAATTTACTGTCTGCTCTCCTCTTGAAACCCACCAGTATAAATTGTCTGACTGGCACTTGCTAATTCCTCCTTCCAGCCTCATAAATTACTCTGTCTAGAAATCAATAAATCTTGTATGGGGAATGGGTAAGGAGGCAGGGTGCTCTTTAATTAATAGCTAATTTTCACAAGGTAACATCATGATTTCCCCACCAGATTTTTTTGATGCAACTCTACAGATTTACTCAGAAGAGCTCTCAAGGTACATGCACATCCTTCTGAACTTCCAGAGATCAGTTTTCACTTAATTCAGTCTCTTCTGAGGTGCTTGTGCTCCCCATATCTCTTGAGATCAAGCTTCCTTCCTTTATGAGCAGGATGTGCTGAACTCGCAGGGCTCCGTAACCTACCCAAATTCCAGCCTGGGAGCCTGCCCTGGGGCAGAAATGGAAATGGAAGAATCCCAACAACATTTTGAAATGTAGTGTCTAATACCTTACCTTTTCTTGCTCATCGTTGTAAAAAAAAAAACATTAAAACACCATAAAGATAATATTTTATTGTATTTTTGTTCTCTCAAAGCAATAGCTGAAATTCTGTCCCTAAGATAAGCATATTAATTTTTGATAGCCTGCTCCCCAGCGAGTTCAGCTTGATCTGGCTTTTGGACAAAATGTAATTATAGAGATGATAGCCAATTTCATTAACAGTTATGGTGTGCAGAACCAAATCTCTGTTTCTCTCAGGATTCTCCTTTATCAGCATATTAGATCACTGTCTCAGACACCTGATGTGGGAGAATGAATTACAGGTGAAATGGCAATTAGCCTCAGAGATGGAGAAGCCCTGTGGCACACCATCAGTGGGGAATGAGGCTGGAGAAATTTATTTGATCTCTTTCTTCACAACTGAGATTTAAGAAATTGTATGCCATGGATCCTTTATTAAAGAAATTAATGTCTGGCATAGACGATTATTCCCAAGTCCACACACTGGACTGGAATTTGCAAGACTTGGTTGTCATCAAGTAGTTCACCTAATCTGCTTGTTCCTGAGCATCCTGTAGAATGTGGACAATAGCAGTGCACTCAGAGGCATTTTGTGGGGACAACCATATGAAGACTCAGAGTGAGACCAGAAGTTGTACTATTAAGGACAAAGCAAGTGTTAAACAGAATTTTTAACAGTGGTACATATGTTCTGCAGATTCACATTTTCACCCATTTAATTCAGTGTTTCTGTTTCATCACAGATGTAATAAGCAACTAAAGGAATGTACAAAAATGCATCATAGTTACATTGTGGCCAAGATTCTCAGCTCTCCACTGATTTCAAGGTGTTGCAACAAATCTAAGACACCCTGTAGGCACCTTCATGTTTCAAATGCTTGTAAATATCACAGATCACACATATACAGGGAGGTAAAATGGCTGCAGATAAAACAGCTTCTCATGTTTGAGAAAATACATCAAAAATATAAACTATTTTATAATGTCCCAAAATTATTTGCAATCTGAAAGTAAATGGCTGGTTAGCTCCAGCTGAACTAACGCTTATGTTTGGTCCACCCAAACAGTTGCAGATGCCCAGAAGACAGAGGAAAAATCTTAAATGGTTGGACAAGAGGTATGAAAGCTCTGAAAATGTTTTGGAAGTGCCTGAATATGAGTACTGAGCAGAGACAGGCGTTTGGGGTGGTGTGAGGAAGTCAGGAATCCAGAAAGTGGTCCCAGCTATGGAACCATTCTCGTGCTCTGGTTGGATCTCTGACAAACTACTTATGAAAGCCTGAGGCTTCTGGTAGAATTAAAAATCTAAAAAGCAGGCTATTCACTCAAAAAAAAAAAAAAAAAAAATAAAGGCCAGTTAGAAGTGAGACTCCAGGGGGACAATATCTCTAGGTAGCTGGAGACTGGCCTACAGCTCC
Source organism: Camarhynchus parvulus (assembly GCF_901933205.1). Lineage (NCBI taxonomy): Eukaryota > Metazoa > Chordata > Aves > Passeriformes > Thraupidae > Camarhynchus > Camarhynchus parvulus. The sequence goes on along the minus strand of NC_044572.1, from coordinate 100,695,419 downwards.
TGCTTTCTAGGTCTCTTGTGCTGTGGGAGGCCACGGTGGAAAACTTTGCCTTTCTAGGTAGGAGATACAGAGGGAGAGAGCAAAATATCATGAAAGCTCTCCTGCATTCAGACAGCTCAGAATCACCACCCTACACAAAAGCATCACTCAGCTCTGGGAGAGTTTTTAAAATGGAAAACAACCTGTACTCAGGCAGGTCTAGGGTGTTCCCGCATAAGAAAAAATAGAGATTCCACTCTGCCAGTTTCTGTAAGCAGATGTGGTGGTAGGAACATGATCATCCTCAATGACAAAGGGCTTTGTTTGGTGTCCTGTCTCAGCAAAGTCGTCTTTGTCAGAAACAATAGAAGAAGAGAGGCACCTCACTGAGCAGTATGACACCTGTATACACGTACTGCAGACTGACAATTTACACACTTTCCTTAACCAAATACCAGAATTCTTGTCACAGAGTTTAACATCTTGCATTTGGGGGCTTTCTCAGGCTTTTTTGCCTTCCATACATGCAATGTATGGAAATTAATTAGAGTTCTCCTCTAGCCTAAACAACTTTAACCTAAGTTCATAGAGATCAATAAAAGCACTAACTGAATAAATAAAGCTTGCCTACAACATAACATTTATTCGGTAATGTTCAAATTGTTTGAGGTCTTCTGGTCCTAGAGGTCACTGTACTGTAAACTGAGGTGGTCACTTGTTGGCATAGTGCAGCAGGCAACAAAAATCTGGCACAGCTCTAGCAACTGCTCCCTGGGGCAGGCGCATTGGTGCTGAGGCCGGAGGAGTGGATGGGTTTGCTGCCTCTTGGCATGAAGCATTTGGTGACCTGAGCAACCTGCCTGAGAGGGATGCACATACTCTGCCTCTGTGTCCTACAGAAACTATCAAGATAAAATGTTCAGTGCTGTCAATCATTTGCTTTATTTCCCTCTCAGTGTTCAAATCCAGTATATTAGCTCATTAATAAACACCATTTGTCAGCTGCATCTCCTGTGTATTCTCAGTGAAACAAATAAGCTGTGCCAGAGAAGCATTTAATGTTCAGATTCACTGGTTTAATTTTACCCAGTTGCCACTACTGCCTCATACTTCATCCTACTAACAGATTTATGTCTGGATTTTTTGCTCATCCAGAATTTCCTTTGCTATTCGGCGCTTTGCCTTTTTGCCCTCACTCTGAGCAGACGGGTGATGCACACTCATCTCTCTCTGGGGCCAAAGACGCTTCCAATTCTTCCTCCTGCATTAATAACACATACAGACAACTTGTCTTCTGAGGGTTTTTCACTGAATTTTGTTGCCTCTTATTCTACAGAAGATATACTGCTATGAAAAGACTCATGGCTTTCTCCTACCCTTATCCTCAGGCTACTGTCATTGTTATCTATTAGCTACAGAATAGCCTAAGTTTTTTCAGATCTCTCAATAGTCTTGTTTATTATTTACTGCTCTTTTCAACAGACTATAGCTCATTTCTACTGTCTGCTATGTATTGCACTTTAATAATTATGATTTTGCATTGCTGTTTCACCATCACCTATAAAAGCACTCAGAGGGGAGAGCCCTTTTGGTCCTGTGGTTATGGAAAATATAATTGTAGTTTGTACCAAGAGGGACTCCTCAGCGCCAAATGAAGCACTTTTCTCAGAATTTTCCATAAACACTCAGGTTCGCAGGAGTTTGCTTTTTTAAGTCTTTTGCTTTGCTTGAGACTGCCCCCCTTTGACAATGTAGTGAAAGTTTTTTATGATATCTTGAAAGAAAAGACCAAGGTTTTCTTCCCTGTTTTTGTCTGTGACTGGAACAGAAGCTCATGGGGTAGGGAGAGCTGAAAAGAAGGCTGCTTGGCAGTACACCAGCCACAAGGCTCCATATGAAATCCTGCTTTGTTCACTGTTTAAATTCTTGTTGGTCTTGTTGTTTAGCATAATTCTGCCCCACATAACTATATCCAGCTGCCTCTCACAAACCCTTTAAAATGTAGGTATTTACATACTCCTTTTTCAGCAGCATATAACAATAACAAGTAATAACTTACTGTTAAGCAAGTTTCAACATGTGTAAGTAGCCTGTTAATGTAAATAACTTGCAGGGCTGAATAAACCTCTTAGGAGTTCCCTTAAAGGACCATTGAGTTTCTCAGTATTTTCTCTTCACCAGAAGCCCAGCAGTCACAAACAAACAATGCTTTGCATAACATGGGTCAGAGGGTTTTGTTGTGGTGATGCTCTGTTCTGCTTTGTCAGCCTGACTGACAATAATCCAGCTCTGGATGCTGCTCCACCCTTGCCAAATGAGACCATATCAGCAACTCCCACAGCTCCTCCAGGCTTGACTTCAGTTTGGAGATCTCACAGCTGAATGGGATATTTTTGTGCTTAGGGAAGGGTGAGGAAGAAAAGTACCTTATTATCAAACAGGCTCTTTCTGAAAATGCCGATAAATTGCTTGTGGCAAATTTCAGCTAATGGTGGCCTTGCCCCACCAAAAAGCTGCATTTTTTATCTCCAGGCTACACCCAAATCCCCATTCTCTGATATTGCTGGCATAAGACCTTCAGGATGACAGCTTCAGCCACACTGTTATGGGAGTAATGCACATCCATGGAGTCACTGGTGAGTTTATTTATACACACCCTGCCCTAGTGCCTGGCTCCCAGTGCCAGGCATGGCTGGGCAGAGACTCAGCAGACTGCCCCTGCTGAATTCCTTGACACACAATGCATTACATAGTCCCTTGTCCCTTTCACTCCTTCCCTCTTTCCACAGTGGTAATAGATTTTGGAGAAACAGAGGCACAACAGCAAATTCTGCTGAGTTTTTACCTAACCCAGCTAAGAAAAGCAAACACAGCAGGGAAGCACAGAGGTTCATTCAGAGTGCTCCTCGGTTTTTGCTTGCAGCAAAAGATTTTGCTAGGCCTTACTTTGCATGTGTTTGAAGGCACGGAAGCGTATGAAGTAGAAGGCTTGTAAAAAAAAGAAAGCTGGATCTCTTTTTGCCTGCATTTAAATCTCAATAATGTCCTTAGACTGCATTACTTATACATATATATATGTGTGTGCGTATTTGTGTGTGTGTACTATACACACATAATGCTGACTGCTTCTTATCCTGCTTCAGTCCAGCGAGCACATTTCAGCTAACACATCTTTGTGCCACCCTTTCACCTGTGTCTCTCTTACTCTACAGGTGAGTCCCAAGAGGACAGGACAGGCAGGTAACCCACAGATATTTCTGCCACAAAACTCCTCCAACACCTTCTCCAAGCCCAGACCCTCATGAAAATTTGCCTCTGGAAAGGGGAAAAAACTCATCCCCCCCTCTTTCTTTTGCAAGTCTGACTCCCCAGCCTGCCCAGCCCCCGAGCTGGTGGCTCAGCCGCTGTGCGAGACATCCGACGGCCCCGGGAGCAGCCGAGGGGCACGAAACACAGCGGAGCACATCCATGTGCTGCTCCCTTTGCCAGCACCCTGGCGGTGACCCCAAGGTGGGGATGTTTGTGTCGCCTGGCTTTGGCGTCTGTCCCAGCGGGAAAGCCTCCGCTGGCCGCAGCCGCCCGGCAGGCAGCGTCCGGCGGCACCGCGGGGGCTGCGGCGCCATCGTGCGTCCGCATCGGCACCGGGACACCGGGACACGGAGACACAGGGACACCGGGACACGGGATATGGGGACACAGGGATACGAGGACACGGGGGCATGGGGACACCGGGACACGGGGACACCCAAACACGGGGACACCCAAACACGGGGATATGGGGTCGCCGAAACACTGGGACAAGAGACTAGGGGACACCGGGACACGGGGACCACGGGACACCGCGACATGGGCACACGGGGACACCGGGACACGGGGTCATGGGGACACGGGGACACGGGGACACCGGGACACGGGGACACGGAGACGGGGCAATGCAAGGCGGTGGGGCGAGTGTCGGGCCGGGAATGAGCGCAGAGAGGGAATGAGGTGCGGGGCTCCGCAGGAGGAAAAGGCAGAGCCCCGTCCCCGCAGCAGCAGCAGGGACAGAGCCCGCGGAGGGGTCTCTGGATGCAGGCAGGCTGCCCTGTCTGGGTGGCAGGCTCTGCTTTTTTGGATAGCCTCTGATGATGCACTTTTCCCACTTCCCAAGGACCCGGCCAAAGAGAGGAGCGTGACTAAAGTGCTCGACTGAAGACGGAGCCGGGGGAAGTGCAGGGATGGGGATGGAGATTTTGCTGTGAGGAGGGCTAATTTTCTGAAAACAGTTCCATCTTTTCACTCAACCCAAAAATATGGCCCAAGAGGTGAACACAAATACAGATATCCTATGGAGGTGACAGGCTTCTATGCTACATACTCCCTATGATCTCTAGCACATGTATGGATGCTCCATCAGGAGAGCCCTGTGGCACCTCTGCAGTGCCCAGGATCTGCATTGTTCAATATCCAGCAAGGTCTTAAGTGCAACAATACCAGAGGCCAGGTATAAGGAACAACATTTTCACTGGAGAGCATTTCTTTCCACCTCTTGCACCTGTTTGGTTCTGTTCAATTGGGTTTTGTTTTCTCAAAAACTTTTTGCTCCACAGTTTTCATTTGGTGTAAGCAAAACATTTTTTTTCCAGACCACAAACATCTGCACAAGATTCAAGGTAGAGGTGTGCTGGGGCCTTCAGTGGTGGTACAACACAGAAAGGAAGAATTGAAGAAGTGGGATAGCAGAGTCAAAAGCTACACAGGAAACAAATCATCCTCCAATTCACATTTCTCCTCAGAACTCTGAAAAGTGCTTGGGGGTAAAAAAAGCAGCACAGAGAAGTAAAAGGTACACTGCTAACCGGTCCATGTAGGCTTCTGGTCTTAAAGAACTGAGAAAAGTTCTCCTTGGAGCATGCCAATTAAATGCTCATTAAATGGAAAAACATTGTAGGGACCAAAATGAAATGCAGAAAATAAGAAACTTAGGAGCACAGAAATATCTATAAGAGGAAAGAGGAAAGTTAAAAATGAAAGGGTAAATTACTATCCCACAGCAAAGGTGAAGGTTTATTTTAACATGGCTGAAAATGCACTTTTGTTATAACATCATTCTCTCATTTTCACAAGTGATCTGAAAAAACCTCTTCTTTAATGCCACTAACCTTTGGATGCATTTGCCTCCTACACCCCTCCAAGGGAAAGCCAAAGCAGGTTTGGGAAAGGATGAACAAAAATGCACAGAAGGTGAAAGGGTATATTTATAATAAACTGATCCTGAGCATCTAATTCCTATGCATTTAAATGTTCCTCAGGAGAGTTCATGACATACAGCTTTCTTCTGTTGTTTATTTTCAAACATCTATGGCACTAAACACTTTGTCAAACATCAATTAATCAGAATGCCATGAGGGGATTTTGGGAATTTATTACCTCAATAAATAATACAGTGTACTTATTTGTACAAAGTATACAGTAAAAATGTACATCATTTTATAATGTCCCAGGATTATTTGCAGTCTAAAAGTAAATGTCTGCTTGTCTCCAGCTGAACTGACTATTAAATATAAAGTTCACTTGAAAATCTGTATGTTTTTGACACTTAGGAGAGGGTTTCTCCTTTCTTAATGTTAATGGCTGATAAAATGGAACAATAAATCCACATTCCTCAGTAAGTGAACGTGCATTTAGTCTTGTTCCAATACATAATTTCCATTATTATGTGATTCTCTGGTTATGATTATAATGAGTTTCTGCTTTGAAATATATCAAATTTATTTCATGATTCTGTGTTTGGAAAGAAAGAAAAAAAAAAGGCAGCTGGAAGAAGTTAAGAAGCCCAGATGGGTCTTCTTGATGCTCCCCTCCCTAGCCAGCATTCATACACTCTCCCAGAATGGCACCAACCAACCAAATGCCTGAAGCCTCAGACCTACACCCAGATGTGTTGACCACAAACATGAAAAAAATGTGAGTAAAGGCAGTTTCATTTCAATGGTGGCAAAGAGACCATAAGTGATCAGGGATCAGACTACTTACATCTAAAGCATGCAGCAGAGACTCAGGTGTCAAACTTTAGGGATGATGCTTTGGAAATTGTAGCTCCAGCCAGATTCCTTGCATGGTGATGCAGGAAAGGGTTCAGTGCTTTTCCATCAACCCAGCAGGTGAACGGAGCCTGCCTTGGTTCATTGTACTGGGCTGTAATGGCCCATATCAGTGTTTCATAAAATGGGTGCTGAGCTCATCCCTGCGTGGAAAAACATTATTTGCAGTCATAAATCTCTAACTACTTACTGATGGAATCAGCACAGTCGCTGTGAACTCCTTATAGCTTTATATGGTATGGTATAAACTTTTATTTTATTATACACTGTCACAGACATTTCTTTTATGAAAAATCCTCTCAGGATTTTCCTGCTGAAGCTGAGAAGTTCAGCAACCAGACATAAACAATAGGTTATCTGCTGCTGTGGAATGTAACAGGTCTGCCTGGATTGGCCCAGTTTGGATGTTTGGAGTTGGTGACCAATCCAGAACTGAGATCTCTCGGACACAGTCTGAGAGAGCTGGTTTGTTGTTCATTCTTTACTTTCTATTCTTAGGTAGTTAGCAGCTTCTGGAAACTCTCCCTTTTTCTTTTTCTTTTAGTATAGTTATAATGTAATATATATATATATCATAACATAATAAATCAAGCCTTCTGATCATGGAGCCCATCTCGTCTCTTCCTTCACCCCGAAAACCTTGTGACCAACCAACGACAATACACTTTCAAGAGAATGTACTTTCTTCTTGGGCTCATTGATGATAAAACTCCTGCTAAAAGTAGGGAGGGGTAGTAGCTCTGGCTTAGGTCCACCATCAGCTCTGAAAAATTAATTCACATTTTTATTTGCTCTTCTCACTCCATACTGTAGCAATTTTGAGCAAGCAGATCCAAACACGTGGTTTTAATGCAAGCGATAGAGAAAGAGTAAGGAGGCAACTCAGTCATAACTCAATGGAATGTTTGTCACCTATAAAATTGGTGTCAGGGAATAAAAATAGAAAGAGTGATAAAATAAATGAAATATGTGATAATGGGTGTCAGCATTGCAGACAAGGCAACGAAGGCAGTGCTTTGCCATAAGTCTAGTGTGAAGCAAAGATCGTGGAGGTTGACTGTGGGACTTGAACAGCACCCTAAGTAATAGGCATAGACCAAGTCACTGAATAGGTTAGCATTGAAGTCAAAAATAGCTTAGTTTTGCTAGATTTTTCAAACAGATGAAGCATTAAATGATTATTTGTGATATTTGCACACTCCTGAAACTCTTGTAGTTTTGCCATCTGCTTTTTATTTGAAAATCTCAAGTTTATGGATCATATCACCTAGCAAGAGTGTAACAATATCTGTTACAATGTGTGATTTTCCCCTTTCCATATTCCGTGCATAGCAAATGGAACAAAAAATACAAAGAAGCTCAGGTGATGGTCGATTTGCCATCAAAATATCTCACTAAATATCTGGGGGCTCGTGAATGTTTTTTGCTTTACCTCCTGAGGTCTGTGAAGCTCTCTGATTTCAGAGGGCATTTTAGAGACTGCTTAGATGGAACAGTGTCTTTATGGGAGAAATGCTGCAGGAACCAGCTTGCAACATGCTCAGGAGTGAGCTGGCTTGCTGAAATCCCCTGCCAGCTCAGTGTGTGACAGCACAGGTAGACCCCTGCAAGTGCCTTCCTCGGTGCAGATATGTGTGTGCATAAGATGTGCTCATAAATGTGTTCTAACTGTTAGAGGAAACAAAATTATAGCAGCTGGTAGGAGATGGCACTTTTATAACAGCTTGCTAATGTTTCCGCAGCTTACCACCAAGCATTTTAGAACAGTGGTCTTGCCCGTAAGTGCCATTTCTTCTTGTTCATTTCAGTTTAATAGCTAAATAATGCATAATTTGAGTTCTTCGGTACTGGTAGTGAAAGGACACTACACTCCATTAAGTCCAGGATATTTGTTTTGAAAAAATGAATGAGTGCACAATTTTCTGGGAGCACCAATAGACTTAAATGGGTTTCAAAAAGCCTTTTACAATTACAGAATAAGACTCAGCTATGGGTCACATGCTCAGCCCCCAGGATGCATCCAGAATGCAGCCTGTCACTGACTTGCTCTGCTCTAAAGAAACTCTGTGGATCTTGCTGGGAGTGTCCCTGATTCATTGAGCTATGAATGGGATCAGAGTCAGGCTTATTATTTTTAGAACAGGCAGTACTCTTTACATAAAGAGGTATGATTTTGAAACAAAGTAATTTAGCATTATATTGATGATTTGGAAGGCGACCCACTAAACGTTCCCCTCCCCACCCACCACCCCCCTGAAATTCTGGCATAGTCTGATTCATCCACACAAAGGGATGTTGGTCTCAGGATGGTTTAAAGTTCTTTCATTGACTGGTGGGTTTTGTGTAACATTATCTGTTACAATGTCTGATTTTTCCCCTTTCCATATTCCCTGCATAGCAAATGGAACAATAAATACAAAAAAGCACAGGTGATGATTGATTTGTCATCAAAATATGTCACTAATTAATGTGTTTTATCACATCTCTCTTCTAAAGCTCTTGTGTGATGGACTGTAATATAACGTAACGCCTTCCCTGCAGCTTCCTCTGGCCTCAGCACCATTGATTAGGTGGCTCCTGGGCTCTAGAGGTACTCACATGGAATGACAGACATTTGGAGCTTGTTCAGCATTTTTCATGTCTGTGGAACATCACACCTCACACTTCAGACATCTTAGTTTCTGAGTCTTCAACACAAATATCCACTCAGCAATGTACAGTACAGGAGATATTATTTTCTAATATCTGATTAACGTTTTGTGGCTGTAACATCTCAAGCCTTTCAAACTAGGATTCTACTTTGGTGTTAAAACAAAATTGCTAAGAATAAAAAGAGGAAAACTGGTCCGAGAGATCTGACACACAGTACACACAGTGTGGCAATGCACAAGGCTTGTCTGTCTTTCTTTCGTGTCACTGGAGGGAAAGGGAAGTTGGGATATTTTCTGTTGCTCAAGCATGGGAACTTTATTTCCTTCTGATCAGGTTGGTTCATCACTTCTCTCCCCTACATCCCTCAGTCTGATACTTTGATCATCTCTGGTTCACGTTCCCACTTGCTAAATATAAAGCATTCTCTTGAGGAGATGGGATTCTTTTCTCCCAGAATGCCTGGTGTAAATACCTAAATTAATTCCTGACTGCATCTTGCTTTAATTTGAGCTTGTTTCTCCATTGCTACTAGTGCTGGTAAATGTTATTTGGAAAATCTACCCATTTTGTACCCATGTCACTCATCGCATCTCATGTCTAAATAAGAAAAACATAAAATTCATGAGCCCGTATGCTGAGCTAATGCTTGGCATATAAACTATAAAGTATTAAAACATATAAACAATAGTAAAAAACCCTAAAATATTTCACATTTCACTTTTTTTCACATCTCATTTTCACTTGTCACATGCATTTGGAAAACTGTACTACAGCAATATTTTCCTTTTCAATTTAATTTTTATTGACTTCTTTTCTTTTTTCAATCCCACTCACATAAATATGACAATATGAGCTATGTATGGATGATTCATTTATCGTGCTGACAGCTAGCCAGTCCAATGAATTTGAAACAATCACAGCTCCATGACAGCTATTTATACTTCCCCTCTGGTTTTGTTATGTTTAAGAGGAAAGTACAGTCTTAATCAGCAAAGACGGATTTTAAAAAAAAAAATTTCTATATATATATATGTATGTAATGTATGTATGTACGTACGTATGTATGTATGTATGTATAGATAATGAATTTAAGTTGAAATATTTTAAGGAAATTGAGTTAAAATATTTTCTCTTTTAATTTTGTAATCAGGCTGAAGACACATGATTTTCTGCAAGGAGTTGCAATATTCTATTGACTGTCACAGTTATGATATAGTACAATTATTACATTTCTTATTTCTGGTTATTTCTCTCTCTAGCTGCAGTTTCTTCATATGAGATGATGCCTGTATTTGAGCACCATAGACTACTTCACCCAGAAAAAGGTTTTTTCCCTACAACCACTTTCCCCTTCAGAGTTCAGTTTACATTGCTCTCCACAGAGGACCTTTGAGCCTCCTCAGCTCTTAGGACCCTTGACCTGGATTCAACCTCTGTCATACCCATCTCTGATGATTTTAAAGGCAGTGATGCTAAACAGTTTCCTAAGCATAGTTCCCAAGGTCAGATGGAAAGCAGAATTTGAATCCATATTCCATAACACTTGCAACTGCAGGGGAAGTCCTAAATAGCTTCTTTCATCACCAGCCATACTGAGGACAAGGATGTGGCTTCTTGTTGACAAGAAGGCTTCTGTTGTGACAATGCTTCCATGTTCAAGGGCTTCCTTTGAGAAACAGGATTTACAAGTTTGTGTCTGCAGTTTCTATATGAAGATGATCACTAGAAACTAGAAATGTCACTGAGCTTGAGCGTGAACAGGAGGGTCTGCTCCTCAATGCTTCACCAGGAGGTGACCCACACAGGGCAACGACGCTTCTCTCTACTTCGAGAAGTACTTGCTAAAGGAGGGGGTTCTGAATGCCCAGGAACCTTGCTACTTTCACCTCCTACTGCCACTTTTTGCACTGAACACACTGATCACGTATTGTCTCTGCTCTAGCTGAGACCCAGGAGGGGAATCGTTTCACTGTGTTTAGTTACACATTCATACACATGGAGTTAGTCCTACAAAAGCTTACATTTGCAGCTGGCAAAAAGCCATATAACTTATTATTTTATCTTGCCTCCAGCCTTTGGTGAATGCTGACATTGACACCAAGGTCATTGTGCCCTTGTAGATACCATTGTCATTTTTGCCAGGAGGACTCAATGTCAACTTCATAGAGAATTCTCTAAGGTTGGGTTTAATCCAGGTCACCGGCACCAAAAAAAAAAAAAAATTCACCCGCTGCTGGGTAAAATAATGCAAACTGTACAACAATACAACTGAAGGAAACCAGGAGGAAAATCAAAAGATTGTCCCAAACCTGTACATGCTTTAAACTTAATAAAGCATCAAGTGTTGACAAAATATCTTGTGGTTATGAACAGATCAGAAGTTCAAGGCTAGGAGACATGAAATTATCAAGATTCACAGATATGTTTTGCATGGCTGCTAAACCTCAAAATAATTAGTATTGAATTTCTTTGCTAATAATCTACAGCAAATGTTGGAAATCACAGGCTAAATCAAGTAATCCTGGATACCAAAAGTTTATCCAAAAGTCCTATTAATGGCACATCATTGTTTTGTTGTTTTTTTATTTCAGTAGTAATTGAAACATGTGGTTTAGAACCCTAACTGACAAAACCTCACATTTTAATAACTGCTCTGTGTTTATCTCAATGTACATATGAGCACGCCTGTTTGGAAGATTCCTGGCTTTCATATACCCATTTTAAAACTGTTACCAATTTTGGCAAACATCCATTTAAAAGCAAATATAAAATTTAAAGGCAAGCTGCTCATAATTAGTCACGTTATAATTTACATTGCAATGTGCTCTGGGAGCTTGTTTGGGGGGTTGGGGGATGCAGTCATAGAACGAGCCCTAAAAGGGATTTTATTAGGGGAGAACAGGCCCAGCTCTGGGAAAACATTTGTTCACTTGCTTCAGTCTGTCTTTAGTCACGATGGTCCCTACACATATTCTTAGAGGAGCATTTCCAAAATTTGGGCTGAATGAGTTAAAGGGAGAATTTCAGTGGCTTTGCTATGTTATGAAACTTAACGTGGGTTTTAAAAACAGGTACAGCCCAATTAAAGGATTTATTTCTTTAAAGTCTGAGTACACTGTCATTTAAATGGGACTTGTAGATAGTACCTGCAGAAACACCATCTGGCAACTTTCACAGTATTAATGTGTCTAAGCCTCCATGAAACTTGGAAGAAAAAGCTGGAAACTGATTTCTAGCTAATGCAAAGAGTATAGAAATATATAGAAAATTACATTTCTTTATAAAGCTCAATGAACGAAAAAACAGGCTTCATTGTAACAGTGGGGCAAGCAAGCTCTAGTGACAAAAACTTAATAAATAACCTCTTAAAAATTATTTAATTTTTAAAAATGTTTATTAGCAATAGTAAGTAAATCCCAAGCTCTTCTATCTGTCTATCAGTCTTACAAATCAGGACCACATTTGAGAAGACAAGGCTTGAAATATTGACCTAAATAATTTGTTTGTGCTGAAATTTTTGCAGTCTGAAATACAGGTCCTGCATTGTTGCCAAAGTTTATCTCCATGATTTGCTCTACTTCAGAATAAAAGAAGATACACAGAGGTACAAATCCAGTCGTGTCTTGTCTGTTTGATGTGTGATTCTTTTTAGCAATCCAGTTACCTATGGTGAGTTTCTTCAAGTCTTACAGAAAAATGGTGCAGAGAAAATGTAGTCCTGTGTTCTCACACATCAGGCTTTGTGCATAACAAAAACCTCATGCAGACAGGAGTCATGTCCTTCTTTTGCCTCAATTTTTTGGTCTCCTCAGCCTGGGAGGAGCCTGCACCTTCAAGCTGTATCCCATCTCCCTGCCATTAGGCAAAAATTGCAGCATTTGTGCACAGGGAGCCCAAAACTGTTCCCAGGGGAGGCAGCAGTGACCAGACCTTGTCGCTGCTCTCTTTATTCCTGTCCCCATTTCTCTTTGTGGTTGGCTGCTGCCATGCTCCAGCCAGCTGCCCAAAGGTCCTGGGAATTTACACTGTCAGGAAATGCATAAGGCTTTCCTCTTCAGCATTGGGTCTGACCCACATATTAACCTCATTATTCCTACATTTGCATGACAGCAAGCAGTTTGCTAGGGGAAAAAAAAAGAGCAAGCCAGCAATAAATCTGTGTAAAAAACCTCAGGAAGGATAATAACTGTAAGTCTGATGACTACAGTATGAGGACTGTTGCTCTTCTCCTGTAAGGCTCCACTACAGAAACAGCTGAGAAACACAGGAGGTAGGGAGAAATTGTAAACTTTATGAAAAATTTGAGAAATGGATAAATTATCCCAGCACAGATACAATGGAATTTACAGATCTTTTTTACCCTCTTCAAAAGCAAGAATCTGAAAAATTTTTTCAGCACATGCACCATGTTTTATACTAAACTGCAATTCCAAAAATTTGCAAACTGTATGCACTGCACAAGTCAGTTCCTGGATAGCTCTGTTCAAATATTTTTATAAATAATATTACACTCTTTATAAATAAAATTTATAAATAATTTTTTTTACAAAATTAGTTATTCCACAAGGAATTTTTTTATGTTATGAATATGTTAATTGAACATGAAATTTTCAGATTTGCACTTTCACATAAATCATTTTACTTTGTATGCTATTCAGCACAGTGGCTGAAGGAGCTGTTATGTAAGTATTAACAGGACAGCTGCAGGTTGTCCTTTCATCTTGTTATTCAGATAAGCTCATTTGTCATCCAGAAATCACTCAGAGCCCAAGCACTGATAAAAATCTTCCAAAATCTGTGTTCAAAACAAGTCCAGCAGTATTCTGTGACAGAATCATCTCCACAGCAGAGCAAGTAGTTACAAATATCTCTTGTGAGATCCCTCTAAAAATAGAGTTCCCCACAAAGATATTGCTGACTGGGTTTATGGAGTCTGACTGGGCTTTTAGTTTAACTGCAAATAATTCCAGCCCCATCTACTGAGTCATTCTAACTTAGCAATAGATCATATATTTGGGGAAAATACAGAGAAAATATACAACACTTGTCTTCTTCACCTATTTGAACTGTGAATTTTTCAGAGACATTTTCTTTATGATTTTATCATAAAAATGGTAGTTAGAGTCTTAAAGCAATAAATAGAAATAATTAGTGAAAAAATGTCAGAAAATTCTGAGGCTCACTGAGCCAAAAGTCTTTTATATTTAAGAACAGAATTTCAATAAATTTACTTTACTTTAGACTGTTATAGCAGACACCTACAGCAACAGGGACAAAATCATTCTGCCTTTTCCAGAACTCACCACAGATATTCCAGTTAGGACAAATTCTGGATTTCTATGAAGAAGTTCACACATCTTGGCAGTGTACATTTGTGATCTATCTTTGAGGAATACTTCAGAACACTAAAAGGGACAGGTTAAGGTGAGAATAAATATGCTATCCATTCTCTAGGGAAGCATTACAAATTATACCTGGACAAGTGAACAGAAAGGGCCAGATTCTGTCACCCAACAAGGCTTTCCTCTGCTCACTTCATCAACACAAGGTTGCTATAAAGACTTCACAGGTGCCTTAATCTCAGCACGGCAGAACTCATCTCCCAGCTTTGGATAGGAAACAGTTCCTGCTCCACTCCACACTGTCTGCAGCGGAGGGGAATGGTACCAGATGCCCACCATCAAAGCCATTCCTTGTAGTCAGACCAGCTCTGGGAGTGGCAGACCTGCTGCCAGGGACTGCACCTCTGTTGGTCATCCAGGCCTGGAGGGTGGCACCAAGGCAGGAGAGCAGCTGCAAGCAGATATTTTATTGGACCAAGTCCTTCTGGCCGCTGCTAAAGCTAATTAGATTGACTAGCTTCATTTTTTTCTGCTTTGAGAGGGAGCTCAAAGGAATCTCTTGCTGTATTAGGGGGGCCCACATGCCTCCCATAGCACAGGGCCCAAGTTGGAGTGTTCCTGTATACTTGAGCAGTCCCTTGTGTAGCTACACTTGACCATGGGGTGTTGAGGTGATGGTGATAAATAGTTAATCATTTCTCTGCCAATTCATGTTCCTGATAGTTGGAGTGAGCTGCTATGAAAGCTAACACTTCTTGAAGTGCAGAAAGTGATGTGTAAACTTTCTCCTCAGTCCATGGCAGGCATGTCCTTGTTGTCTCAATAAGAGTCCTTCACATCTGTGAAAGATTTGAGTGCCTCCAGCAGCAGAGAAAGGGCTTCCCAAAGGCACCACCTACAGCTTTAAGCTGAAATTTGGCTGTCACAGGCTGCCCACTAATGAGAGCAGCTGGGAGATTCAATGTGTGACTGTCCAACAGATCCTTGGGCATCATTAAGGAAGGAAGCATAGCATGCCAGGTTAGAGAAATCCTTCTGTCACACCTGAATAATAGCAAGTATCTTCAAAACACTTGCTAAAAGTTCAAAGAATCTTATGCAACAACTCACATCTCAACATGTTATTGCACTGCAAGTTAGTCATCCAAAGCTCTTCCCATTTGTTTGTTTCATGAACTGTGTGGGACAATATGAGGAAAAGGCTGTCTTTTTTTAGCAAGGAGAAATATTTCCTCAATTTCTTTGATTGCAGATAGCTTTCCAATCACACTCTCACAGACTGGCTCTGAGACTATTCCAAACTCCTTCTTGTACTCCCTGTGTGCTTTCATACAGTTTCCATGCAGACTGCCAGACTAATGAGATAAAGTGGAGCTTGGAGTGGTTTATGAAACACTGGAGCTGCACAGCTTCTGAAACTGAGATGGAGCAGTGAGGGGCTCTAACTAAAGAGGGTGACATTCATTAGTGATGGGATTAGAATCCATTTATAAAATGTGATTCAGGCACCTAAATTTAGGTGTGAACAGTGTAGCTGCCTATGATAAGGCAGCTGTCTGTGGCATCATTACACATAAGGGAGGTTGAAGGGTCAGTTCAGCTTCATAAATCATAGGTGTCCTGTGCTATCTGAGACTCTCAAGGGCAGCTATCACAGGAAGCTCACAGGGAATTTGTGTCCTGCTGCAGGGCAAAGATCCTGCTAGACACCAGGCAGGATGACCTTGGGCTAGGGCCTCTCTTTACTGTCTCACAGTGAGCATCCACTGCAATTTGAGATGCTCTAGGAAATCCAAGGTGTGCACAAGGCTGGGAGATAGGGCAGAGGATATCTGGGGGACATACACCCACCTGAAATGACACATAAATATGCTTGGGTAGGCAAGACACCCTGGCCACCTCAACTGGCACAAGATAAATATTTGAGGGTGATCAAAAGATGATGTGTATGTCCTTGTCCAGGCAAATGGATCACACCTCCAGTCAATGCAGTTGGGAAGGCACACTTTGACATGCATTTAAATAATCCTCTAGATCCATCCACTGCAGGAGCAGGTTACCCTGGAGACATGAAGAGAGTTCATAGACACTGGTCTTGTGTTTGCACTAGAAGTATCTTATCTTACCGGGTGTTCTGCTGCTCTTCCAGAAGATTAAATGTCTCCTGAAGGTCCTATGTTGTACACACACTGCATGGATGTTCCAGAGACATTGAGACATCTCACATAGCACCAGAAGCCCATTTTTAGGCAACTGAATCCTGCAGTAGCCCACATTGGTTATAATAGCAGCCTCACCACCAAACTCACCTACCTGTTACTCACCCTGTAGACAGCTCATTGTTCATGCCTGAACTGGGATGTTCACCTCCAGCTCTGCCCAGAGCCTGCCATGCTGTAACGTTTCAGACTACAGGCTGTTCCCTTGCTTTGTGTCTACCACTGCAGCACCCTGATCTCAGCTCCTTCCCCCAGCTATGCTGAAATAGAACCACTGAACCATAGAATCAAATCTCAAAATATTAAGAGTAGGAAGAGATCCACAGGGATCCTTGAATCCCACTACTGACTCCACACAGGGCAACCTAGAAGTTAACCATAGACACGAAAGTGTTCTCCAAATGTTTCACAAACACCAGGTTTGGGGCCATGACCTCTTCCCTGGGCCACTTGTTCCTGTGACTGACCACCCTCTCATTGAAGAGCTATTCCTAATATTCAATGTGAACGTCCCCTGATGATTTAAGTCATTTCCAGGCATCCTATCAGCAGAGACCAGAGGGAAGAGATCAGCACCTCCCTCTTTTTTTAAAGAAAACAGCAACCTGTGCTGGCTGGGCCTGATGCCCTGGTTGTCCTGCACATGCTGCATGATGGCACTCAGGATGTTCTGCTCCAGGATCTTTCCTGGTGTGAGGGTCAGATTGATAGGATTGCAGCTCCCTGGATCCTCCTTCCACCCTGGGGCATCACATTTGCTCACCTCCAGTCAAATGGGACCTCCCTGGCAAGCCAGGACTGCTGACAAATGACAGAAAGTGGCTCAGTGAGCACTTCCACCACCTCCCTCAGTACCCTTGGGTGGATCCCATCCAGACCCACAAATTACAATGACTTTCATCACAGGCAGTAACTAAAACATATCTCACTATTGAGAGAATAGCAAGTTTGTTTGTTAGTTTGCTTGTTTCAGGCTGAGCAAATCTACCATCAGAGAAACTGCACCTGAGCAAATTCCTAATTGCTATGTCAAGTTCCCTGCAGCACCAGGATCATAGTGACACAAAGAACAGAAACCTAAATATTTTTGCCCACCCCCATCTCTTCAATGACTTCCAAACCTCTTCAAGCAGCCTCTCCAGCTGCTGAATTCCCAAGTATTCCCTGCCTTACTGATTCAACCAAGTCTGCCTGAAAATGGATAAAAGGTGGTGAATACCTGGTTCACTGGGTACAGGTTTCAGAGTGTTCTGTGGTCTGGAGAGAGGATCCTGAGATGGAGCCCTCCGAGTGCCATTGATTCTGCACCTGCTCAGTGTGCCCATGGTATCATCTGATTTTTTATTTTTGTACCATTTCTAACAATTCTCATTATTACCTTGGCACCTGGGGACTGTGATTTGCAGGAAGGGCTCTTTTCCAGGCCAGGCAGAATTATATTACAGTTCCAAGGCATGTTTGGCAACTGCTAATAGTGGCTGGCTATTTTTAGATACTTTATCTGTTCTTCTCACAGTTCAGATCTGTCCTATTTACCCCTACCCCTTTCTTTTTTTTTTCTTTTTTTTTTTTTCCAAAACCAGAGATTTTAGACCTGTAGTAGTTTTCACTGAATTTTTGGAATATATTTTTACTGCTTTTGAAAAGGTTTTCCATTAGATTGCATCCACTTTGATTTTTCTAAAATTGTGGTATGATTATTTTGGACCTAAACCTGTGTCTCTTCCATGTTGTAACAGCGTCTCTCAGAATAAGGACTGAATTCCCATGTAAACCATTTGTTGACATTTGTTCACCATTTGTTCAGACAGTGAAATCTGTATCATCTATATCTATCTATATCTATATCTATATCTATATCTATATCTATATCTATATCTATATCTATATCTATATCTATATCTATATCATCTATATCTATATCTACATCTATCCAGTAATACCTGGTTTTGACATCTGAATATGAGGTTTAAATCTTTTTGAGGGTCCTGCCCCTCAGCCTTTGCCATTGATTTGCATGCCTTCCAATTTGCACTGTTCTAATTCACCAAGCCAAATTCAGTGACCCCCTCAATGTCTGAACATGCCTGGGGCCATTTGCTGAGCTAAGAGTAGCAGAGGAAGTAGAATTTGGCACTTTCAGTACCAGTAGAAACAAGCAGAAAAAACCTGCTTTCTCAGTATTATTTCACCTGAACCTACACAGGCAATTGCCCTATGTGGAGCTAATTTTGTCTGAAGCCCATGGTTCTAAAAAAATGGGGGAAAGTGGGGGGAAGATAATTTGAAGGAAAAATGTGCAGTGTATTTTCCAAGGCAGCTGCCAAAGTTTTCACACATGCATACACAGAGAGGAAAAAATAGTGCAGTAGTGATGCTAGATCCTCTCTCAAGACATTTTTAGCATCTTGCTAAATGATGGCATCCCCAAAGGAAGGGGATGTAGTCTTGAGTATATATTAAGTGTCCTGACACAGTACAATTTAAATTAATGTGCCATGAAAATTTGCCTTGGCAAAGCCAAAAACAAAGATCTTGTTTACTTTCCATTTCACAGGTATTTCTGCTTTTTGATGACTGCTACAAGCTGATTATAACACTGGGGATGTGTAGGCAGGCACCTCACTGAGTGACAAATAAAAAAGGATCCATCTGCGACCTGCTGTGTATCACACATACCAGAGGAATATCTTCACAGAATATTTTCCCTGGATTATTTTTACATCTACCTGGTTTTTTACTGACAGAAATACCCATTTTCAGCTGCTAGAATTCTCTCCAGAGTTACTGTGCATTGGAGCACAGCATATGATGAAAAAAGTCTGACCTGCTTAATGGAGGGGTTACAGGTGCCACATTAGAAAATGGAACATGCTTTTCTTTTTCTTGATAGCTCACTATTGGAAGCTTCCCCGGTGCTGTGAAAACATTTATAAGGACTAATATTGCAACTGTTGCAAGTAAATTTACAGACAGGGAATGGGAAAGATAGAATGACAACTTTAATAAAAATGCCTCCATCTGGAAATGTGAGGCTTAGGTCTTGCCTCTGCTGTTCTTGTATAAATCAGGATTTACTTAAATTTTAATAGAAAGAGCTTACCCCATTTTAAAAATGTGAGATCAGACTCCTGAGAGTGAGAATGAGAAAGATCTAGTCAAAAAGGAGCAACTATTATTAGTTTGTATTTACTTGAAATATTAATAAAGTGCCTAAGTCCATTCGTTTGATTACACTTGCCTTGCAATAAAAACAGAAATTCCATAGAACAGAAGGGATTGTTGTTTATGCTCCATATCCCTGGTAACTCAAGCAGCCTCCTTGTCTTTTCTGCATGGGAGGGCCCATAGAGAGCATAAAATCTGTGTAGGTAACACTCAGCATTTGGAGAGCCCAAGTACTGTCAATGTATTTGAGAGATAACATGAGAGGAAATCCCCACCCCAGCTTTGACTTTACATGCTAATCTTGCTTTCCAGCCATGTGTGATCCTGTTTCCTGTAAGATACATCTCTGGCAAGACAGGCATTGTATTTCTGCTGAGTTTTCTAGCAAGTGGGAACAAGCCAGCCAGTAGCTTGCAGACAGGTAAACACCTAGCCCTGCTGCTTCTTGTTTTAAATATTAGACTGTACTGGTGCAGAAACTTTGCAGATGCTGCTGCTCCAATATTTGCTGGCTTTGCAAGCTCATTTCCTACTTGGTTCAGGAGAATTTCTGGGAAATTTCGGCTATCTAGAAGGGCTTGGAAATTTTGCAAGGATGAAATAGTATGAGTTTGTATCCTGGCGGTGTTTTGCTAGTAAAAGAAAAGAAAAATGGAAAATTTATTTATGTAGTTGACACACCACAGACAGTTGCAACCATTTCCCAGCTATTTTTCCAAAATTAGTACTAAACATAACTCAGTCTAGTAAGAATTGCCTTAAGTGTACTGTAATAATTGCTATCTAATGGTCTGGAGAGAAAGAGTCCAAAGGCTGGAAACTCAACACAAAGTGCCACTCACAGCTACAACAGCCAGCTTCAAAGGGATTGAAACGGCTGAAAAGCATATTCAGGCCATTGACAAAAAGATGTAAGTTGTTTGCTACCATACCAGGGCTAATGCAAGAAAAAGACCATGCTTTTTCAATTTTTATTTTTCTTTTTTTTTCTTTTTTTTTTTTTTTTTTTTTTTAGTTACAGTCTCTCTTCTTAGGGAGACTATTAACGGATTTATGTTGAAGCATAATGTTGCTTCCTGGTTCACTAGTTCTTCCTTCCATAATAAATCCTGTCATTAGATTTGCTTTTTGCTTTCCATTGTTTTCAAAGCAGTAAGTTCAGAGACTGCAGGACGTCTTTCCCTGGTGGTAATAGCTAATTAAAAACCTATCATTGTACAAGCATAGGTAGGATTCTTTTTCTCTCTTAAAAGCATTACTTTGCTTTCCTTAATTTAATCTAATTTGAACTCATTATGGGTCTTTTTTCTTAGCTCATGGCTCCTGCTTCTTATGTACATATCTGTCTTTCTCTCCTTTTCCAGACACAACTGGCTATAATAATGTTGGCTTTGACACAACTCCCTAGCACGGATATTTAAAATACAGCCTTCTTTCCAGCAAAACCAAGGCTTCAGCTGCCACAAATTTCATTGCCAGACTTCTGCCTTGTGCTCCTGGCAATATTTTAAAGGACTGGAGTGAGATGCTTGTGAAGGCTGCCCTCACGAACAGGGTCTTTTTTTGTTCCTGCTTGTACCAGGTGACCAGGCACTGACGTACAGCGTAGCTCAGGCAATGACCAGGGGTGAGTGCCTGAACTTTAATGCAGCTCTTGAGCTTGTGGAAAGGAAGGCCCTTGGCAAGGCTGCTCCTGGCTTTCCCACACAGCTCTTTTCACAGCATCCTGGTCCCGGGATACACAGTTACACCACATCAGGGCTGGCCTTCAACACACAGGGCACTAAATCCCTGTGGTCATGAGGGAAGAGGCTGCAGGGCATCTAAATCCAGTCAGGACCATGAGATTTATATCTTGTTCGTTTACTTCCAAAAGATGCCCCAAGATCACCTGTGCTCCAAAAGTGGCACTTGAATATAAAGCTTCTAATGGATGATGGAAGCGCTTAGAACAGTCACTGGAATGAGTGCCACCAAATTCCTGGGAGAGCATAGTCCTTGAATTCTCTGTGTGTCCTCAGAGCCACTGTACATCATTTATTGGTTCAGACAATTGTTATGGATTTCTCATTCCCTCCTGCAGACAGTATAAAAAGGGATTCTTGGTCTCTGGCCAATATTTCGACCATTATCAGAAGTAATGGAGAAATCTGTGTTCCTCTTTGATTGATCAGAAACTGGTCATTTTGGGAGATAATCTAAGGTAGACATACATTTTCATGGTCGTAGAAGTAAAATTCTATTTTTTTTCATTTGTCAAAAACTTAAACACAAAGTACAAGAAACAAAGAATTTTCATGCTTTGTTAGCAAAGATCCATTCAATTAGTATGATTTCCTAAAGAGAAGGCTTTGAGTTTGCATACAGAAAAAGGTGCAGAGTATTAGTCATAGGAGTAAACTATTGATTGAACTTAGCAGTTCATGGGAAATTAGGTGCTTTATATTCATTGAACCAGATGCTTGGACTGCATATGTTGTATCAATTTGCTACATTCTCTCTATTTTAGACACAATTCCTTTTTAACAACACAAATAAGACTTTTGAAGCCAGTGTGGAATAGCAAGCTGTCCCCATCTCTGAGAGGATGTTCCTTGGAAGTCTAGATCATTATTTTCATGGTAATGGCTTAATTCTTAATAGTTTAACTATCAGGCAGAGTTCAGAGAGTGCTGAACCCAGAATGCATAGAAGTAATCTAACTACTTACATGGAAGTGAACCTATTAGAGCTCCCTCAATACCTTTAAAATGGCTAAATTATGCATGGTGTTGGAATGGGTTGTGCTGACTGAAAATCAACGTGGCATTCTGGGGGAGAATAATAACTACTTTACTCAGTTTATATGTTGGCCTTGCTCTCACAGTGGGAAAGAATGTATATGATGCTTGTGAAACTATATGGAAGGAATGCAGAGGCAGGCTGTTGCAATTTTTTTGGCCAAGATTATGTCATTTCATTTGAAATTCCAAAATAAGGTCACAGTAAATTTTCTGCATCCCAGTGTGAGCTTCTTTTTTATATTGCTGCTTCAGTTTGCCAGAAATGCGAGCAGTTGTAAATTTCCACACAAATTGAATCCAAAAAGGACAATGCAGATTTTCCCCTGCACCTGTGAGGCAGGCAGTCACATCCACTGACTTCAAGAGACCAAAAGCTGTAACATCATGGGCTTTGGGGATTGACTCTGGAAAGAACAGCAACAAGCCGAGTTTGAGAGTTTTTGACAGTCTCATCTAGAAATTATAAAAAAGCCAGTGAAAGAAGAGCTGTTTGGGAAGTACTTAAAAAGACACTGTGGAAGAAAGATTTAAACTACAGAAGGAAAAAAATATCCATTCTTATCACACAGGAATTACAAATAAACAATACATTCTGTGAAAATGTTCTGAGTATGGTGAAATCACATTGTGTGAGGTGTTTAAGATGACACATTTGCACCTGGGGCTTTTTCCCCTGAAAACTTTATTTTGATTTTTAGATTTTCCCTCCAGTAAAACTGAGGTTTACCATGGAAAAATTATGCTTGCTAGTTACAGAGGATTTTTTATCTTTCATTGGCTTAGATTACAGCCATAACCTTTCAGTGAAATGAGGCCAGAAAAAATACAAGATTGCCCTCTATCAGGTGACCCAATCTCTTTATAATTCTCTCTTTATATTTTTCCCTATGGCTAAATGATGAGACTAACAAGCCTCTTTGTTGCTTTTTAAAGACATGATACATTTTGATGGCCATATTTTTATAGTAAGCTCCTGACTTTATTCCCAATTTGTCAATGTATGTTACAATTTCTTTGGTACTGCTTGATTTGATACACTTGAATTTAACCAGATTTTCAGCTGGAGTTATTTTTGAAAAATACAGGAATAAGATAATGAAAAAATTATGAAAAAAAAGTATTTTTACCATTACTTTTTAAGAATTTGTTATCTTTTTTCTCTCATTTAGCTTTTCTAGACAAAGACTTTTCTTAGTGCAGTTAAGAGATATGAAAATTAAAGTTATCTTCTCAGATTTCAACAGATCATAGATTTTGATAGAATACCTGATTTAAGCATACTCAGAAAATAGGAAATCAAGCTCAGAAAACTACTATTTTCTGAGTAAGAAAGAATTAGAGTTTTGACTTAATACTCCTGCTATGTGAAAACTATAAAAAATTTTTTTAAATTAATAATTCAGGAGTATATCAGAATTGGGAGCAAATTCCAAGTTTAAAAAGTAGTTTATTTCTTCAAAAGCTGATTAAGAACCCATGATTATGTGACAATCAGGTTCAAGAGCACCTGAAGAACCTGAATATTCCTAAATCCATGGGACCTGATGAGATGCATCCCAGGGTACTGAGGGAATTGACTGATGTAGTTGCTGAGCCACTCTCCCACATATTCCAAAAATCATGGTAGTCAAGCAAAGTCCCCAGGAATGCTGGGTGAATGGAGGACCCTGGAACTACTGACCATTCAAACTCACCCCATGTGCAGTAAGATCATGGACCAGATCCTCCTAGAAGATTTGCTGAAACAACATACCAAAGACAGGGAGTTAATTAAAGACAAAGACAGCCAACATGGTTTCTCCAAGGGCAAATCAATGCCTGACTAATTTCATGGCCTTCTCTGATGGACTGACTTCATCAATGGACAGGGGAAAGGCTACAGATGTCACCTACCTGGATATCTGTAAGGCCTTTGATGTGGTCCCTCCCAACACAGTTATCTCTGAATTGAAGGTTTGAGGCATGGACTGTTAGATGGACAAGGATCTGGCTGGATGATTGTGTCCAGAGTCCCAGGCAATGCCTGAATGTTCAGGTGAAAACCTGTGATAAGTGGTGTTCCTCCAGGGTCCATACCTTGACCAATGCTATTTAATCTCTTCACCAATGACATGGACAGTGACACAGAGTGCACCCTCAGCTAATCTGCAGGCAGCACCAGGCTGAGTGGTAAAACTGGTGCGCTTTAGGAAAGGGATGCCATCCAGAGGGATCTTGACAGGCTTTAGTAGTGGGACAGCTTTTTACCAAGGCCTACATGATAGAACAAGGGGAAATGGTTTTAAACTGAAAGAGCATAGATTTAGCTTGGCCATAACGAAGAAATTCTTTTCTTTAACAGTGCCCAGAGAAACTGAAGCTACCCCATTCCTGTAAGTACTCAAGGCCACACTGGATAGGGTTTTGAGCAACATGATCTAGAGAATGGCATCCTTGTCAAAGCAGGTAGGCTGGAACTAAATGGCCTTTAGAGATCCCTTCCAGCCAAAGTCATACTGTGATTCTATAAAATATGTGGCTAGCCAGATATCTCCCGAGATTAGCATGACTGACCAAGGGATTAGCTGGATATCTACCCTATGGATGAATAGCTCTAGGGGAAGGAGCTATTACAGCTCCTAGCCTGTCTTTAGGATGACATTTCAGCTCTTAGCTTGCACATTAGTCTTAATTGTTCCAGTAAAAGGAATAATCAGTTCTTATGTTCCCTGCAGGCTGGCAGCCTGAAATGTGATCTGCAGCCCAAGGGTAAAGATCTCATCTCAGTCACCTTTGTTCAAGATGAAAACCTAAGGAATTTTATTTTAAAATCTTCTAGGTGAGTTAAAATAGTACCTGCAGGACAGCATGACTGTTCAACCACTTTTGCTAATTTCTCAGCACCAGAAACTACATCAAATACGGATTTGACACTAAAAACCCCTCAAGAAGAAAAGCAGTGATACAGTTGAGTGGGAGGATTAGGATACCAATTTTGATGCCCAAATAATGACATCTTCCCACTTCCTCCTCTGCCAGTTCTCTCATTCCCAATTTGGTGTCATGTTGTGATGATGGTTATTCAAGCTGCAGGGCCATAATCTCTGCACTGCAGCAGTGCTTACAGCTGCATTTGCCAGTCACTCAGGGACCAGGTCTGTCCCTGCTTCAAGCTGTGCAGAAGGCAGGCTTCTCTCTTTCTGGGTCACAGGTGATAAACAAGTATGGCCACCTCCTCTCCAGGGAACTCAGGATATTTCTGCTTGTGTCTGCATATGCTCTCACTCTGCAGAAAGAATAAAACATCTGTGGAGAGATGAATGCTTGAATGCATTTTAAAAAACACTAGTGGTTTACTGAAAAAAAAAAAACCAAACCCAAAAAAACAAAAACAAACCAAACAGATTTAATTAACAGTTGTTATAATCAACAGTGTTATGTATGGCCTTCAAAATGTCAATGACACCCTAAGCAGTGACTAAACAGAGGACGTTGATGTTCTACAGTAGCTACTCTTCAATAGATTCTGCATTTACTCTGATTTACAAAGCAAAATAAAATTACTCTCCT
This sequence comes from Camarhynchus parvulus, assembly GCF_901933205.1. Classification (NCBI taxonomy): domain Eukaryota; kingdom Metazoa; phylum Chordata; class Aves; order Passeriformes; family Thraupidae; genus Camarhynchus; species Camarhynchus parvulus. Next base: position 100,669,644 of record NC_044572.1, on the reverse strand, counting down.
TCCCTTTCCCCAAGTGTCAGTTGTTAATCTCAGTATTCCAGAGGTTATTAAAGCAGGTAGATTTTCAGCCTTTACAAAGTACTCCTCATTTACTGATACCACTCACAGTTATACGAGCAGAACAAACACTAAAAGGAATCCTGATCCATCTCTCTGGCCCACCAGCTTCTCACTGTGCATTTCCTACATCTTCTAAGCAGTTGTAGAGTGTGATAGTAGAGTGAAATTTGTCCTGGTGGTCAAAAATCTTATCTGATCACCCTGAAGATCCTTAGCCCAAACTCACTCTAAGACCTTCCACAGATCCCAGGCCAGGACCTTGAGGTATGCATTGGATGGGGAATACACTTAAGGAGGTTGTGGCTGCACCCATGAGCGGGATGCCTGGTTCTGGTTCTGGGAGCAGCCTTCACAGTCCAAATGTGGATATTTCTCTCTTCCTCCTTCCCCTGTACTTGGGTGTACATCCCAACCATTATGAAATTCAGTCTACCCCCCTAGACCAGGCTGAGAAAAGTGAAGGAGCATTGATTCTGAGTTGAGAGTTAGAATAATGAAGGCAATGGGCTGGACAAACCCTCTACAAGCCAGGAGCTTCAAAGGAGATGGAAAACAATTAGTGAGATCTAGAATGTAGAATTGCTTGTAGTGAGATTAAATAAGATGGGGAAGAGTTTGAAATAAAAATAAAGTCAAAAATAGATGTTTAGATGGGAAAGAGATAACCATGATTCTGCTGCAAGAGAGGAAAGCCAGACTGAAAGTAAGCAGGGAGAAGAGTAAGAAAGTCTGAGTTCAGGTGGAAATCAGTCAAAAACCAGTGACCTATCTGCTTTTCACAAACATATAAGAAAAATACCTTATGGGAACATCATTCTAGAGAACTAATGTACACACTGCACAAAGAGAGATTAATACTACTCCAAGCATTGTTGTCTTTTGTTTTCATTTACCAAAGCTAGTTTGGTCATTAGGTTAACAAATCTGTGGACTTATCTCAGTTTTACCCCAAAATAAGCAAAGTTCTGGCTGTTTTTTTAAACTGAATTCTTTCTCTTCAGAGGAAGCCAATACCTGCTGCTAAATTCAAAAGCCAGATGGTGCATTTGGATGCATTTAGACATGACCCACTACACAGGAGAGAGTGTTGCCAACATAAGATGATGCTTTTACCCTACGGATTTGCAAGAGGGACCAAACCTCAGTGGGCTGATAAGGCTGAATGCAGAACGATGCTGAGCCCAGCACTGTTCAGTGCAGGAGATTGATCACATTAGCAGCTCAGCTGGATGCATCAGGAATTTAATGCCTTCCAAGGGGCAGCCTTTTTCCATCTTAGGAGCTAATAGTTCTTACAAATGAATAAACTGTAAAAGTATCTTCTGGGACTGGCTTAGGGAAGAAGGGAAAACAGAGTCAGAGTGGGTGAAAGAAGCCTATCTTTCTTTTCACCTACATTCCTACCTTCAGCCTTTCAGAGCAATTCTTGTACTCAGTTTGGTTCTCCAGCCATATAAAAACATCTGCTCTGAGTCTCTCAAAAGGAACTTGCTAATCTGTAATGTTTCATGCACACAACAAAACAAAACCTGGAATCCATCCTACGTATCATATGTAGCTGTGTGGAAAGATGCCTGTAAAATCAAGATGAGCAAGAGGTATGTATTTACTTATTCACAGCAACAAAACACAAATAAAGACTCAAAGTGTCTGTAAGGGCCTTCGCATTTCTCAAGCAATGCAAATCACTGCAGTCTGCTCGCTCACAGGTGTTCACTCAGGTAACAGTGTCTTAGAATCACAAAATGGTCACAAGGGATCTTTAAGGGTCATCTAGTCCAATACCCCTGCATCAAGCAGGGACATCTTCAACTAGATCAGGTTGCTCAGGACCCCACCCAACCTTACCTTGAACATCTTCAGGGATGAGGCATCTAACACTTCTCTGGGCAACCTGGTCCTGTGTCTCACTACCGCAATGGTAAAAAAAACCAAAAACAAACCAACTTATTTTTAGTTTGTATCTACCCTCTTTCAGCCTAAAACCATTACCCTTTGTTCTATCCCTACAGGCCCTCCTGAAAAGTCTGTGCCCATCTTTCCTACAATCTAATCCCCCGTTAATTTGGAAAGGTCTCACCAGAGCCTACTCTTCTCTCTTTTCTTGCTTTTAAACCTGATACCAAATGATTTCACTGAGTATTCTGTAGCTTTTATACTGTGAGAAATAGTGAACAGTTATTCCTCAACTCCCTTCTTTGTACTACTTGTGGTATTATAAAATTTAGCACATCTCTCCCCCTTCCCTCCCACAGAATGTTTTCCAAGTTGATGATCTTGAGATTGCTTACTCTTTTTCTTGTGGGAGTAGCTCCATTTTGCAGATCAATGCCACTATTCTTATCAGCACCCTTCCCAGCTCAAGTAAAACCCTTTCTAGATCAATCACAAGAATTTAATTACATGAAAAATATATTTGTGAAATCAGAATGTTAACTCCTACATTTGTTTCCTATTTTTCAACATGATATTTATCCCAAAAAGATCTTCTGGTTTAGTTCATGATAGCTTTACATATCTTTGGTAATAAATCTTTTAAATATTTTTGAAAATCCATTTGTATGAACAACTGTAATGATCTGCTTATTGACACCTTCAAAAGACTGCAATAAACTTGTAAGTAAAAAGAAATCAGAGCTGATGTTCCCCTATATCTCATATTTAAATTTTGCCCATGGTCTGATTTTATTATCTCCTATAGTTCCTAATAATTTGCTTGATGAAAGTCAGATTTACTGCCCTCAGAGCAAATTCTGTAGTTTTTTTAAAGACTGCTGCAGCATCTGCTTTTATTTTTAATGGAAAAAAGAAAGTCCTTCAGTATCCTGGCTGCAACTCTCTTACCCTTTTCTATTAATTTAAATAAATTTCTAGGATTAAGGATATAAATGATTAATTAATCAGTAATATATACATCAGTAACATATATTGTTTTCACTGGAAAATAGTTCAAGTAGACACTTTACAACCAGTAATTTCAGTAATCTGTCAGTCTGGGGAGACTTTCTAGCAGCCCTCCAGTACCTGAAGAAAGACAGAAGGACTTTTTACAAGAGCACAGAGGGATAGGACAAGGGGAAATGGCGTTAAAGTGAAACAGGACAGGTATAGATGAAATATTAGGAAGAAGTCCTTTACTCTGAGAGCGGCAATACACTGAAAATGTTTCCCAGAGAAGCTGTGGATGTCCCAACCCTGGCAGTGTTCAAGGCCAGGCTTGATGGAGCTTTGAACAACTTGGTCTAGTGGATAGTGTCCCTGTCCATTGCAGAGAAGTTGTAACTAGATGATCTCTAAGGTCCCTTCCAACCCAAACCAGCCTATGATTCCATGACTCTACTTTGCCTTCACTTTCTTTCTACACAAGATCTCAAATCTTGTATATGGTAGATAAATACTTTCTCAATAAAGTCTGCACATGGAGATTTCTTTTCCCTTTAACAATTCCAGTCTTGAACAAAGGATTGCAAGCCTTTCTTTTGCACTAGAACCTGAAGCCAAATGCCATTTTTCTCTCATGGAAATTGATAGGACTTCAGTGCAGTACAGTCTTAACATCAATGTACTGAGGAGCCTGTGTCTTCATTGCTGCATTTACAAAGACCTAGCAACAAAATTCATGATATAAAGTTAAAAACTTAAACATATACTAAAATCTGATCTAAAAGTAAAGGATCTGTTGAGTTACTGAATGAGAAATCAAGAGATGTTTCCAGAATATTTGTAAGGATGTACAAATTATGCATGGCTTCTTTATAGTCCTCATTCAGAGGAAAACATACACAGGAGTCTCTAAGCTTGAAAGCACTATAAATGGAAACCTGAGAAACCAGGGCTCAATTTTCCTGCTTGCAGGCCTCCATAACAATCTCTAAAATCTACATCTGTGAGTTCCCTGACCGAGGAAAACAGGAGGATAGTGTGAAAATTTGAAAAAAAGAAAGGCTAATTTTCTCAGCTGAGCCAATAATCATACATGTATGCCACATGTATCAATGCCATACCTTGCAGAAACATTTCAGAGGTTGGCAAGAAAGATCCACAATTTTACAAGAGCTTTTTGTTAACATTGACCCTCAGTAACAGAGAGAAAATGAATACACTGAGGATAAAAGGCGCACCTCCAGTAAAAAGCCTCATGTAAGTATAAATACAACCCACTTCTACTTTTATAGAATATTCTGCCATCTGACTGATTGGAATAAAAATATCATTGTAGTCCCTGAGATCATCATCTGCAGACTTATGTAACAGCAGAAACTGTTTTTCAGGAAAAATATTAATTGCAGCCTATTATTAGCCATGAAAACATTCTTCAGTGTTATGAGTCATGGTTCTTGTCATGAAGTTCAATGCCATTGAAATGTATTTCCTAAGAGCAACACCCTTAACTCTGCTCAACACAGTGGTTGTGTTAGCATGGTTAAATGCTGGCTCTCCAACATTCTGTTATGAAATAAAATGGGTACATGTGGAAGGACTTGAATGGCATCACATATATTTGGATTTCTGAAGTGGAGGGCTGATGCTGCCATAGCAACAAAGCCTCTGGACTGTTTAAATTTGAAACCACCACAGTTAAACTCCCTGTTGTGATAGAAAACAGCTGTATTGGTAGCCTGGGGTCATCCTATTTTTGCAATTACAGTTGTTTGCAGTATGATCCATGTTTGTGATATTAGGGGCTGCATTTCTCTAGGGTTTTACAGGCAGCCTCTCTTGTCCCTCCTCCCACCTGACCAAGAATGTTGTCAACACCAGATTTTCAGAAGATGGAGTTCCCTGAACATGTATTTATGTACATAGATACCAAAGCTGTGACTGAAGCTGGATGTTTCAATAGAAATATTGTCTTAAGTTGCTATTATTTGATTGTAAAGTATAATCCCTGGACTTGTAAATAAACATATTCATATTTTGAAAACTCACTTTATGTATTTATATGCATATATTGCATCCTCAATCACAAACTTGGGGCAGTAAAATAAGCCTTTTGCCAGACACCTGTATCTGATACTTCTGTCCTTTCTGAACTTAGCAGAGTCTGGTTTAGAAGATTGCCTCTCTGCTTAAAAATTGTGATGCTTGAAAGTTTGTTGATGAGATATTTTTAATTTCTGTCTTTTCTGGCATTAGTGTTTACAATATGATGCTTCAGATTTTCTGGGTTTTTTCACAATTCTGGAAGCAGTAATTATATTTATCAAATACTGATCTTTTTTCACATGCTCAAGTGTTACATCTATCAGAGTTATCTACCTCACAGCAAATAGTAATATGAGAATATGTATCAATTTTTAAGCCTTTTAATGTATTGAAGTCAGCTCTTGGGTTACATCTCTCCATTTCTCAACTGTTAATACTTTACCAAGTAATTAATATTTTCTCTATCTGCAGCTGTTGCTACTCTGAACTTGGTTCTCCCTGCTCTCAGGCTGCTTATTTCACTCTGGTGGAGTAAAGGCTCTATCTAAAGGTAGATTATATTTTAATCTACCCATTTTCAGGTATTTTTATGTAGAGTAATTGCACTGGCTATCTTTGAGCTGAAAGAGAATCAGTTGTTCTGGTGTACTATCCAGCCCTACTGTAATTTGCAACTGTTCACAGCCAGAAATAGTGTATTACGAAAGAGCTGCTACCTATTAAAATATTTCTGGTGGGAATCCATTAGGGAAAATTTATGTTCTATTAGTGAAATCAGTTATGTAGCCAACATAGATTTCTACTAAGTGCTGGGTGAACACTCCTCTCCATCCCCACCTTGTAATTGGCTCACAAGTCATAGCAGAGCTTCCGACCACTGCTACCCCAGGGAAATAAAATGGGAGTATTTTTGGATATAAAGTCACTGCTACAAAGCAGAAACTTTCCTGTGGAGTGAAATTATCTATATAGATACAGGAACACAGTTAAAGTTACACTGATACTTTTGACAGGTTTCTGTAGGTAGTTTCTCTCATGATGTGGAATATCTTTTTTCAGCTTAATATACGTCCCTTCAAAAATACTTCAAGACAAAATAAAAACAAGCTTAAAAGCATATAAAGGTTCACAAGAAGACTAAAATTAACTCTCTGTCAGGGATATAATTAAGCTAACATAGATTAAAAACTTCCCCAGAAGAAACAATCCTTAAATGAGTTTATTATTTTTTAAAAAGTGTGTGCAGCACAAACTCACTATCACACAAGCTGTTTTATCTCTTGGTTCCCCAGGGAATTAGAGGGGGAGACAGTGAGCATGGCATCCTCATGACAATCCTGAATACAGGCATCTCACAGGAACAGTTACCCACTGGCTCACCTTACTGGGGATTTTTATTTCAGTTCTAGCTCTGAAACTCTGCTGGTATTTGGGGAGCACTGGGCATCCAGGCTGCTGCATTTTCCCTGTGCAACACCAGAGGTTCCTTGACCTGGTGCAATAGTGTGGAAAATAGATTATGACTCTCAATCCTCACTCGTGTTTTTAAAAATAAACACCTTTTTATCTTGTGACCAGAGGCTAGCACAGGCTGTTCTATTGCTCTCCATAAATTTCCATTGCCTCTGAAAACTAACCAGCTTTGGAGCTCCTAATATATCATCATCATCATTACATTTGCCTTTGGTAAATTTACCTAAAATGTCTTTCCAGAGGACTAAATTGCAGCACAGCAGGGGAGATGAGAAATTGCTATTCACAAGTTACTGCCTTGCAAAGGTTAGCTCATAAAAATGTGTGCTGATTTAGGCAATGTTCTTCATTGCCATTTTGGGGATGAAGATTCAGTTACGTTAAGATTTCTTAAGATTAAGAGGCTGTCCTCACACATATGTAAATAAGAGGAATTGCTGAGCTCTGAAAAAATCGCTTAGCTTTGCTTGCAGATTTTTAGGAAACTATAAGGGCTGTGAAGATAGAAAAATTGCTTAAAATACTTCCATTTGTTTTATGAAATGTCACTTTTCAGTACTTCCTCCAAGGCATCTCCCAAGGATAGTCAAGACACAGCACTGAAGAAACTAGTCAAGTGCCAGTTCTTGGTTGACAAGGTAATTTGGAAAAATTGGATACCCAAGATCTATGTAGAAATCTTGTCCCATCAGTGGCTGTTCTTCCATGGACTACACAGGATTATCAATCATCATCATCATCATCATAATCCTTAATAAAGGATTGTGGCATCAGATAACTTCGAGGTCCTTACTTGGCCAGGTTTTACAGTTTTCTGACAACACACTGTTTTTCAAAAAATAAAAATCAATTAGAAAAGAATCTTTGTGAAGTCATAAATCATTAAGTTGTCTGAAGTTGTATGGATGTATTCAGATGTTATGGAAGTCATTAATATGTTACAATGATGAAGAAAATATCTAGGAATTAATCTGGTGATATAGGACTTACACATGATGACAACATGCTCCTATTATTTATTTTGATTTAAAATTTTATTATGTAAAGCTGCACATCCCTAGAATTTTATATGCAAATTAGTGCCTCTTAATTCTTCCTCCCATATGAACCAGAGCATTAGCTGCACCACATTTTCAGTAAGGGGAGCTCCATATGCATATCTGTGCTTACATGTGCAAATCCCAAAGCTGTCCTTGCAGCTGAATGTTTTGGTTTCTGTCATTTGCAGGAAAATTGTTGTTACTAAGGGTAAAAACATAAGTATGCTTTGTATCAAAGTATAGGCCTCTGTTTCCTGGAAAGATTTGTGCACATGAATTAATATAATAAAAATAATATATTGCCTGATCTGTGATCTCCTTTAGGCTCATAAAAATGATAAAAATTTACTCCACATTTGGGAGACTAAAACACCCAAACACCATGTGCTGGCCAAAAACATTGCTGCATCATTGCAGTCCCTGAGCCACCAAAGGCATGTTGGATTGTTCAGGCATCTAAAGTGGAACTGTCCCATAAAATCTCACCTTGCCCTTTTGTTGGCTAAGCAGTGTGAAGAAGTGCATGTTCTACCCAAAGAAATGCTGTAAATTATCTTCCTGGTTACAAGGCAACAAAAGGGAAAGAACATTCTTTGCAGACAAACATGTTTGAGGCACAGCACTTCCTTAAGCAGACCAGTTTGTATAAGAGCTTACACTTTGCTCTTATTTCTTCTTGAGCATAAAATCTTGTGCCAGAGCTTTCTAGGGTCAGAGCAGCGTGCACACATTTTTTCTTAAAGTTATGAATTTGGTTGCAATAGTCAGTGATATTCTTAGTTCTTTTTTAGGGCTCTAATTTCCAAGGGCTGCTTTTATACTCACTTCATTTACACAATATTTCAGCTGTTAAAAAGTTATCTCATTCCATTGGATACAGGGGAAGCAAAAGGAGGCTAATTTCCATAGCTACATTTAACCTGGGTGAATAGCACTTAATTTTTCAGTAGGTGTTTTTTTTCCTAACATTTCCATTAAATGAACCATTCTAAATAATGAAAATTATTATGACAAAGGGAGCCACAAGATCAAGCATAGAGTGTCTGGTATCTGTTCCACTTTATCTTGCATGCTGTCATCAGAGGATAAATTTATCAACAAAGATTTTCCAGGACATATTCCACATTTGTGAAGAACAACATTATCTTCTCAGTCTGCATCTTTCCTCTGTGTCATATGTTCTATAGCTTGGGAATACTGAACATTGTCTACTGCAGGCATGTGTTTTGCATGTCGAGACGTGATCTAAAATTTATGTAAGTGGATTTTTTCATTGTGACAATTCTCACCTTTTACCAATCTTTCCTAAGTACAGAGAAATGGACAGCCTGAATGGAGGTCCTTCTCAAAATACTGCTTCAAGTGGCAGAGAATAGAGCCATCTATTGATTGGGGGGTACAGTAATGTCTCCCTTCTGACACTCACAATGCTTTAAGAACTTACGTGCCACATTCTGAACACCAGCATTGCTCACAAGCTGTTATTTTGGTAAGTGCCATACTTCACAGATACATTCTTGAGAAGGAAAAGACCTAATTCCCACAGCTCCCAAGTGTGATTTGTTTAGCTATTAAGCACTGTGATCTAGAAAGCCTGCACAGGACTTTCTTCCAAATGTTAGGTAATGACTTTGGTCCTCCCTAGTATTTAATTTAGTAGCTACCTAACAAAAATGTAGGGGTAATATAATGAATTGCAAAATACACAACTGAACTGTCTGCTCCAACATGCTTTATTTATTAAAAATATACAAACAACATATTTTACACGTCTGTGGACTTTATGTTACCATGGTTAAAGTGGAAATACTTTATTACCAATAGTTTAAAAAGGCTGCACACAAGGCCATAATGAACCCAAAAATAGAAATCACTGGAGAAAATCACAGATGAATGCAAAGAGAATCATTGCACAGTAACAGCTAGCAGACACTCTATTTGATGTTTTGATATATTTCATACGAAAATAAATAGTCCTCAGTTTTTAACTAGAAAAAAAAAAAAAAAAAATACATGAAAAGAAAAAATGCTCTACCAACCCCGTGTGCTTTGACCCTGCAGGCACCCCTGCGTATTCCCAGCTGCAGTGCCGGATAAGGCAGCGGGAGCGCACGCCAGCCCCCACTGGGTGGCACTCAATGACCAGGCGTGCAGCGAGCGCCGCGTGCTCCCCGCTCCGTGTGCTCCCCGAGCCTCCGAGGCGCTGCCCGCGGAGCTGCCCCGCTCCTCGCACTATTCTGAACCACAGCTGGATGTTCTCCATCAGCTTGGCCTTTACAGCCGGCAAGTGCAGCACTGCGTGCTCTTGGAGCAATTGGATGGCAGGATGGAGACAGCAGCTGTGACAGAAGAAGGCACTGCCCCAATAGCAATCGGCACTTTGCTCATGACTGTCCATCTGTCATATCAGAGCTTCACCTTTACTTCATCCTTTTGTTTCGTGATAACAAGTCAGAATAAATCAACCTGTCAAACCTTCACGAGAAGCTCTAATGCAGCTGTTGACCAAAGCTAGTTTAATATACAGTGCCCACCATATAGAAGCAAAGAAAAGCAAACTTTGCATCTGTTAGCATGCAGTAGTGCAGCCTCACAAATGCCAACCTTTCAAGGCTATGTGCTTTCCTCAGGACTCAAACCTAGTCTTCTGACAAACACTAATCTTAAAAAAACTTTAAATGTTTCTCACTTTTTTGTGATGTGAACTTGTTTGAAGCAAACCAAATACCTGAAAAACCCCTCAGAGGAACTTAGTGCTTATGATTTTGCCTGCTAAAACATGGTATCAGCATAGGCCTTTGTTTTCCACTTGTATGTTAAAAAACATCATGTGTGAACATGGAATTGGCTGCAGGAGGTCACACTGAAGACTCATCCAGTGCAGCCGTGGCCAGTACTACATCGCATTTTTAACGGAATACCCAAATACTGATGGCAAATGCTTGCAGTTCCTAGCAGCCTGGAGCTCAGGCACTCACACAGAGGTGATGTTTGTGCTTCATAGCTTTTGGTATCTCTTCTGTTTATTTGGTGGGGGTGCAAATAATGAACTGGTTTTATTTCCATTTTCTCAAGATGCATACAATTTGCCTTTGGACGCCCTGCATGGCAATATGTTCCACATTTAACTACACATTGCTTGAAAAGGGCTCTATTTCTGTTTGTTTTGAACAAAAAGAATATTGCTGGATTAAGTATGTGTTAGACACAAGGAGAGAAGTTTGACAGTTTTAAATCAGATGGGAGGGCTGCCTAACCAAACAGACCTACGCATGCTATTTGCATCATATATGATAAAAGGAGTCATAATTATTTTTATATCTTCTCTGAAGTCAGGTGATTATAGCATCTATAAGGCTTGGCTACAAAGCCTATGACCTTCAGAACCAAACTAGCACAATGTTTATCCAGGCATGGAGGTGCTGTGAGTATAAAGCTCATTATTTCAGGCCTTTCCAGACTGAGAGAAAGTGTTATATTCATAATGACACATGGGAAGTATGGTGATATAAAGCACTGAGGTGAGATTCTGTGCCATGCTTGAGTCATCTTACAAGATTTTTAGATGTGAAGATAGTTTTACACCTACCCAGTTTTGAGGCTGTCTGTGCCTGAGGAGCTCTGCCTGTTAACTTACACTGTTTAAAACTCTCTGAGGCATTCACAGGGTCAACACTGCCTTGTATCATCTCCTCCTTCTAAAACTTTTTCTATGATACAAAATACATGTTGTATATTTGAAGTCAGCAAAAGGTTCAAACTCTTTGAACTGACTCTAGACTAAATCCATCAAGAAGCTCTGTGGTTCCTCCTTTTGACAGCTTAGTGTATTGCTTCCTCTAGAAGTCAGGCCAGGGTAATTATGAGTGAACCTGCTCCCTTAAATGGATAGGAAAAAGAACTTTTCTTTGGAAAACAGTTTAAAGACCGGTGGTTGAAAGCTTTTTTATTGAAAATACAATTAAAATCTAATGATAAAGGCCTGGAAGTTTCTTACATTTATTCACATGTGTCATTTTTAACAACTGAAAAATGGGCCTTGGCATTTTCCTATCCTAAGGTCAGCCAGAAAGTTAGGTGCAAACCTTGAGTTTAAAATTAATTTTGAATAAATCTGTAAACAAAGCTAACTGGATCACATTCCTTCCAGCTGACCCTATGTGAAGCCTATTGAATTATGTCAACAAGGGAAAAATTTGACCTATCTTGTTTATAAAATGTTGCGCAAACACAACAAATACTTTGAGTAAACGGTTCCAGAAAGAGTGCAGCATCATCATCCAAAATATGTTCTAGGAAACATAACGGTAGATAGTGAGCTGAAGACTTGCATCATGGAGAAAAAGCTAAATAAGGATTCAAATCTGTTCTAACAAATTGTCGTGGGTTTACAGGAAGCAGGTTTTCTGGGAATGGAGTGGCCAGAGGCTAATAGGTGTTCAGATTTTAAATTGACACCAGGCTTGGCCACTGAGGGTGGATGCGCCTCTGAGAACACAGGGGTTAGAAGCAGAGCACTCCCTTGGGCTCTCTCTTTGATTTCCGGCCAGCAAAGAGGCAAGGCCTCCCCTGCCCGGCTTCGAGCTGGGCGGGGAGGGAAAACTTGCGGCCAGGCAGAGGTAGGCCTGACCCTTCAAGATGGAAGGGTGGTGGGGGCACCAGGAGGCGTTGGGCAGCCCCCCAGGAGAGACAGAGGGAGAGAGAGGCCCCGAGAAGATTTGGGCAGCCCCCCCCCCCAGCCAGAAGACGAGAGAGAGAAAGCTGGTACAGGCCTGTGGCCTTGAAGTGATATCGGCCTGTGGAGAAGGAGGGGGAAGGGGGGAGTGCAGCAAGGAAGGAGCCTGGCCGAGTGCAGGAGTTTGTTAACCCCTTCTTAGACAATGAAGACCTCACAGAGCATTTGGACCTTTCCTGGAGGGGAGATGGAGTGGATGATAAAGAAGAAATGAGTAAATGAATGACAGTCGGAGCAGTGAGTGAGGCTGGGAGAGTAAAGAAGAGGCCAGAAAGGGATGATAGAGTAGCTAGTTGCTGGACTCTTTTTGGTACAGCCATGGACAGAACCATGCTTCCTCGCGCCACAGAGGCTGCGTGCAGGGGGGAGGCGATGGCTCAGAACTGAGAGGGTTCAGTTTTAGAGACCCCCCGGCCCCAGGGGGTAGACAAGTATGGGGGGGACAAGAGGTCCCGAGAGTGAAAGAAAACTGTGCTTTTTTTTGGAACTAGTCAAAGCACCCTTAAAAAGATAACCCTTGAAGCAGCTCTGTTCCTTGTCCAGTGGTGAGAGCGCTGGGCATGCAAAGAAGAGGTCACCATGGCCCCAAGAAAAACTCCTCTCCTCTTGATAGACTGGAATTGAGTATTTACAGGGTGATGGATGGAGACTTGAAATTTGGAAGATGTATTGGGAATGTGGTGGGAGGAGGAGGAAATGCTTTTCGTGGAGTTTTCATTTTCCAGGTGTGTGTGTGCGTGTGTGTGTGTAGTTTTTTTTCCCTTTGTAGTTTAGTTAATAAACTTTTTCCTAAAGTAGAAGCCTGCTTTGCTTATTTCCTGGTCACATCTCACAGCGAACACCAAGGAAGTATATTTTCATGGGGCACTGGCATTGTGCCAGTGTCAAACCATGACACAAATTTAGGCCTGCTGCTCTTATTTCTTTCTGTATTTAATTTAGAACAGAAGAAAAATCTACTTATCAATCAGACAGAACCAAATTCACCTCTGGTTTAACTCAGCTGGATTTAAGACCAAGACTGAATCAATATTTTGATTGCCAGAGGATGACACAGAGTGGGCATGGGTAAAGTGCAGGATACAATTCTATCTGCATATGCTGAGTATCCAAAACCAGTAAGTATACTTAGTGTTCAATACAGGGATGAAAATACTTCAGTATTTATTTCACAAGAGACCTGATCAACTGTCACAGATGTCCTGTTCCTGTCCTCAGCTTCTGTGTGGTACTACATCCCCTGGCAGGAGTTTCTCCTTGTGTCCTGCAAAGCCTGGTAAACTGGTGTTGGTATCAGAATCTGCTTTTTGCTGATGAGCAACTGAGCCCTGGGGACCACTGCAATGGGAGAGTTCTGAGAGGGTGAACCAGTCAAAACTTCAAGAAGGCATCTGTTTATGCTCAGCTTTTAGGCAAACCTCCTGTTAGCAAACAAAAATCAAGCAATGTTTAAACATACAGACCTAAACACGAAGCCTTAGATCTACAATACTGCTGCTGCATTGTGGTTTCTGATGGTTACATCATTTAACAATTCTCAGCCTCCAAGACAGTGGGGGCTGAGTTTGACAGCTCTCCAAGGGAAGCCAGAACTAAAGGGGGCATACTCTCCCTTCCCCAAAATCCACTGTATGTCACTTCTGTTTACACATAGCTTTTGTGTGGATCAAGACCAGTCTGGTCCAAAGGTTTGCTTCCTCTTTCTCTAGGTCAGGGGCAGTCTGGTCTGTCTGCTAGACAGATTTTACACTTTTCTGTGTGCAGGTCCAGTCCAGCCTCTCCAGGTGGGTGTTTTGCTGACTGCATGCTGACCATCTGATTCAGGTCTTTGCAGTCTGGGTATGATTATCTCAGCTCTACTATTTTTGTGTAACCATGCTGAGCAAACAGGTATTACACAATATTTCACTTCCTAAGTCAAACAGTCTTGTGATATGTCTGGGTACAAGGCAAGCAGGACGCCTCATGTTTCTGCTTTAACTCAAGCAGACTTGTAGCATATTTGGGTACAACACAAACAAAATATATTTCTCAAAAAGGTCTTCTCATCTCAAAGTTTTCCTTACTGAGTGTTGAAGATTGCATGTAAGATGTTTTCCATTACCATCTGTATGGCTGATTACCTTGTCAAGTGAGCAGTTTGCCTTACCTCTCTCTTTGAATGACCACATTCACATCTTCCTCGGGAGGGGGCCTCTGCTGATAACAGGCTATTGAATATCAGTGCATGACTGATAAGAACTATAACATCCCATTGTGAGATGCTCCGCCCAGAGGGAGGAGCCAAGCACTGCTACCCCAATATACTCTGAGATTTTGAAATTGCAACTCGTTTTTTCTCCACGAGATTCCCCAGAGGAACAGCAGCTGCCTTTTCCTCCTGGATCTTCAGAGGAAGACTACATCCTTCTCTACAGAGCCCCCTTGCTCCAACAGAACCACCCCTGATACTTCAGAGGACTGCAGCCACATTTTCAATCGGACTGCCACCAACACCCTGACCCACAGGGTGTCAGGTTGGGTTCTGACTCTGTCAGTGTTGTTCCAGTGGACTGCATTGTTTATTTTATTCTTTTTATTTCTTCCCTATTAAAGAACTGTTATTGCCTGCTCCCATATCTTTGCCTGAGAGCCCCTTAATTTAAAATTATAGCAATTCGGAGGGGTGGGGAGGGTTTACATTCTCAATTTCAGGGAAGGCTCCTGCCTTCCTTAGCAGACTCCTGTCTTCCCAAACCAAGACACTAAGTCTTGCTTCCTGACATTCTGGAGGTAAACTAGGCCATCCTGCAACTGAGCACAACATGACTTTCCTTTTTTTTTTTTGTCAAATCACCTTTTACTCAGTATGGAGCTACTCACTGACTCATCTGAGAACACCCTCTACTCCTCCTCTACCTGAGCCACTGTAAACTGCCTTCTCCTATCAGTCAAAAGATAAATGTGCATGTAAATATTGGGTTTTCTATAAAAAGGAACAGGTCATTCATATGCTTACATGTTAAGATGATGATTGTGCACTTCTCTGACTTGCAACTTGGTAGCAGTAATGATTACTTGCTTAATGAGGGCTGGATACAAATACTAGAGGGAATTTATAATCTCCTTTTCTTCAACTGTGAACCACAGCAGATGGTTTCAGTCTATGCAGATTAAGAGCACAGTAACACATTTTGTATTTCCATAATAAACAAGAATAACTTAACACCAATTACAGTTAGATTGTGCAGAATAGGAAAGACAGCATTCCAAGCAGTGAACATCTACTGATTTGAGCAGATTTTGAGATAATAAATATTACATTTGGCAGTTTAGAATCATCCACAACACAAATGGAGGAGAAACTGTGAGAGAGAAGAATACATCTGCCAAAACTGGGATTTGGGTCTCCTTTCCTTTACATCACTCTTCCAGTGAAGTCTTCACAGTAATTTCCAATATAGATTTTTTATGTTAGAACTAGTTCGGTCACTGGAACAGTTCCCCTGAGCTCCCCTCTCTTACATCCTATGTTGTCTCCAGGAGGTTAAATCAAAGCATGAACAGGAGAGGACAGATGGGGAAGTGCAAGAAAATGACACATCAGTACCCATCAGTGTGTCTGCTATCAGTTCCAGCAGACTTAAGTGTTGTCATCAGAGCAAAGAAGAACTTTAACAAGGAATTTAAAGGTTGTATTAGATATTCATACACATATTAGATATTCATAAATCTCTTCCTAGTGGGCAGCACAGGGCAAACATGAAACAACTGGGCAATGCATATTGTAACAGATTTTCCACAAACCCACCTCAACCAGACCTGCACAAGGGCCTGCCCAGGAAATCTCATGCACTTGGTTTTTGTTCATGACTCACCATTCTGCAGCCCAGGTGGCTGAACTGATGCCAAACATGAGCTGGCAATTCAAAGCCAGGTGATCTCTTGTCACTGCACAAGGACAGTGTCCAAGATGGAGAGGGCATTGTCTGTATGACTGCACCTGCAGCAGAGACAGGCATTTCTGTTGAGTTAGTGCCAAGGTAGGTCCTTGCTTATCTTTGAGGAGTGATTGACAGTTAGCAAGCGTTGTGCAGATTGAACCATGGATTTAGTCAGGAAGGGTCCAGGACATAAAATGATACCTGGTGTCTTTGCTGGTCCCACAGTTCATGATGTCACCCAGTTTCTGACACAAAATAGATATTGTACAATTGAATCAAAATAATTACAGGGGCTAAATAGAAGAAACTGTTCCAAATGCAGCTTGTCTTGAAAGAAAAAGCAATCCTTTGGAGAATAAAGGAAAGTCAGAATTTTCCCCTATTTTGTGGTCAAATTTAGGGAAAGTGTTTGCAGCAAAATTCTGAAGGGCTGTGAATGCGGAAAGATTGAAATCACTAGGACCTTTGTTCAGGAGGGAGAAAAGAATATGAGTGACAGAAATACATAATAGACTTAGAAGTCAGCAAAGCACAAGGGCAGAAGCTGCATTAAAGTGTGATTTTTTTGATGAAACCCCAGATAGGAATTGTATGCTAAAGATGTAAAGAGAAAGGATGATAAAGCACTAAACAGGAAAGGCAGGTGAGTTTGTAAGATTTTAAGACAGGAGGGGTTAAATCATGCCTGGATCTGTGAGGAAGACAACCCAAAGAAGAGTGACTAGAAGGACTGATGATGATTAAGGACAGTGTGATGAGTGGGTAACAGAAACTAAAAGAAAGGATGAAATGAAGTTCTTAGAACATGGTCAGAAGAGGAAGACAAATGGGAAATTTGAAGTCTAACTGTCTATCGTGGCAGGAATAGCACACTGCAAACATGTAAGGGCATATGTGGTTTTGGGTCTGGAACTCTCCCCTGTCTCTTCTCAGGCTCTGCAGTGTGAGCACGTATCACTGGGTCAGTTTTCATGAGAAAACTGGGCCCAGGCTCTGGCAGTCATGCTGTTGGCACCAGGCTGGGTGCTGGGTCCCAGAAAAGTGTGAGTGTTTAGGGAACACAGCTGTGGGAGGTTCTCATGTTGCAAGCAGGATCTGTGCACTAGGATGCTCCTGTCAGCTTGGCAGAGATTTGTTTCACCACAGGTATCAGAAGTGTGGAACAGCTGGATTCTAACAAATCACTGAAGTATCAAATCAGCCTGTCTGTTCCCAACACACTTAATTAATCTACAGGCTTTGGATATAAGACAAACTTAATTCCTGTGTTTGTAATTATTATCCATAGAGCTGTGAAGGTAGCTCTGAGCAGGAATGCATGTTTTGGCTTACATCAGGTAAAACAGATTCCTTCCCTGAGGATCCACTTTGATGCAAGGGAAAGGCAGATCTGACCTGGTGATAGTGAGAGCTATGCCAACAGAAGCATAAAGTCCTGCCAGGACCATCCAAGGTGAACAGATCTAAGATTAAAGAACAAATGAATAACAGCTTCTGGTCATCTAGGATGGTGTCTATGTAATCACTCAGGAGAAAAAGTTACTAAAATACAGTATAATTATTATAATAGACAGGATAGTAGACAAGGAGGGCAGAAACTTACTGTGCCCTAGGATACCTGACAGAACAAGCAGCATTTGTTTTTAGACAAGATACTAATGCATTAGAAAGTCAGAAAGTCAAAAACTGCCCTAGAAGTTTTACTAGGCAAAGTAAAACCAGCCCTTTAAACTGCATAATAATAACAACTGCATAATAATAATCTGACCAGAAGTCAAATTAATTCCTGGTAGAATTTTGCTGCCTTTAGGGGCAAAAGAAGATGTTGTCTCCTTTCATGCACACATTCATTGTGTTGCATTTTTTTGTTACTATTTTTTGTAACCTCAACCCCAAGAGGTGTAATGCATTTTAATTTCTCTTTAAGTAGGTCACTGGTTTTCCTTTTCTGCACTGCCCTCTTTCTAAAACAACTTGTAGTCTAAATCTTTATTTATTCTTTTTAAAATGGGAGAGGCAGGGGAAAAGCTCCACAGACATTTCAAATCTATTTTGGCAATTCTACTGAATTCGGCTTTAACCTCACCCACTCAATACCCACCAGGCTGTTCTCAAGTTCTTGCTTTTCCATCTGCTACTCCTATATGGAGAAGGATCTGGGGAAGAAGGCATCCCAGAAAGATAAATCTGCATACTGCAGAAAAGAGGAAACTTGTTCTTAAAGACCATGACAAAGCAACCCAACCTGTCACTAAAGTTGTCACCATTCTGGTCATGCAGGGTTTTTGTAAAAAGACAGTGTGTTACTGACCATCAGGAGCTTAAAAGAAAACCGCCTGAAACTCCATCCAATTACGGTCTTCCCATATTTGTCTCCACTGAAAATTACAGTTAATTCTTCTCCCATCTCCCAGATACCTTTCAGAACTTGGTAATACAATAACTCACAAAATGTCAAAACAATCATGTACCCAGCATGAGGTGGGGAGAGACCTCAGAGAGGAATTGACAAGAATTAGAGTAGATGCAGGCAGTAGCTGTCTACAAAAGGGTTCATTTTGATTGTTTGCCTGAAAGGTGGAAGAGATTGCCTCAGTAAATTCTGAACGTGGGATGCTACAGGCTGTAACCTCACTGGCTGCATTAGGTCAGCACCCTGAAGCCCAGATTACAAATCCAGGGCCATGCCACAGGGTCTACTGTGCTGCTTGGAGCCTGTGAAAGCAACATTCAGACTCCTATCTCTGCCAACACAAGATGTGAGGTTCACAGGCACTGTGGGAGGAAGATATAAATAATAAATGAGCTATATAATGACAGCTAGCTGTACCTAATTATAGTTCTAGTTGCCCTTTTGAATAAAGAAAGTTCAAAGCTGCTGCAAAAAGAGGCTGATACCTTTTCTGAATGGTGTTTGAACTTCAGAGATTATTAACATGAAAAAGTGAGGAGATGCCAATGGAAGCCACACCAGCCTGTCATAGCCTTGTTGAAGAGAGAAGCAATGTCTCTAATACCAGTTTATTTACACATCAAAACATTCTTCATCTTAAATTAATATTTAGCCTGAATACAGAAGCAATGCAAGAATTAAAATTAAATTGTGTACATTATCTGGAAGATGTTCTTCCTTACAGCTTTTGCTACCTGACTTGGGACACTAATCTAGGAAAGTAGCTCTGCAGGCTCTGTAAAAAGGGAGCACAGGGGTCAGCTAACTCCAGAATGCAGGTCCCTAGCCTGGGCATTTAAGTATCTAATGCTAAGTGTGTAAATGTATTTACCTCCTCATTCCTCTCTATTCATTCAGAAGAATTTGTTCCTGGTGCCCTTCCTATGCTGCAAACCAGGGATTATGAATGTCTGATCACTATGAACTGAATTTCTCTCAGATTAGGAGAAAAACAGAGCCCATGGAATAGGAAGCCCACGGAATTGGTGGGCTTATGTTCTTTTCCAGCTCTTGGTGACTTCTTGAGGCTTACTGGGGGTCAGTACACATTTTCCTCACATTTTTCTATCTGTAAAATAAATTCAATAATTCCTCATCACATTTTAAAAGAAATCTTCACCTTTGGGTAACAAAGTTTTAATTACTATGATTATTTTTCTCCCAGCACAACTATCTATCTCTATGGGTACATTTAAGTTATCATTACATATTTCTAAATAATCTGAGTAGTATCCTAAATTAGGATTCTTTTTAAACTTTAAGTGTATTTACACTTTCATACATAATATGAAATGTACTTTCACATAAAAGTTAAACTACTACAGTATATTGAAATAACTGCATTTGTAGAAAATCCAAAAACAGTATCAAAGGACTTGCAAAAGTGCACAATGCCTTTGGGCAAATAGTTAACAAAAGTAATTGTGGGTTGTTTTTATTCCATGTTCTATGTGCCTCCTCATTTTCTTTTCAGTCTCTGTTCTCTTGTAGTCATTTTTCTAAAGAAAAATGTTCTGTGGAAGTCGTTCCATGTGCAGTCTCTACACTACCCATACAGTCATTTTTTGTTGGAGGAGTTCTTCTGTGATGCTAAATTGATAATGGATGCTAAATCGATAAATACCAATTTTAATTTTTACAGTTCTTGGGTGAGTGTGTTAAGCAAGTAGGCACTTTACCTTTACTTTGCTTACAGAAATAGGTCTCAGGTCATATTTTACACTAATTTTTCTCTTAGTACATATCATTTTTTATTAATTAAAGCTAATCTATCAAAAGGATAACAATATTTATTAATCTGAAACACTCCTGGGTATAGAGGTTGGTTTTCTGTACAGCACTGCAACATGAAGATTGCAACTGAGAATGTTTTGTTTTCCAATGTTTTATGGTCTTAATTATTTAATATGGTCTCTTGTGTTTGTCCCCTGTGGTTTTACGCTTCCTAAAATAGATCTCTGTACTGGTTAAATACAAACATACTAATGTATTAAATTTTTTTTTAAAGACCAGAGAGATCTTAATAGCATTTATTTTTTTTCTCTTTTACATAGTTGACACCAGAGCTAGTTAAAGGTATTTTAATGGGATAAAAAGCTTCTGATACCATCTGATAGATTTTAGGTTCTCTCCAGATGACTTGCTTTCAAAAGAATCTCTTCTAATGGCTTGCCAACATTCACAGTCCCTACACTGCAAATTACATACTATTTATATTACTTAATGTTAGAGCACGCATTTGTGGATGCCCCATCCCTGGAGGTGTTCCAGGCCAGGTTGATGGGGCTCTGAGCAACCTGGACTAGTGAAAGGTGTTCCTGCTCATTGAACAGGGTTAGAACTAGATGATCTTTAAAGTCTCTTCTAACTGTGCTATGATTCTATGATTCCAAAATAATAGAAATGTAACATTTTCATGTATGATTGGTTAATATTACTTGTACTGCTGTGGCTGAAAGTACTACTTTTGAATGTCAGAAAATATACAGTGAATGCCTGTACATGCGTACATGAATAATGGGTTAAAAATTAATGAAAGCTGATTTGTTTATTTTTGTATTTCAAAATGGAGAGTATTTCAAAATGTAACAGCCATTAAATATCCCTACTATTATTTACATTTAAGTCAAAAGCCTGAAAGCAATTATTTGGCATAATGCATACTAATAAAGAAATCAAATGACATAGAAATTAATTATTTGATTGCAAGTGAAAAAATGAGTTTTATGAGCAAGTAAACAGTGAAAACAAATGAATGAAAATATCAAATATGGTAGCAGTACTTAAATTACAAATGCTGATAGTATCTGTCAGCATTGAGGAAATGATGAATAAGCAGCAGGAACACAACCCCTGACTACAGTGAACCCAAATGTGAAGAGCAGTAATCTAATCAGAGCTAGTACTACATCCTGCCTGATCCCCAGTGCAAATGAAAAGTATTCTGTTAAAAGGACATAAATTACACTAACAGCTCCCAAGTATATCTATGCACATATGTTCATATCCCTATAGATGTACATACAATTATCTGAAAGAGCAGTAAATATCCTAAAATGTCCTAATACATGCAATGTTTCAAGTTTTGGGTTTTCTCTAGAGCTATCTGTGTGATGTACCGTGGCACTTGTATCCCCATACATGCAGGTTTCTTTACAGGAAACCTTTCTTTTTCCAGGTGCACTTACACAGGCATGGCTACCGTGGCTCTCACTAACCTGGCCTTTTGTCCCAACAAGTGCCCTGATGGATCATTTTGTCAGTAAAAAAATCATACCATAATCATAAAATCTTTTTAATAAAATTCAGCTTGCTGTAGCGTAGCTAACCCTGCCTTTTTGAAAGTTTCTACAAAACAAAAGAGGCGCTCTCATCATAAGTAAGGAGATGAAAAAGGAAGTTAATGCTTTGGAGGAAGGAAAACACTGTAAGGAAAGCTGAATTTTTGTTCTGCTGTGTACTTATTAAAAGTAATTGTACGCACAGTGTCAACTTGCAAATCATCAAAGTTTTAGTAAAAAAATAAAATACACGTGGATAGACTTTCAGTGGGAAATTAATGAAATTAATAAGGCTGCCCCACTGAAAGCCAGGGCAGATGAGAGGGTGTGGACTGCAGGGGAAATTCCTCCTCGGAGAGAAGGACAATATGGTAAGAGATGTTGGAACATCAGGTGATGCTTTGCCAACCTGGAATGCTGAGTACTCATTGGAATAAAAGACTTCCTTCTTGGCTGCTATTCGAAAAATGTGAATTTATTTGTCAGTGAAAAAGGTACATTTGCGCTCCTCATCACAAAACCTGAATGATCAAGGCTCTGCACAAGGATGGACCTGTGAACCACATTCCTAAGGACCAGCTGCACCTAAGGAAGAGTCTGTTACCCACATCTAGCCCAGATAAGTCGTGGATGCCCCATTCCCACCAGTGCTCCAGCCCAGCTGGATGGGGTTCTGAGCAGCCAGGCCTAGTGGAAGGTCTCCCTGCCCATGGCACAGGTTGGAACCAGATGATGTTAAAGTTCCCCTCCAACCCAAACCACTCTGTCTCTTTGATCCTCTGTTCCAGCATTTGTACTGTATTAACTGGATTATGGTGTCATACAATGTGAAAAATGCATATTTTATGATTAGCTTTACGCAAATATTAAAATGATTATTATATGTGTTATGTTATAAGGTTATGCTGTATTAATTCTTCTAAGTAGTGTGTTAAATATAGTTTTAGGTTATAACTTAATGTTAAAATAGAAACTATGTATGCGGGATATTTTTTTAAGAAAGGAATGAGGTACTCGCACCAGATAGCAGCCACAGGATGCCTAAATCTTCCAGAGAAAAAGAATTTATTGCTTCATTATCAGAAGAAACAAACTTCTTCCCGCCTCGCTCAGCCATGAAGATGCCGCCAGGATTCAGAGGAAGAAGCCAACACTGACCAGACAGAATCCTGTGTTTGAATGGAATTTATGCATCATGTATGAGGTGTATGAATATGCCACAGGCTATTGTTTTTTTGGGCTAATCCTCTGTTAACGTGTGTACTTTTTCGGGCTTATTTTGCCCAGAAAGAAGTACCTAGACATCCCTAACTCTTTGTTTCTATTGTCTCGTATTGTCCTAAATCCTAATTGTCCAAGTTTTTATTACTCTAATTATATTACTATTTTTATAAACATTTTATTACTATTAAACTTTTAAAATTGTAAAAACAAGTGATTGGCATTTTTCACACAAGGATGGACCTGTGCACCTTGTTCTGAGAAACCAGCTGCACCTAAGGAAGAGCCTGTTACTCCCATCTAGCCCAGATAAGTCGTGGATGCCCCATTCCCACCAGTGTTCCAGCGCAGCCTGGATGGGGCTCTGAGCAGCCTGGCCTAGCGAGCGGTGTCCCTGCTCATGGCACGGGTTGGAACCACAAGATGTTTTAAGTTCCCTTCCAACCCAAACCATTCTGTGATTCTGTGATCCTCAGTTCCAGCATTTGTACTGTATTAACTGGATTATGGTGTCATACGAGAATGCTTATCAGAGGCCAAAAAGACCATCAATGTTTATTGTTTCTCCTAAAGGAGGACAAAACACAGGCGCAAGCAGCCCAAACAAGTGGGTAGGAAGGTGAGAAACACAGTGCTGAAAAATCCCTCTCTAGTTTCCTGTCATTTTCCGCTGCTATCAGCTCTTGTTTCCGAAGGAATCTGTTTTCTCCACGCTGGTGCGTGCCACAGAGGCTGGAACTCCCGCGGACACCCTCAGGCACGGCTGAGGCCCGGCTCCCCGTGGGGCCGGGATCCCCGCGCGCCGGGACAGCCCCCGCTCCCAGAGCGGGCACGCGCGCTGCGGGCGCACCCCGGCGCATGCGCGCTGCCGGTCTCCTTGGCGCGGCGCGGCGGAGGGCGAGCCCGGGCCTCAAGGAGAGGGATCGGGACAAGGAGGAGCAGCAGGAGCAGCAGGAGCGGGGACTGCCGCTGCCGCCGCCATGCTCCTGTGCGCTGTTCTGCGCGCCGCGGCCGCACACTCGGTAAGGGCTCCCTGCCGCCGCCGGCCGGGAGTGGGAGAGGCCGCGGGACGGCGGGGAGGCCGCGGCGGGGCGTGGGGGCCCGGGGGTAGGGCGGTGCCTGGAATCCCAGTCTATGGACCGCGGACCCGCATTGCCGGCTCTTCTGCAAAGACGGCCTGGTCAGCTCAGTGTTTCTAGCAGCGGCTCTCGCAGTGTAATGTCACGGGATGGCTGCAGCCTTTCCCTGTCATATGACCTGTCCCATCCCTGGGAGCGTTCGAGGCCAGGTCGGATGGGACTCTGAGCAGCCTGGTCCAGTGGAAGGTGTCCCCGCCCATGGAACGACGTGATCTTTAGGTCTCTTCCACCCCAAAGCATTCTGCGTTAAGAAAGCTCAGAATTGCTCAAGAATTAAGTATTAAAATACACGTAATTTAATATAAAATTATTTTTTAATAGAATAAATACTTGGAGTAAAATTATCAAATCTTACTAATAGCAGCCAGAATCTAGAAATCTTGTTCTGGCAGGTCAGAGAGGCCAGAGAATAGTTGAACAGAACAGTTGAACAGAACTTGCATATGGGTCTGTGTTCTGTTCATTCTTCAGGTTTGGGCTTACATTTGCCCTCCTGTGCCAGTTCTCAGTGTTTGGTTGGATAAAAGCTGAAGAAGCACACAGATGCTTACTGGAGAAGAAATTCAGTAGCAGTGGTGGTTTCTGCAAACTTTATAGCAGATGGCATGTAAAGTCAGGAATTGGGAAATTCTTCATGGAATGTTGGATGAGAATTTGTGTTCAAGGCACTTTATTAAGCAGTAGCAGAGTTAAATCCTTTAATTTCTACAATATTTCAACTGATCAAGGCGGGAGTCGAGAGATTTGCCCTCCTAATAGTACAGGAGAGCCCTTAATAATCTCTTCTTGACTTATTTTAAATTATAAGTGATGGTAGTAGAATTAGTGGCTTACAGTTAGAATGGCAATCAGACTGGTTCTGAAAGCAGCCACTGACAGTATGTGCATTATTAACCCTGTACTTTGCTTGTAGGCAAGACAGATCCGATACTTGCACGGAACAGCAGAGCGCAATGCCACTGGAGCCTTATTTGTGGTAAATAATCTGCTTTACTGTAAGGGGGATGGGTCAGAAGAGTTTGGCATGTTCTTCTTCAGATCTGCCTAAAAGCTTCTGATGGGCAGAACTTTGCTATAGAAACCTACTGCCATTTACAAATAAGAGGTTTATTTTCTATAGAATCTTCTATTAGAGTTGTAATGGAATTTTATTTTAATTTCTGGCTCTTGTGTTTCTTACCTTAAATAGTGAAAATGCTCCATAATTTGTATGTGATTGCAGATGAGACTTTGCTTAAACTTTATTTCATTATAAACCAGTTCTTGTTTATTTATGTTAGTTGAGTTTGTAATTGAATCTCATTAAGCTTTTTGCAGGTGCAGTTTCTTGCTTTCTGAAATTTGCTGCAGAATTACCCGTGGGCTCAGGTCCTAGCTGTGTTTACAGGAGTTGAGAAGTACAGTTCTTGTTGATGTTCTGTGTGATACAGCAGATCGTACAATGAGTTGTAATTGAGGCCATTAAGCACTGTCATAAAAGGCATAAACAGTAGTAGTAATTGAAAAAAAGTAAAAAGCCTTTGAATTTAAGTGTGTAAAGCAGCTGTGTTGTCTGTCTACCTCTGAAGAGAACCTGAAGCATCTCAAGAGAGTGTTTATTTTGTGCTATTCTGCTCCATTCAGAGCTTTAGCTGGTCTGCAGTTTAACACCTGAATGATTTGGCATTTTCCCAAAACTTGGTAAAAATCAGCCCTTTACTAGAGAGTTGACCACTGTTGAAAACAGGTGCTCAGGATTTTTGGACATGTTGTTGTGGTTATTTCCTTTCTGCAGCTGTCTCTACAGCTTTAATCATAAAATGAAGTTAATAGGATCGCAGTATATGCTTTGTGTAATTTTCCAGAAATCTGAGCAGGAATTGGTGATTTACAGGGTGAGAGCTGGTGTTCAAGGAATAGAGGAAATGCTGTAGTCTGGCAATTTAGGAAACTTCAAGTGTAGTTGGGGGTTGGTGAAGACAGGCAAAAGATGCCTTTGGCACCCTAATGGCTGTTATGTCTGACATATGAAGCTAGATAGCTTTGTAAATTCAGGATTTATGTAATTGTTTAAATTATTTGCTGCAGGGAGGAGCCTCATAACAGAGAAAGGCAAGTAGAAAAGCTGAGTGTTTTGCAGATGTTTATTTAATAGCATCATTGATGACTTATTCCGCAGCGGAATTTTTGCTAAAGGAGCATGAGAACTTGGTTCTGTGGCGGTTTGATTTTTTTCTTGTTTTTTTTCTCAGTTGTTATTTTTTTAATAAAGGTAATAGTTGTTCTTCTCTGAAGTAAAAGGTAATGGGAAGAAGACAGTTGGATGTCACTATGTGTGTGTAATTGTTTGCCCTAACTAAATTCCAGATGCTACTTAAAGTGGGAGATTTCAAGGGAAACTTGTCCTGCTGGTTTGAGACAAAGGCATTCTTTTCATCAACACCAGGTGTTCATATACAATCAGAAAATTGGACTCCCCCTGGACTTCTGTAGAGGAAAAAAAAATTTAAGGTTTTGTTTGTTTGTTTTTTAATTACAAGCAGAAGTATCAAAAGTTTGTTTAAAAACTGCTTGTGCAGGACGGGAGTAACTCAGACCTGTTGTGGTGGTCCTCTTAGTATGTCAGTTTACACACAAATGTCATGAGTTTGTTTTACAAAGCTTATTGCTGCTGCTTCTTGCATTTTTCATCTATACATGAGGAATGTAAATGCATGCAGTGTATTTGTGTTGTAACAGCAGAGGACAGGCTAGCAAGGGACCTGGTTATCACAAAATCTAGTATTAAAAGGCATTTCTAATTGGCATGCCCATGCTTCCCTTTGCAAACATGTTACATGTTAACAGAAACACACAGAAATCAGTAAGAGAACTTCTGCTGAAATGCCTTGGTATTCTGAAACACCCAGGAAGAGCCTAAGTGCTATCACAGGCAGCCACATCACACTCCCAGTGAGAGGATATCAAGTACAAAATTAGGTAGATTGTTTGCCCATAGGAATGTAAGAGTGATGCTCCAAATCTCTACATTCTGATGCCTAGGGAAGGCCTGATTCCAGAGACATTTATTATGATTACCTTTCTTCTTTGAAATATGCATTCTCTATACTTGACTTTTACTTGATTTTAGCCTTCTTATCAGCTAAAACTTAGCTCTTCTACTTTATTTTTTTCAATACACAGACTGAGTTTCTTTCTTCAACAGCCTTGATGTGGGCTTTGTCATAGGGCTGCACAGGAGTTCAGCACAAAAGGTTGAAGAATTGCTGTATTCAAATTTTAGTTACTTGTGAAGTTGATCAGTGAGATACTTGTGTTTGAGACCACTTCCACCATTCTTAAAGTAAGAGGGGTTTATATCTTGAATTCTGTTGGAGTAGTGAATGTAGGGTACTTTCCCTTTAAAGGACAAGTAATACATGTTTCTTCACTGCTGATTTGATATGGATTCTGAGCAGGTTGTTGCCCTAAACATTGCCCCTGCAGACCACCCAGTTCTCTCATTTTGGTTTACAGTGCTTTGGACTGGTGTTTGCCATAGGGCATAGGTCAAGTTTCAGGCCAAGGTTTTGCAGTATACATGGAAACTAAATTATTCTAACTATTCTGTTGTAATTCTTCAGTGCTCTTTAATAATTTTGTGTATCAATAAAGACAGATGATTGCATCACTGGGAAAAAAGAAAGCATAATAATAAAATGGCCCAGGTCGGTGTAGCAAAAGGAATATGAGGTGACCATTCAGCAGCCTTAGTGGCTTCCATGGGAGTGCACTGGCATCTGTGTCTTGGGTAGCCCTTGCAGTGAAGGTATTCCTACTTAAATAGGCTCTGTGCTGCAAGAGAATTGTGATACAGTCAGTGTATGAATGGAATGAAAACTGGAATTTATTAAATTGGGGAGCATGAGAAGAGACTTGGAAAAAGACTTGAATGGGGGGAGAGTGCAAGGAGAACAGAGCCAGGATCATTTCAGTGATGCCAGCTGACAAGACCCCCAAAGGCAATGGCCTCAGAGAACATCAGGAAACACTTTTTCACTATGAGGGTAACAGAGCACTGGCACAGGTTGCCCAGAAAGGTTGTGGAGTCTCAATTATTGGATAGATTCAGAAGAAGCCACCTAGACACAGTCCTGGGCAAGCAGCTCTGGGTGTCCCTGCTTCAGCAGGGGAGTTTGACCCAGGTGGCTTCCAGAGGTTCCTTCCAACTTCAACCACTCTGTAATTTAAAATAGTACTCTTTCCAATACTGTGTTCTTATTTCTGATCTTGTTCTCTAGAATCTGTATCCTAAAAAAACGTGGAAGTGCACCCATGTCATTTAAGAGTATGTCAGTGTATGCAAGTCTCAGATAAATGGCACATTATCAGACACATATAAGACAGAAGAACATATAAATTCCTAACTGCTCAGGAGTCCTAGAACTGTATAAGCTCTTGATGAAAACTATCAACTTTCCATGGCCCAGAATTAGATTAAGCCCTTTCAGGAAAAGGGAAAATATAAAAGGTGGCCTGGCTTATTTATTGCTCACCTCTGCTATAGCCTTTACAATATATCATGAAACCTTGCTACAGCTACACTTGTATTTTCCAATATAAACTCTGTATTATTCCTCTTCACATGTAGGGCATTTAAGGATATCAGTTTAGAGATGATACACTGAAAAGAACAGCTGCTCCAGACAAAGAGGGAATTTTTAATAAATCAAATACATTTATTTGTAAAAGCAATTGAGATGAAGTACAATTGCTAACTATCAAATAGCTACAGAAGGCAAAATAATAGCAAAATAGGCATGCAGATTTGAGATGGAAAAGCTAAGTTATGGAAATATTTACCATGAATTGTGGAATTGATCTGTGCAGCTAAGACATGGAAAGATCTGTAAGGGAAAAATAATAAAAGTTGTACAGTATTTCCAATCAGTCTTCTCTCCATCAGCCTCTTTTGAGAGCTTTTTTTACTCTTTTTCTACCAATAAAATTGGTAGAAAACACTCACCAAGACTAAATATGAGTCATCAAATCCTTCATCTGGAATGGTCAGTCTGAAATAATGGGAATCGTGTTCCTAAAAGCTCTTTTATGTTGTAAAACACAATAAGCAAGAAATTAACACTAAATAAAATATGAGTGTGTTCAAAGAGCATCATTCATCCTTCTGTAATTCCTGTTCTTATAGGAAAGTCATCCTTGGTGCAGTATTTATCCATGGTAGTTTTATATTGGACTTGAAACTGTGGTGAGGGCACAATGCTTTCAAACTGATGGTGATAGTCATATTGTGTGCTTTGGGGTATAGACAGGATAAGCAAAGGTAATCCCTGGACAGACCAACAGATTTAATTGAAGTATTTGCCCTTGCAATATTTCCATATTAAAATTTCTAAATCCGAGAATAGCTGTGGACCACACATGTTCTAAGTTCTTCACTGATGATACAAACTTCACTTCAGTATGCAGGTGTCTTGGCAATGCTAAGGTTTTCATTAAATCCTTTGCTCCTTAGTAAGGAGTGTAGTGCGGCAACTGCAAAATCACCCTCAGTTACTGGAGGAAATGATGCAAGTGGAAGTCAGTGGAGGGGGCTACTTTGTTCTAAATACACTTCTAAAGCTTTTATTATTGGCTAGTTGTGGATTACTTTTAACATCAAGCCTCAAGTATAGCTTGTATTTTCCCACAAACTTTCCCTTTGATTTGCAATTTTCTCAATTTGAAAACCATATGAAGTTTGGAATTAAACTTAACTATAGGTGTTTAAAAGAAATCAAAATGAGCTGCTTAGAGACAGCTAAAAATTCTGTGCAGGAATATTTTCTGGTGGAAAAGGATTTTCACCAGAACTAAGATTTTGCTACAGGAAAATGTTACTTTTTTCAAGACCTCCAAATTTGTATTTTCTGACTATAGAAGAAATAA
The DNA here is from genome assembly GCF_901933205.1 of Camarhynchus parvulus. Lineage (NCBI taxonomy): Eukaryota > Metazoa > Chordata > Aves > Passeriformes > Thraupidae > Camarhynchus > Camarhynchus parvulus. The sequence goes on along the minus strand of NC_044572.1, from coordinate 100,639,490 downwards.
TTAAAATTTGATGTTTCCCTAGAAGACCACCTTAAAAATAACTTATTATAATACCTTATTTTGGAAATACTAATTCAGAATTCTGCTTCTTACATTTTGATTCAGAACTGTATATAAAATGAAAATGTTGAAATCGATTACAAATCAAAACACTATATTAAAATGGATTAATAATGTGTTTGAATGTGCAGATATTTTAATTCTACAACAAACTTCTGGATGAATTGTGCAGCTTTTTTAAAATTAATGTTTCATGGTAAAGGGAAAAATGAACTGTTGTTTTAGTCTCTTGTTTATTAAGGTATTAACCAGAGCGTTCTTACTCTGCCTATTGTAAATTTGAACATAATTATCAAACTGTATTAACAGTGTTAAAAATATGTATTTTGATAACAACACCATACATTTTCTCAAGATATAATTTCATGTATTTCTCAGTAAATAATTTCTTTAGTAGGAATTAATGGGAATAGGTAATGATTTTCAAGAGTGATGAAATAATTACCAATATTTTTGATGATTTTCCCAAATATATTTAATCACTTTGGTACTACATTTTTATGTGGAATACATAGTTTTTATTCAAGCAGCTCAACCGTAACTGTGTAATGAGAACGTATTTTACAACAGTAAATATGTCCTGAATATTTTTCTAACAATCCATTTTTACACGTTTTTCTTCTTTTCTTGAAGCATAGAGATAGTCCTGAAAACAATCCAGATACTCCCTTTGAGTTCACACCTGATAACCTAAAGGTATGCAGACAAAAAAGAAGTTGAATACGCAGATTTTGTCTTTAGAGCAGTACTGATTTGTTTTCCTTCTTTGCCTTTAACAAGCGAATAGAAGCGATCATAAACAACTACCCAGAGGGACACAAGTCTGCAGCTGTCATGGCAATACTGGATTTGGCCCAAAGACAGCACGGATGGCTGCCCATATCAGCTATGAACAAGGTATGTAGTACTTGATTATCTTTCAAGCATCATTTTATTGTTTTCTTTCAATATCTTACTATAATATTAACATGAATTAATAAAAGCTTACTAACATGGGAATTTACATGTGGCACAGAATTGGGAGAATTCCCTGTGAGACTACATTTTTAAAAATAAAAGGGAAAACTAATGCAGAAAAACTTACGGCTCTGTTTATATAATATTAGCCCATTGCTAGAAACTACAGGCAGAACAAATAAAAAATTAGATAAAACCTATCAGATAGACTCTTCTCCCAGAGTGATCATAGAATTAGGAACAGAGACTTGATTTTGCTCACTGCTGAATGTGGGGGAAGAAAAAAAGGTAATGTCAGTGGAGTTTTCTTCCTCCCATATTAATGGCATTTCATACATTGCCTGGATTACACTTAGTCTCTAAATCTGTAAGGACTCTGCAGAGCAATGTTAGTGTAGTTGATGTCAGGAGTGTTGAGTAACACCTCACAGCAAGTGCCCAGAAGACTTGTCAGGTTAATTATTAAAATTGTTTCAAAATAACCAGGCAAACAACTACACTGCTCCAAAGTGAGAGGCTGCATGACAGTAACTAAATACCAAGAAATAAAAAAATCTGGTTTATATTCATATGAATAAATCTGTTATACTTTGTGTTACCATCTGGCATACCATTAATTTTAAAGTATAAAGTTTTAAATTCAATTTAAGGTGAGGATTTTGAGCATTAGAGGAATGACTGACGGCGGTAAATGAGCATTTAAAGAAAGGCAACTTACGTCTGCTACAGTTTCTACAGTATAACATAAAGCCTCAAAGCTCCATTAATGCTGGCAGTGTATATTAGTTTATTTCAGTTTCAGGTTGATATTATGTTTAAAATGATCTTAAGGCTTTTAAGTGAACAGATATTTTCCATGATTTGTTGTTTGCCTGCTAGAGAAACTGGAACGTAAAACAGTTACACTATTGAAATCAGAGCCAGTTCTCAACTTGAGCAGTTTGCCAGGGTTCCATGTTAATGAGATCAGGGATACTTGCACTAGAACTGGCTCCATGGAGATCATGCTCCAATATTTACTTATTATCTGGGACAGGAATCTGCAGATGTAGCCTGGTGTGTCACAGAACCTGAGGGAGACCTGCTCTGTATGAATTAGATAAGCACAGTACCAACTTAAAGGTATTCCTTACCAAAAGGCTTCCATGGATTAGTGTAAGCAGGCTCCTCCAGGTTTGTTCATTCACACAGCCCAAGTGCAGTGTGAGCTGGAGCTGACTCCTTGCATCCCCTTGAGTCTGACAAGAGATCCTGGAGGGGACCTGACTCAAGCTCCTCGCTGTGCGGATCCACAGCTTAGTCAAGTTTGTAATCAAGCAGGGTGATGCCATTCAGAGAACTCAGGTGTCCAGTCTTGGCAATTGGCATAAAATACATTTGTGCTTTGATACCCACCCCCACCCTCCTACTTACCTGTTACTGCAAACAGGACAGGTGACTTCACTGAAATGGTTTGCTAAATACCTTTACTGCTGCCCTCTGAGAATTCACTGTAGCATGTTTTTGCCTGTCACAGGTGGCTGAAGTTTTAGAAATGCCTCCCATGAGAGTCTATGAAGTAGCAACCTTCTACACCATGTACAATCGCAAACCTGTTGGGAAATACCACATTCAGGTCTGCACCACCACGCCATGCATGCTGCGAGACTCTGACAGCATTTTAGAAGCCATTAAGAAGAAACTTGGTATGACACAAGTTTGTAATATACTTCTTATATTTTTTTTACCTTTGTTTAATGATACTGAAGTAAAATTCTTCATGTAGTGGAAGAAAAAAACTGGCCTTGTTCAGCTTCTTAAGGTTCACATGGGCCCACCCCTATCCTGTCAAGGTCCCTTTGGATGATAACATGATGTTAACATAATTTTTGAATTCTCCATGGGAAAAGTCAATTGAGAATGGTGCATCATGGGTTGTAAGGAATACTCAATGGTTTTGTGTATGGGTTGGAGTTTTTTCCTCCTTTTTGGGTGGTTATGGGGAGAAGACAGGGTAAGATCAGCAACTGACAACTCTTCCCCTTCTATGAAAAGCTGTGTTAAATTTTTCTAAGAACTGGTGATAAGAGCTGCAGAACAGCTGCCAATCATCTGTAATTTCATATACTTTGTTGTCTGAAAAAGGCATATTTAGATGAAATGTCTTGTTACTGCATAGATAGCTTGATTTCAACTGAAACTCTCAGCTTGAGAAGTCAAAGCAGTAAGGATGATTCTGTAGTTTCTACTGAGACAGACCTTACTTACAACTTTGATTATTTCCATCCCATTCCTACTAGTAAATGGAGGAAAACTGCTTTTCAGTATTCTTCCTTCCATGGAGTATTTGTAGAGATCAGATTCTGAGATGTTACTTGGACTAACTCACATATTGGGGAAGGTCTGTATCTCTAGCAGTAGAACAGTAACATGCCATGGATGCTAAGTATGTGTACAGTTTGGTAAATCATCTTTTGTGTATAACTTGAAAGTTGTTTATGAATTTGTAGCTAACAGTGTTTGGATGTTGGTTAATTTGGGAATATTCAACATTGTATATTAATGCATCTCCTATCAGCACACAAAAGCTATGTGTCCCTATTTTTCCATTTTATTGTACTGATTACTAAAAATGTTCTTGAGTAGATCTGTTGTGTTTCTTAGAATTGTCATTTCATGGTTATTTTTCAGTGATTCATACCTGTAAACAAGGTCTCAAAAATGTATCTGAAAATTGACTTAATGGTTCATTAGAAACTTCTGTTTAATGGAAACATTTTTGACTCATTTAAGGGGGCTTAACTTTGCAAATGCTTTTAAGGCCCAACTACAAGTAATGCAATGTCCATGGAGTACTTAGATTCATGCTTTATTACTCTTGTTCATAACCACTACTAAGCCTAATTAATTTATTGGTTTAGGTATTAAAGTTGGGGAAACAACATCTGATAAGCTCTTCACGCTGATAGAAGTGGAATGTTTAGGTGCTTGTGTAAATGCACCAATGGTACAAATAAATGACAATTACTATGTAAGTACTGCATTCCCTTTTAAAAGATAAAACTTCTTTGCTGGCTTACCTGTATTTTCCAGTTGTTTCAGATTGTGAAGTTGTGATCAGTTTTCCAATTCCTATTGACAGGCTGAACTCATTTCCTGCAGCATCTTTTAGTTCCTTGGCCTCTTGCTAGAACACTTCATTTGTATCAGGTGTATCAGTGTATTTTTCATTTCAGTTACTGTCTTGATTTACAAGAGGAGTGATGCATTTTTGTGATTGTGGTCTGCTTGTAAATCTGCAATTTTTAAATAGGTATTTGATAAGCTTTTGAAAGCATTTTAAAGCAGTCTGTTGCAAAGTATGCACTAATTTAAGAAGTGATGTCTTGAACTGTACCCAAAATCTTTTTCTTGGAGCCGACACCATTCTGCATGACACACGTTATGTGTCATGGCATGTGTGCAGTGGGTAGGCAGAGATCCAGCTCCCGAATACCAGGAAGCTGAAAACACAAACATTGTTTGTTTTAACATAATTTCTGCAACTACACACAAAATAAAGTCTCAACATTAAAATGACAGTAGACTTTTCAATTTTTCTGCAGGAAAATCCTTTAAGCCACAATGTGTGTTAATGGATAGGATCAAAATTACCTGTGCTAGGGTCACACTGATCTGATAAATTTGAAGTGCTGCATTTAGCATAACTGGTGACTCTCTCAGTTTTGTCAGTAATCTTTTTTTTTTTTTTTAACAGGAAGATTTGACACCCAAAGATATTGAAGACATAATTGATGAGCTGAAGGCTGGCAAAGTTCCCAAACCAGGCCCAAGGTAAGCTATATGTACAACAAACTATAATATATGATTGCCTGTGTTTATAAATTATATATATGATATTGGTCACCTTCTGAGAAACTAAATTACTTTTCCAGTGATTTGAGTTCACAGCCTACAGCTAAAAAGCATTAATTAATTTACTGAACAGAAGTGCATATATTCAAAGCCAAAACAACCTGGAAAGAACTGAGAATTTGCATGTTCTTGGTGACTGACCAGAGGAGCATAGAATGTGAAAACATGAATTCTGATTTGTCTTAGTACTTAATAGGTGAATGATGTTACCTGTTGGAATTTTTCTTTAGATCATTTAAACCAACAAATTCCTGTTGGTTGGTTGGTTGTGTTGGTTTTTTCTGATTTCTGACAAAAACCAAAGATTGTAAGTTAGTGAGAAAGGTGTTACTGCTGAACTTTTCTTATCTGTTATTTCCCACTGTTCTTTGTTAGCCCACCTACATTTATGTCAATGGGGAAATTAATTTGACTTCGGTGTTACTTATTCCTATTGTTTCTATAAAGATGTATTGAGTACAAGAACAATAATCTTAAAACAGTTACAGTTTCAAAAAAACACAGGGAAGCATCCACCTATAACAAAACTGTGATTGATAAAATTTGATGCTGCCTGGCCAACTATAAATTAATATAAAAGACAGCAAGTGGTCCTAGCTTGCATTTCAGTTATGAATTTTTTTGTCACTACTTGGATTTGGAACCCTCTCACTTTAACAGCTACATCACACTTTTTCTGAAGGTTGAATGGGAAGGACAAAATAAAAAACAGTGGCTTCAGCCTTAAGCCAGATTTTTGACTGTCTTCTATCCAATGATTAAACAGAATCTGAGTTTTTATCAATACCAGCAATGAATAAATTGCTTTCATTTTTCAGGAGTGGACGTTTTTCTTGTGAGCCAGCTGGTGGCCTTACTTCCCTGACTGAACCACCCAAAGGACCAGGTTTTGGAGTTCGAGATGATCTCTAAGGATTTTTGTAATATAAGATAAACTGTCTGAAAAGAATAAAATATCTTCAATCTCAGTAAAGTTATGCACATTCTAATGTTTTGCTTTTAAAAATTAACAGCAATTAGACTATCTAACTTACTGTGGTTTTAACTACAGCACAGTTTAATCACAATTCCAGATTATAAGAAAAGTGGTTCTGTAGACTGTGTAAAGTGACTCCCTGAGCATGTCCACTTACAGTCAACGAGAGATGAAATGTTGCATCTTTTGATCTGTCATTGAAAATTTCAGCTTTTTTTAAAGCTCTTTGAAGAAGCAACAAAACTAAATTACAAATCTGGCAAAGGCACAAGGAACCAAACTGAAAGGAGATCATCTGACAAAACTTCATTGAGTTACTTTTATTGGCAATTTATAATCAAACAAACACACACAAACAGGAAAGGTTATCTGAGCTGTGTTGTATAAAAAAATCTCATAGGTTCAGTTAGAAGTGGTTCTTCTTAAGCTTAATGCTTCTTAATATCATTCTGTAATCAGGAAAAATGTAAAGCCCCAAAGAGCAGCAGTATTCTACTAAAAGAATTAATAGCAACAGAAACCAGCTAACTTCCTTTGCAAGTTTATTTAGTACAGACAAGGTACGGAGTTGGGAGAAGACAGAATACATGAGAACAGTTCAACATGTGCTTAAGGGTAATACTATCTGACACTGGATCTTTGATTCACAGATCCTTCTTTGACCTTATTACTGTGCACCATCTACTTGCAAGAACTAATCTGTGTGAAATTGAGGAATTTCTTTCAATATAAAAAAGCTGAAGATAATTTTTTTAAAAATTGACTGCATACTGACACTTCATACCTATGCTTGTAAAACTGGGCATATGCTTTAGCTATACGGACATACATTTCCATGTAAATTAGGAAATGTGGACCCATCAGTCACCTGAGACCATATTGTGTTTGTCTCTTCTCATTCTGCCATGAAACTTGTATTTGTATTACAGTTGATGAGACAGATGAAGCTTAACTGTATCATTTATAATTTCATTCTACATTATATTTAGTTTGTTTTGATAGTCTGATTAATAGTACTTCACCAAACTATTCTCCCTCTTCAGAGTTAAATTGTGTTTTTACAGATTATGTGCATAATGGCTATGTCAGGTAGTCTATTCATGCACCACCTTTATTTCAGCACACTGTGAAGTTCCTTCACACGCCATTAAAAAAGCAGTATTACTGTTGGTAGTTCTGGGAACATAATATATCTGTAAACCATTTGTATGAGAAACTTGCTATCTCTTCCATATCACTGTATTTCTAAAATGAAATAATTTAATTGCATACAAATGGAAAAGAAAATTCAATAAATACATACAACTCATGAGTGAAGCAGTTTCCAGACAAGCATGAAAAAAAATCTTGTGTAGAAGCAGTACAGAACATAGTGCACAGGAGAAAATAGTACATGGATTGAAATCTTATCTGTCATTTAAAGCCTCTGAATGCTCTTCTGAAAGGTCACTCCATGTTTGTAATAGCCTCAGGCCTTGTAGCAGGCCAGGCATGTGGCACTGTGTGGCACTGCTCCAGAGACACGAGATGAGGCAGACTGCATCTCACATCTTGAATCAAAGACAAACTCATTTCAGTATCCCAGCCTGACTACGCTGTTTGTTCCGTTTTAACAGCAAAGCTGTATTCTAGTTCATACAGCTTTACCATATTCTAACCTGTGAAGTACATGTTGAATAGAAGTGAGGATGTTGCATGCATTGTGGAACTGTACTGTGCTACAGTTATTCGTGGTTTTGTATGTAACAGTGAAATCCCATGGGATTCATAATTGTGTTGAAGGGGAACAGTTTTGAACATGCCAAGGTTAAAACATCCAACTATACAAAAACAAAGCTCTAGAATGCCAGACTCCACCCATTTTTAAAGCCAGAATGAAATTGTAGCCTTATCCCACTTTTCTCCCCAATTTATTCCATCTGCATGTGACAATTTTGATGTCTGTCTCAGGAGCAGAACATGGACCTCCACAGTTCCCATATTTTGGAGATTGTTAGTGATGTTCCACAAACAAGCTGTCAGTCATTTTGATGCAACATGTGAGAATCTGCCAATCACTTGACTAGAATAGGATAATTTACATTATCCCTACTGCATGGCACAAATCTGATACATCACTCTTTAAATTGAGTACTGGAGGGACAGCTACGGGACTGTAAAATGATTGTAGACATATAAGAAAATAACTATTACTCTTCTCTCTCATCTTACCCTCTTCATTCATCAAACAATTATATGAGGCTTTATGGTCCTGGTTTCTCCTCAAAAAAGTATGGGCAATCATTGTATTAAATGGTTTTAAAAAAATCACATCTTGGGTTATTTCAGGTTTTGTTGAAATTTGAACATTTCAAACATCTCAAGTAGCAATACATATTCTGCATTATTTGTTACATGTAGCTGTTTACTATATACAATAAATTATTTTCACAATGGTAACTGATGCAGGATTGTGATGAGAATTAGCAAGGTGATCATTATTAAAGAGTTGCAGAATAGTGAAAGAATTGATGCATCCTGGTTCTCTGTTCCGTTTTTTAACAGCTGTAGGTAATATCTTGTGCTTGCTTTTACTAGTACTAAAAATGTGTATTTTACTACATACATTTGCAGTAGGGCATTTTTGGTAACAAATATTAACAGGACAGAATTGTCATTATCCTCAATAGCAGAGGGTCACTAATATTAATTCTAGGCAGTAGCACTAACCTGTCAAATAATTACACACTTGCAATTCTGCTGTTCCAATCAAGCAGTTAATATCCTGGATTATAAGAGTACTGGGTGGTGAGTTAAGCAAAAAATGAGTCAACCACTGCACCAGTCCACACATTCCTGAAACTGTTACTCCAGCACCAACAGATTCTGTGTTTTCAGTGGTCTTGTTTGCCTCTCCTGAATGAGGCAAAAATTAAAGAACTCACATATTATATTAAGTCTCTAAAAGTGGAAGATAACAAAGTAAAAGAAACTGGGGAAGAAATAAAAAAAAAAAGACTACCTTGAGAAGATTTTAAAATAGGTAGTCTTGAGAAAGGAAATGTGATTTAAGACACAGAAGTACAAGACACCAAAAGAATCCACTGGACTGCGAGAGTGGGAGACGATAATTCTTTCCTTTGGTGAAGACAGAAGGAAGTGTGGAGTAATAGGAAATTCTAGATAACCAATGAAGTGTGTGATGTTGGATAACAGAAAAGATTTCCATGACCACCACACACTGCTAGAAAAATGTTATCTGGAACAGTGTTCTGTCATTCAATAGGGAGAAGCAGTGAAATCCCATTCCACCTGTGCAGGACGTTTGCTGGCCCCACAGGCTGACCTGCCAGTTATCCCCTAGAGGCTGGTGCACATGCTTCCACCTGTGTGGCATCCTGCAAGTTCTTATGTCAGATGTTGGTACTGCAGTCTGACATTTTCAGTCCTTCAGTTACTAGACTGAATTGAGCAACAACACAGTTCAACCAGATGCTGGACCTGTTTGTCCTAAGACCAGTAGTTCACAGGGCTGGTGACACAAGGTGGGAGGGCACATCAAGGGCAGTGCTATGCACACCAACACAGGGCAGCTACAAAACCATCTTGCAGCTGTGCTAGATGTAGCAGGGAGGGAGGGGCTGCTGGAAATAAGGGCAAGAAATTAATGTAGGGGTAGCAACCAGTGGTCAACTGACTGATGCTTTTCATTAGTCCAAACAGTAGTTCTTACAAAAGGCTTAAGGAACAGTATTTTTTCCAGTTAGTGACAGATATTATTATTATTATATCTTAACATCTCCTGCTGCAGATACTGCTCATAAGACTCCTTCCCCAATACCTCAGCTGCTAGTTATGAACACCTAACACACACCAAATTTCTGGAATTCCACACTACTCGTGCACAAGGAACAAAATGCAGTATCACAATGCAGGCCACACCTGTAGCCTGTCATGTTTTACAGTGTGGATCCATGTATAGTACCATGAAAAGAAAAATTACTCCACCTTTGCAAACTGCTCTTACTCCACTTATGCTGACATTCCATAGGCTGTGTGCTACTCAAATGAGTTTTCCAATTCTAGAGAAGCCTCTACCATCAACCAAACACAAAAGAATATGAAGGCAACTCCCTATGTGACATCTCAGCTGACAGAGATCTTCCTGGCCACCAGACAGTACCCACTGTACACTAACAGAATCAAATTAAAGTGAAGGCATTTGCTTTAGAACACAAATTATCTGTACCAGCATTTGTACAGGAAGATTGTGAAAGCAAATGAGAGAAGTTTGTCTGAACAGTAAACCGTGGAGCTTGGGAATATGAGAGATTTTTGATGCTATCCTCTATCCATGCTGGTACATCATGGAGGAGGATCAGAATATACAGTCCACACAATAGGTGTCCTCAATCAAAGTTATCTTCTGATACTGAAAAAAACCCACTTTTCTAATAAATAAGAAATATTAAGGAATATCTCTCCAGTAACAGAATAAACCAATCCAGTAGCAGAGTGACCACAGCAATTAAAACTATGCTAAAGGGCTTTGTTTAAAGATGCCGTGACAAAATACTACACCTGGCAGCCCTTGAGCACCTCCCAGAAGCGATCTGGAGAGCATTACTCGAGAACCCATGAGTACAGCACCAGACGTGTTCCTTAAGTCCTGCCACATACTACTCTTGTCACAAGCAGATGCAAAACCTTTCACGAGAGCAGATGAATGACCTCCTTCCAAGGCTGCAACTAGGGCTACATCGTCAGTCAACGCCGTAACCCCTCAGACGTCTTTATATGACGTTTGGCTCATTTGTACAAGCACAGCACCCCCAAAAAACTAGTTTGGAAACCCAGAAGTTGTCTCGTCCTGCAGCGGCGGGCGGATGGGAATTGTGCCTGTGTTGCAGTGTGATGCAGGATCTTATTCCAATATGCCTGAGTGGGGGCTGGGGGGAAGCAGCACTGTCCAGACCGCCAGGCGCGGCGCGATCAGCATCCCACAGGCTTTCGCGAAAGCGAACGGCCACCCCGGGCTTTCCGGCACGGCGCCACACGCACCTGCGTCCGGGGGCTTCTCCCAAAAACCTGCGGGGCCTTTAACCGCAATCCCTCCGTACCCGCCCGGTGACGGGAGAGAACACAGGAGGGAACAGGATGGGCAGCGCCCGCCGCGCACGCGCATAGCGCCGGACAGTTAAAACTCACTGCGCCATCACCGCCGGAAAAACCCCTCCCCGGGGAGGGAGCGGCAGCGCCAGCACGGAGCGAGGCGAAGCGGGACGCGCTGGTGGCTCTGGGTCGGCTCCCGTCCCGCGGCACGGACCGGAAAAGCTCTCGTCCGCCACCTCGCCCCATGACCAGCCGGGGCCGCCGCCGCCATTTCCAGAAGGTTCCAGCGGCCGCAGCCCAAGAGGATGCGCGGCTGCCCCCAGCAACCCCCCGGTGCGCATGCGCAATGCTCGCGCCCTAGTCCTCGTCCCAGCACCGTCCGTGTGTGGCATCCCGCGAGCCCGTTATTTCCCATCGCCCTGCGGGCGTCCGCGCCCGTCTCCTTCGGGATGGGGACGGCTCTGGGAATGGCGAGAAGCTCCGCGCTGCCCACCCCACCCCGAGCGCTCTGTCGTTGGCAGCGGCACCGCTCGCCCGCGTCCCGTGCCCTGCGCGAGGCCCACGTGGGCGGCGCGCGGCCAATGGGAGCGCCGCTGGGAGGGGGGCGGGGGGAGCCGAGCGGCGGCGCGGGGTGTGAGGAAAGGAGGGAGGGAGGGAGAGAGGGAAGAAGGGAGAGACAGGGAGAGAAGGAAGGAAGGAAGGTGAAGGAAGGAAAGAAAGAAAGAAAGAAAGGAAGGGAGAAGAAAAGACGGAGAGAAGGGCGGCCGGGGTGTTTGCAATCCCCGGAGCCGCGGCTGAGCCTCAGCCCCTGAGCACTGCGGGCGGCACTCGCTGCCCTGCCCGATTCCCCGCGGCCGCGCCGTCCACAGAGACAGCAGCAGGAGGAGGAGGAGGACGCGTCCCGCTGCCGTGCTCCCGGGAGAAGGTAAGGACTGGAGCGCACCTTCCCGGCGCGCGGCGGGGACCCCCGGCCCCACCCGGTGCCCGCGGGGTGCCGCCCCCTTGTCCCCGAGCCCGGGGAGCGCCCACCCGGTGCCCGCCTCGGCGGTGTCAGCGCTGCCGCCGTGTCCCCCCGGGCAGCGGGCACCGCGCCTCCCGCCCTGCTCCGTCCGGCCGCGCTGTCAGCCCGTCAGCGCCGCGGTGGGGGCCATGGCCGCCGCTGTCACCGCCTGGCCCGCCGAGCCTGGCCCCTGCCCCGCCGCCCGGCGTGAGGGGCCCGCCGCCTACGGGAGGTTCCCGCGGGAGGCAGGGCCGGGAATGTGCGGGGAAGGTTGTGAGGCGGCACGGGCGAGCGGGGCGCGGGTGCCGAGCGCGGCATGGCAGTGTACACACACACGGCACACAGACACACACGCACATAATACACACGCCCCGCCTCCGTGTCGGGAATTTCGGCTGCTCCCTGCAGCCTCGGGAGTTGCTCCGTCGGTGCCGGCCCCGCCGAGGCTGCTCGGCAGGATAACGCGTTCCCTGCCGTCCCTGCCAGCGCCAGGCAGCCGCCGGTGTGCATGGAGCGCGGCAACTCGCGCTGCACAGGTGACAGCAGGCAACAAAGGAAGGGCAAGGAATGAGAGAATGCCAGGCTCGGTTCTTCATTCTAATTTCTGTCAGACTCTCGAGGTACCATTGATAATATTCAGTCTTGTTTGGTTGGGTTTTTTGTTTTGGTGGAGGGTTTTTGGGGTTTTTTTTAATTTGGTCTTTTTTTTTTCCCTAAAGAATGTGTATGCAATAAAAAATTAAAGGATTCTTTTTTTTTACTTTAAACTCTCAAATAAAATAAATATTTTGCAGAATCATAGAATCAGTTAGGTTGTAAAAGACCTCTGAGATCGCTGAGTCCAACCTGTGACCAAACACTATTATGTCAAGTAGACCATGGCACTAAGTGCCGTGTCCTGTCTTTCTTTAAACACCTCCAGGGGTGTTGATTCCACCACCTCCCTGAGCAACATGTTCCAATGTCACTTATTTAATATTGGTATTAAATATCAATTATTTAATATTGGTATTATTGCGTAGAGCTCCTGTGGAAGTTGCCTGGACACTGTCATTGTGTTCCACGCCTTTCTTCTGCAGCCCGTGTGATATGGAAGAAAGGGAATACTGTGCCCCTGAATTACAAGGTAACTGATGGGATAAAAGAAATCTTTAATGGAGAAAAGTAAGTAAGTGAGTGAGTAGTGATGCTTACAGGAACAAAAAGCTATTGGACAGATGTGGAGCAGTCCGAATGTACTTATGTTCCAGGAAAAAATTGTCTAATTTTGGAATGCTAGGAAAGGGTGAGATCATCATGTCTATAAGAAATGATTAACTATTATTAAACTAATTCATTTTGACAAATTATTGACAAGCCTTGATTTGGAGGTTGGGGGCACTTCCTTCTCTCTAATTTTGAAACAGCAAGGGTGTGGGTGTTTTTCAGTATGCGAGTAGATGGTAGCTTGGTTGTCCTCAAGTCTTGGTTACTGTAGGTAGGGACATGGTGAGCTGCTGTGCAGGTGCTGTTGTAGCTGCAAGGAGCCTGTGCTTTCTTTTCCTTCTTCTGCAGTAATCCTTTCCTATAGTTCACTGGGTAGAAGTCCCCAGAGCAACAGATCTTCAGCATTATCTGAGATGTCAAAGTGTTTCAACTGTTCTTTTTATTTGAGGTTTGTGCAGGTGTTGTGTATCTCTTGCTTTTCTTCATTCTTTGAGATGGAAATTCAGACTCCCTGCTGACCTTGTGATTTGATCAGCTGGGGACCTTTATCTCACCCTCTGTGGATTTAGTAGGTTTCTCTGCAAACTTGAGAACAGCTCTGTTCAAATAAAATTGTAGGGTTTGAGGTACAGCAGAATATTTCTCTGGGAAGGTAATGGTGAACCCATTGACTGTCTGTGTCTTTTTACATTCCACCTTTCCCTTAATAGTTCTGCTTTTCTGTATGTGTTTTGCAAGCTAAAATGTCAAGGAGTACCAATGTTTTTCTTGGCACTCAGAGGACCATGATGGCTTTCTTGTGGCAAAGTTAGTTTTTCAGAGTGTAGTGTGTGAATCCCTTTTCCTATTTCCAAGCTTTTCTGTAGTAATCACTGAGTGTGGGCAGTTGATCAGAGAGCCTTTGGTTCTTTCACAAAGATGACAGCTCAATCTTTCAATTATAAATACTTCTGCCTTTCTATTGCCATCTCTTTGTGTGTTCTTCTCCCACCCAGAGGATTATTCAGAATTGTTTGTGAACTCAGAATACTACAGACATTAAAGTTTAGGACAGATGTTGTGTAAGAAAGCAAGCCCCATGCCGCAAACTGAAGTCTGTGTGCAGTTTCTTCCAACAGGCTTGCACAATTGGTGACTTCTTAGAGGAAAGGGTCTTTTAACAAGCAGGCTAAATGAGTGCTTGTGTGAAGCTTCTGTGTTTGCTTGGCATTAGTTGCAGGAGGTACTGCTATGTTGCCACTTAACCATGGGATTAAAAGCATACACTGAAAGTTGAATATCTATGTTTACAAATCAGTGGGTCACCAGTCATTCTCAAAAAATAGTTTCTTTGCACCCTTAGATGTCTGTTTAAATTGCTAGAAACTCCAAAAGCTGTTGCAGCTTAACTAGGTGCAAGGTCCTGGAGGTCCTTTTTAGTGGAAATCTAGGCACCTAGAAATGACTGAGCTAGAACTTCTTCCTCAGTATTCAGAACTTCTTCCTCAGTGTTGGGCATACAGGCAGAAAAACAAATTGTATTTGTTGAACTGATTTATCATGTTTAGACCATCTTAGGCTGATGAAATTGCCTGAGAGACTAGCGCAGTTGGTCCTCTTTAAAACTGGAAAAAACTATTGATCACGAAATACGTAATGATTAACCTGCTACCACACTGTTAATATACACACTCAGAACAACCTACTTTTGACATTTTTTTGATCTTACCCTACAAAGTGATGGGCTGGGCATGACTGTTTGGTGTTTCTTCTTTTCTGTGTTCTCTTGCAGATGGATTGTTATAAATGTTGATTGGTCATTTAGTCTCCAAATCAAACTATTTTTTAACTACATCATTAGAGTCTACTTAGACTCTAGTGACAGATGGTATGAAATAAATATTAGCACAAACTCAGTCTTGCATTTTGTGTTACTACACTGAATGATTTTATTAACAGAATAACAAAAGTCAGAGCTCTGCTGACATCTTTAGGGGTTTTTTTTCCTCGGTTCATTATTATTCCAGAATACAGAAGAGTCTTTAAAGTTCTTCTGTAAGCTTATGGAGGCAGTTGAAGACCTTTATTGCCACCTTGCTTAAAGACTAAATATTCATGTAGAGACATGAAGCCCTTGAGAGTATGACTTTGCCTTAGTTTATTTTAGATTATTTCCCTGGATCTTATGAAGGATCCTTACGTCTGCTGCAACTGCTTTTGTCTTTCTCAAGCAACATATGAATAAATGCTCCCCAGTTCCATGGCTTCTACACAGAGTGCTCTAGGTAGTGATAATGTCACAAGTGGGTTGATGTCACACTGGTTTATGTTAAGAAAAGCCATTAGCAACATCAGAGACAGAATTAGGGGCTATATTAGAGGCAAAAACTAAAAATGCACTCTGAGGAGGAAAACTTTATATATATTCTTCTCTGGCAATCTGCTTTCTACCATTGAGTAGCTTGCTGGAGATAGAGAGTATTGGAACAACTCTTTCCTTGCCTTATATCTTACATTCATGAGGCTGGAAAGCATCAGGTAGAAAGCAGATTTTCCCCTCCTCTCTGGGCTTCAGAATGTATTCAGTGCAACAAACCCCACGTAACCCTTACACATTTCCAAGTGTTCTGTAGTAGATCTTAAAAAGTTCCATTGTTTGATGACAGCAGAAATGAGCTTATGTGTAAAGACATTTCTTATGGTTTCCCTTCTCTTTCCAAGCCTTTTGCATTACTCCTACCTAAGAGCTATCTGGCTGTCAAGCCTTTCAAGCTCTGTTGGCCAGATAATTTTCTTAGCTGGTTCGTGGAAATGTCTTCCTCTTGTTTGTTTCCTTCAATATTATGTGCAACAAACAACGAACTGAGAGAAACCAACATTCTGTGGTGCTCTGTACTCTTCAGCAACCTACTTATCTGGGTTCTTACTACTAGTTTAATAATGAAGGGAAAATGGGCCTTTCATTAGTGTTGCTCTCTTTCATGTGTGGGTAATGCTAATCGATTCATCTTTTGACTTCAAGAAGAAACAGGTGTCTTGACACCCATTTTACTTTTTTTAAGCAAATAAAAAAAATTCTAGTTTTTGTCTTGAAAATAACTGGTTCTTTGCTTTCCAGTCCCTTTGATTCTCCAGATGACACAGTAAAACTTCAATGAAAGTCAACTGCAGTACTCACTGTAGTTTTACAGCCCTAAATAGTTATACTTGTCTGCAAACAGTATTCTGCTTGTTCTCTGTTTCCACTCCATCTGTTCCCTTGCTATCTCTTTTCCCCCAAAGAAAGATTATTTCTGTAAAGGAGCTGACAGATGATTTTGTTGTTATTTTTGCGAGCTTTGGTGATGGCCAAGAGGTGGCAATAAAGCCTGTTGAATATGTTGCGTGTCATCACGATTTAGCCAGGACAAAAACCTCTGTTATCCATTTGGGAACCTATGAGTAAGCCAAAATTGCTTTCTGTCCTGCATCTACTGTTTTAGATTCTTCTTATGAATGGTAGCACTCCAGCTTCCTGCTTTACCTGTCCTGAATCCTGCTATAACTGAAGGACTGCGAGTAGGTGTTGGCGCTTCATCTGTTTTAGCCTGTGAAGGGCCTTTGTGTGTGTTTTAAGTCATGTTCTTTCTGGCAGTGCTGCAGATAAGTTGTGGGTTTTCTTGGTTTTAGATTGGCAAATTATCATTAGTTTATGAAGATTTAAATAGAAATTATTGAGGTTGTAGTAATAATGTATGGCATAGTTATGAAATCTCTTGTCTTGGAGATCTGTAGGTTTCCAGAGGGAAAGTAGATTCCTGTGGAAGGAGTTGAAAATTGTTTGGCAGTAGGTTTGCTTATTTTATGTTTGTCAAAGCACTGATAAAGAGGCTTTTAAGTTTTATTCTGGTAGATTCTGCATATGCAATAATCTTTCTTAATTGAAAAATATTTATTTAGCTACATCTTTAAGTAATAACCTGTAGATCAAACGTGACATTTACAACTCCACTTCTCCATGTAGTTTAAGAGTGTATCATATTAAGCTAAACTGTGCAGGTGTTTCCTTTGAACCCATAGCTCATCCTAAAAAAGACTCAAGAGGAAGCACCTGTGAACATTCAAGTTTATAGACTTGTAGGTTAAAAGGGAGGACTAATGGATTTTGCAATAAGATTTTGGCTCCTAAGAGCCAGAGTTCTTGGGCCGGCATATTCTTTTATTTCCCTGGAATAGAATTCCTCTTTGTAGAATCTCCTTTATTTTGAGAGACTATTGAGAATAAAGGGCAATCCCTTCAGGCACTCTGGAAACTTATCTGTGTCTGATGCTAAGAAGTGAGGTTGCTTTTCCATGTAAATGTTTATTTTGACACCTAGGTCTTTCCCTCAGTAGGAATATGATATTTGCATTCTGCACAGCTGTCCTGACATGGTTGGAGTATGGCACCCCTACTCACAAGATGCACCAGTTCTTCTGGCCAGCTATGTGAGGATTTGTTAGAATAAGTGCTGTTCTGACTACATAGCATGAGTTTCTGGAGAATGTAGAAGACACAAACCTTGTCCTATACTGAACATGTCAGCAGGAGGAGAGAACAGCCTGTAGCCATAGTGCTGCTGAGGTAAAGAACATCTACACTTCAGATTCTCTGATTCATGGGACAGAATCATGGACCAGCTGAGGTCAGAAGGTTCCTCTAACCCCCGACCCTGTCATCTAGTCCCTCCCACCTCCCTGCAGGCTCAGCAGAGCAGTGTGCTTATGGTCATGATCAGTTGAACCTGGAATTTGGCCCAATAGTGCAAGGAAAATATTATGTTCTAATTTTAGTTAGTCTGTTGAGATTCCTTGTTGAACTTATTGTTGAAGGCTTGATAAATTTTCAGCTGTTGTAGTTAATGTGTTTTTCCTGACTAATAATTTTTAATAGTCAGAGGATGCATTCTTCTTATACTGCCTGTGTGTGGTAGTCTTGTAAAGCTGTGGTACGTTCTACCAAGTTCTGCCATACAGATTCTTAATTAAGTAATTTAAAAAACAAATTAAATTACTGATTAGCTGGTTGCATAAGTAAGACTTCTTTGGACTTCATTTTTCCTGTTAAAAATGCAGTTTCTGATATTTCTTTTTAAAGAAAGACAAATGCATTTATGTCTTCTGTACATTACTTGTGGTATAACTTAATGGAAAAAGTCTCTTCTGGTGCTTGACTCTGAGTGAGCTTGTGAGTGAGAAACTGAAAGTGAAACAATCTTATTTTCTGTTGCTGAAGGAGAAATACGAAAAGTAGCTGAAGTATAATTAGCAGTAAGACAATTTATTCAGAAATTTTTTAAATATTGAGAACATCTGCAAAGAAACTTAGTCCTTTTTTTTTGATCCTTTGGAATTCTTTAAGGAAGAAAAACAATTCCTTATTCAAGCCATTCGGTTTGTTTTTTTCTAATGATTCCTTGCAGAGCGGCCAGCCTGTGTATGAACAATAATGGTAGTATCCTCCATGAATAGACAAAGGGTTAATCTGAGAATAGGGAAATGCACTTGAGAATAATGCAATACTGACAAGTGTCCTTCAGATTCATCTTGAATTCTGGCAGCAGTTCAGTTCCTTACTGGCCCACATGAAAGAATGCTGTAGAAATAGTATAAGTGGTTCAGAAGGAATGATGCCCCTTGTCACTTATGTGGGAGTCACTCCTGCCACACTGAAATGAGGGTTGATGTCTGACTTCTGAAAGGAAGATTTGTCGCCATTCAGGCAGTGCTTGTTTGTTTGTTTGTTTATAATGCCAGGAGATAACCCAAGATAACCCTATTCCTAAATATTAATTTCTTACTTCTTATCCTTCCCATTTTGTGGTAGGGAATGTATGTCTATATGCATGAAGAGAAGCTTCAACACAAGTCTCTCAGAATCAGGGAGAAGTTTCTG
Organism: Camarhynchus parvulus; assembly: GCF_901933205.1. Taxonomy (NCBI): domain Eukaryota; kingdom Metazoa; phylum Chordata; class Aves; order Passeriformes; family Thraupidae; genus Camarhynchus; species Camarhynchus parvulus. Next base: position 100,620,413 of record NC_044572.1, on the reverse strand, counting down.
CTTTTAAGTAATTCCTAACCATTCTTTAATGAAAATATCATCAGGTGTAAGTTCCACAAACTTCAAAGTTTTGTACTTTAAGCTCAATTTTAAAGCAGGTTTTTGTTCTCGTTCAATTTAAAATCAGTTTTTTCATAGAATGTAAATGCTTTCCATGCAGCACTTTTCTTGGTTACTGGGAGGAAATTATATGATTGAATGGATAGTGGTAATAGAATGGTCAGCCTTTTTTTGCAAGATAATACTGGCTTATTGATAAAGATTCTGCCATTCCTGTGCAGTCTGGGATGCCATTGTGATATCAAATGTCTTACTGTTTTATGCTTTTCTAGAACAAGTCACCTTTTTCCAAGCCTGTTGTGAAAGTTCCTAATTACTTAAGATTATGATTTTGCAAGTTCATTTGTAATATATGTATCCAGTCTACATGCTTCACTATTAAGCAAGCCCACAGCCCTTCAAAAACTTCTCTGAAATAATGGAGAATTCCATAATCTCAAACTTATAGAACTGCTGTTCTCAAAGTTTATCCTGAATCTGTACTATTTCTGTATAAATTAGAAAGTATGTATTGTAAAAATAGTTCCTTGACCCTGTGTGTTCCTTTTACTAAACAATTAATATTAGGATTTCAGACTTGTGAAACTATTTCTGTTCAAAAATGAAAAAAAAATCATGATATTTGATCTTACTTTCTTGTTCCTTCAGGTACCTTCCATCAGTGCCTTCCTTTTTCAACTCTGTTTATATAAAATCTTTCTAATAGATCCCTGTTGCAAAGCACCATCTCCCCTGCTCATGTATTTTCAGGGCTGTGCCATCCTGTCTGTTCAGGCCATGTTTGTCAACATTGTTTTTTCACCCTAAATAATGTTATGTAAACAGATTAATTTCTAAGGATTTTTTTTCCTTTTTTTTAAGTAAGGAAGGAGTTCAGCATCCTAGAAGGGAGCTCTACAAGAGTTAGAAAAGAATTAATCTCATCTCTACTTCTTTTGCTTTCTGCCTTTTCTCAGCACCTTACAGGGATTTGTTGGCGGTTTCTTGGTGTCTTCTTTTGGCTGGGTCTTGATACAGGTGGATTTACATAGGTTTAGGGTCCATGAATCTAAATAATAATTTGAGAGTATTCCATCCTTTGAAGATGACCTTTTTGGATACTTGGTCTTCAATACTGCTATGAGATGTTAAAGTAGAGACTACCACACTTTTTTTTTTTAATACTTTCCTGTTCAGTTATTCATGTGGAAGAATTTTAAAGGTCATTTATAGATATTTGGGATCCTTCTTCTTTCCCTCTGTCATGCTCTGCTATAATTTTTAGATCTTACATGCCAAACAATATTCAGTTGGTTGACATAGCACCTGCAAGGATATTTTGACAAAATGTTAGTTTTTATGTGTTTTTTGCAGTGTCTTGGAAAGACATAAACAGTAATTAATTCCATATGAGTTTAGAAGTGTGATACCAACAAACTGCTTTGATTTTTTTTTTTTTTTTTTGTAATCTTGATGAGTGGAGTGACATCTGCAGTGGGAGGATCTCAGGATCTGTTTGAGACTGGAAACTTCAGAGAAAGTAGAGGAAGGAAATGGGAGGAGTGTGTTGCAAAAGAAGTAAAACGAGTGCTTCTTGTCTGTATTTGCGTGACTTCTTGCTGTGTTCTACAGCGTGGCTAACCTTCACCTTTTGCTGTGCCAGAAATGCTGTCTGCTCTGTATTAGAGCAGCACTGCTCATTTGCCCTGCTGCACACAGCAGAACTGCATCATGAGTTGATGGGTTTTTGGATGATATTCCACTTTAAATGATAAACTGTACGAATGTCTGGGGTTAAACGCATTTGTGCAGTCTAGGTTACTGCTCTAAGAAGAGTCCTCTGGCAAAAGCTGAAACAAGTTCTGTAACTTACGAGAAGGTTACAGGAAGAGAGGGTCCCATGTTGAAGGAAGTTGAACACTGACCCTGAAAATTACCTATTTTCAGTCTGTTTTGGATTTTATGTGAGCTACAGGCTTTTTATGAGCACATGCTAAATGTTTTCCTCACATGGGGATATCTGCTTTGAGGCTGTTTGACCTTTTCCTTCTGCAGAAAGAGTGGTTGCTTGCAGAAGTTGAAAATTAAGTCAATAGTAGCTATGGTCTAACTAAGTATTGACTACTATCTAATGCAAAAGAATCTCAAAAATAAAATCTTTGATGTTACAAGTGGTAGATTGGTCAAACTCACTTCATTTTTTCTTCCCTTCATTATTTCTGTCAACCAAATTTGCCATGTGTAGGAATGGCAAACAAAGGAAGTAATGCATTTTCATCTTCCAGCAATATTGTGAAAAGAAATTAATATTTGTGAAGGGAGATGGAGCGCTCCTGGTTTTGATTTATGAATAGTAATTTCTTTAGAGTCATCTGGGATAGGTGCTGCTTTTTATTTAGGATGTTGGTTTTGGTTGGTTTTTTTTTAAGGTATGGTAGACGTTTTCTTCCCTTTAAGAAGGTAGAAATCAAGACAAGCTGAAATAGCAGGAATCATGTTAAGAGTGAGAAATAGATTATCGTTCTCTAGGAGCAGGTTTAGCCACTTGCTGCAGCTGTTTGTGGTTGTTGGTTCCTCAGAACTTCACCAGGTTGTCAGCATGTTGGTTTCATTCTGACAGGTAGATTTTTGGAATTTTAGTTGAGAACTTGTGAGGCAGGAAATGTCCAATTTACTCCAGCAGAAGTTTCAGTCCTTACTTGGTTGATATTTAATATTATGTAGTTGCAAGAAAACCTTTGGGAAGATACGCAGAGGTATTCCTAAAGACAAGCTGTGACATGAAAGAGAGGTCATCTCTTGCTCAGATACGGCTGTTACTGCTGCATGATCTCTCTAATAAACCATGTGTATGAACCCATAGCACCTTTAAACTTGAGGTCAGTCCGTGTAGCACATCTCTAATACATACTGGGGTGTGGTGTTTTCAGTCAGTGAATAGGATTTTGGAAATTAAATCTTGGGCCAAAGTTTTTTCTTCTTCCACAGCATGCTGTTTGTGAAGTGCTGCTACATGATTTATAGGTGCCTACAATTAGGAAGTTTGGAACTTTCCATACTTCTTTTTCTGTGTTTTCCTGCTCAAGTTACAAACTCAACCTGGTCTGTGTAAAGTTCAACTGAAGCTGAAAATGTCTGACTGACTAGATAACTGAGAGACTTAAATGGACCTCTAAAGGTTTCTTCCCCTCAGCTATTCTTTAATTCTATGTACAATGAAGTTCTTGAGTTCTTGTATTCTCTGATAAATATGTGTTTAGTTAAAATAAAAGAGGAGAAAAATCTTACTAAAGGTTGATAAGAAAGCTGTAGATTCAGTCGCACTCTATTAGAGAATATTTGTTATAAAGAAGTTGACATGTCTAGTTGCTACTACTGCCACAGAAATCAATTGAAGAGTGTTGTGAAATCTGTGGAACTTGACACTTGAAACCGAGCACAGGTAAACTCAGGCTCTTCAAATAGGGATTATCTGTAGGAGCCCAAGAAACTGTATAGGCAAGTGCAACAAAACCACTGCAAAGGTTTTGTTTGTTTTCTGCATAGGAAGGAGTTGTGTGTCCTCTCATTTTTTTTTTCTCTTCCTTGTAGAAATTCCTAGACTATGAGATAGATTCCTTATTTTGGTAGGAAGTAGTGGTGAGTTCCAGCTGAAGTATTGGAAAATCTTTCTTGCTGCCTGAGTGTTGGCTGTTTTTTAGGGCCTTTGTCCTATCCCTGTATCGTGTAGTCTGGCATGCTATGAGTACCTACTTCTGAGTATATTAAAAGCTGTTCTGGAGATTGTGAGTAGTCACTGCCCATGCCTGTTTTACTGTTACACTTTATTTTACAAAGGACACCTTTATAAAATGGAGTTCAAATAAGTAGTTTATTTTGCTTATTGCAGAAAGATTTGTGCAATTCTTACGTTTGACTCTCAGTATCTCAGCATTTCAAATTAAAATGTAGGAATGCTCTCTGATAGGATGATGAGTCTGTTCCGTCTGTTAGCTAGCATCTGAGGAGTCTCCAAAAAATAAATAAAATATATACACAACTTAACTCGTGGCACATATTTCTGAAATGTATGTTTATTAGGATAATGCTTTGTTTTCTTCAATTTTTTTAATATATCCACTAAAATCTGGTAGGGCAAACTGCTGCAGGGGAGAGGTAAGGCACTGTTTCTGAGATTGCACAATAGCTATAGCAAATGAGTAGAACTAATCCCAGCATTGCATGGTCTAGCCACAAAGTTGTCCCAAGTATTGTGCAAATCTTGAAGAAAAAATGTAATAAAAAAGAATTTCTCACTTCTGAACCAAGAATGTTTTGTCATATTTTTAGTGTCAAATGCTGTAAAATCTGCCAAATTTGTGACTCATGTCCGTGCTGGGTACTGCATTTGCACTTAATACAGCAACAGACTGTTGCCTTAGGCACATTAGTTTGAGACTGTGTTGGAGCTTAGTTCTTTCATCATAACCCTGACACCGGAATGTGCATGCACTGAACCGTCGCAATTGTGTGAAAAGACCTTGTGAATATTTTCCAAATAAAAATGTTCTTGTCACCTTTCATCTGCAAAAGCCACTGCATGTATCATTCAGACCGTGCTCTCTCTACAATACTAAATTGCTGTGCTTCCTAAAGCCAGTGTTGGTTAGTAATTTATTTGCTGGTTACTGCCAGAGAACTGAATTGTGAGTACAATGAGACACATGGAGTGCAGGGCAGAAAGAGCCTGGTAAAATGTTCTGTTCATTGTGTTTGAAGGTATTATAGTGTGTACCACATACAGGAAGCGGTGATGGTAAAAATACAATCTCAAATAGTACAGTGTACACAAATAGCCTTTTATTTAATCTTTTCTTATGCAGAATGTGGTTTCCTTTGAGCTTGTAGAGAATAATATGGTTCTAGCCTGCAGCAGGAGGCAGGCTTGCCAGTAGGGATGTATTGCAGTGTATATTTAGTCCATTATAGCTGCATATATCTAATGTATTATCAGTTTTTTAGAAAAAATGTTTTACTGTCTAGATTTTGTACCTATTCAACTTTGACTTTAGCACCCAGGGAGTTAAAATGTTCCCTATTCCTATTTAGCAGTAATATGTCGGACTACAGCCGTGCCCTCAGTTGCTGAATGATTGAGAGGAAGCCTTTTTTGGGGAGATCCATGTAACACAAGAACCTTAAACTATTTCTGCTCAAATAAAGCCTTTAATGACCTTTTCAATGTCTTCATTGTAAAGATCAAATAAACTGCTCTAATGATTATAGAATAGCTGTGTGGATATCGTTTTCGTCAATTAAGACCTTGGTACAAATATTTTTCTGGCTGCAGTCACTGAAATTTTGACCTTTCAGAACACTGTTTTGTATAATGTTCTGATGAGATTTTTAAGTGCTTGCTCTCGGCAGTTTCCCATCCTTTACCATCCTTTTGACATTTTCATGAGACATCAGCCATGTTTGAGACTTCATTTCTGCAAGTATATCTGTCCAAGGAGGTAGTGGAAAATGGACCACAGAGATAAGCGGGTCATTCTCAATTTAAACAAAAAGGATATGGAACATTCATGCTTTTTTACAAGGCATAGGAATGACAGGACTAAAGGCTTCTGGTTTGTGTTCTGTAACACAGAAAAAAAGTATTCTGGGGAAAAAATACTTGTGTGTTGATCATGGAGTCCCCTGTGCTTTCCTCCCAGAGACAATCCCTTCTCACCATTGTCCTGTCAAGTCTCTCTCTCCACTGCCTCCTTGTCACAGTTGCAATCTGTCATTTGGCTAATCTGAAGCTTTAGACATATTTCTGTGTGGGAGGTGCCAGGTTAAAATACAGACAGATGTTCTTTTTGTAGACGTGGTGCGACCCAGAAAAGCCTGGCCCTGTCCTACTGGACTTGCCTGCCCTCCTACTGTGTGTTGTAACCTGAATGGTCTCTTTCCTCACAGTAGCAAATTGCTTGTGCCTCTTAGCACATCCCCTCTAACTGAAATATCCTGAATAATTTCTTGTTATGTCTCAAGCCCTTTTTTCTTACTAGACACTGTAGGTGAAAAGGTAGATGCTGATCTGATTACATGTTAATTTACCAGGAGCCATTTCATTGTGTAGCACTTGGCTCTGGTTGAGTAACTGTGTGCAGAAGGACTGAGTTCCGTAAGAAGAAAATAATTGGCTGTGCTGCTACATCTCCCATCACGCATTTCATTTAGCATCAATAATTAGTTAACCTCTCTTTTGAAAATAAATCACTTCTCTCAGCTGTTTGCTGAAGGATGCTTTTGTTGTGAAATAAAATACTGAAGTCATTTGCACTTTCCTGATAAGAAGAAAAAAGAACACAGAGTGTTAAACTTAGTTAAATGAACATCTTTTTGCTAAAACTCTGCTTACAGGATTTGAAAATACGAGTTTTCTCTAGCTTTTTGGTCTTTTGTACTATACCCATTCCCTTTCTCCCAGTGTGTTAACCTCATCTGTCTTTGACACACTCCCACAAGAATGCAGATAACATTTGGTATGGCTAGGCGTGAGCTACCTACATACTTCTTAATTAGCCAGTGTGTGCATACGGGTTGGCCAGCTGGCTTTCTCTGAGCAGAATATGTAATGTTGGCTTTTGCCTGCCTTTCCCTCAGTTCAGCTGTTCTTAGCCATCTCTCTTGTACTCATACACTAACTATTTTTTTTCCTTTGGTAGACTCTTAATAGCTTTGAGATCTAGATCATACCAGTCATTTCAAAACAAACCTGGAAGAGACAAATTTCTAGGGCTGGGAAGGAGGAGATTGCTAAGAGAAAATCAGGTCGGTCTTAGTTTAAATCAATGACTACCCTCTCTCCTCGCTGTAGTTTCATTTGCCATGTGTAGTGTTTTCAGAGCTTGATTCCTCCTGGTTTAAGCTGAGACGTGTTTAGGAATTTGTTGAATGTACTCCAACCTTTAATGTGCAGTTAGTACATGGAACTACACTAGAAGTAGTCCAGAGCAAATCTGCTAAATGTGACTAGTGTAAATGTGGATTTTTGTTACCAGCTGTTCTACTCTACAGATCTGCTCTTGATAATTCTTTACTTCTTGCTAGTTTAGATGTAGCCATAGTTGTCATTTTCAGTAGTGTAATTTTATTATAACATTCTGAAGCATTCCTGTCAGCTATTTATAGCAGAAATTTGGTATAGTTGATTCACTGTTTCCTAGTCTGGAGTAAATCCTTATTGAGAGAGGGATTTTGTTTGTTTGTTTAATTTTGGTTATGTTTTTCTTCTTCCCTGCAGATGAAGCAAAGGTAGTTGAGAAGATTGCCTTACTCTAGATCCCTGCTTTTCAAATGCAGATGCTTTCTAGAGCAGGAAGGTAGTTGCAGTGTCTTGGAAATGAACTCATCATTTACTGATATTCCCATAGAAGGTTAATCTTGTGCCCCCTTGCTTTGATGTAGTACCAGCAGGCAGCTAACCTTCAAGATCAGCTGTACAGCAGGGCTACCAGAGAAAACCTTCCCAAAGCATCCTGTAACATTTTGCTGTAGGTGTTAAAGGGAACACAGTCTGAACCAGAAAGGAAACAAGTAGTTCAGTGAGCACCAGAACTAATGATGCTTAATTTCTTAGCAATTTGTCTAGTGATTGATTGACTCTGGTAATGTGCAGGTCTCAACTGAAACTCCCCCCCATAACTAAGAGAAAAAAGGAAAGTGGTTTACAAAGGCCATCTCATGTGGAGTTTTCTTCCAGGCAGTATGCCATGAAGCTCATATTGAAGCCTTCCCATGCAGAAAACAGTGATAGATTATTATTGTTATTCTTATTATCCATTGGCCACCTTTTCCAGTGAAATTTGTGAGTGCTTAATATATTTGAAAATTTCTGCTGCTGCCAAATTAAAAGAAAATCTATCTACAAGCTTGGAAGTCATTAGTGAATCATACATATGCACCTAACACAAACACATGGCCCTTAATTTCTCAGAAGAACAGAATGAAAGATGTAAAGGAGTGAATGACAGTGGCAGCAGCACCATTGTAGTACTGCTTGAATTCCCTGTTTTTTTGCATAGGTAAGGACAAGCTTTTTGAAAGTTTTTTCATCAGTGCTAGTTGTAAGCTTATACAAATTAATAGAGTGACTTGTTAGCATTAGACATTTATTATATGGCTAATTTTCTGTAACTAATTATATCTGAAATTCTGGTGAATTGGTGGGATCTTTTTTTGGATTTTTTTATGTCCAGGGTTTTTTATATTAAATAATCCTAGCATTTTATGTCACTGCCCATAGATCTGTCTAAATGCTTACCTTTATTACTTCAAGGAGAAAAGAGAATTTTTAGTTCTTAGTTGGAAAATGACTGAGAGAAGAGTTCAACAGTATTTCCAGTAGTATGACTCGTGATAGGTAATGAATGTGCAGGAAAGATGTCCAAACATAAAATAAGAATGTCTGATTTTGTTACATACAGAGAAGTTTCTTTAGTAGGAAGCAAATTCTGTTTTATTGAAAAGCTTGAAATGAGTTTGTTTGAGAGAAAGCACAGCTGTGCCTGTGTCAGATGAAAAGTGAGGACACTGCTTGTTGTGACAAAGGGGAATAATTTAAATGTAAAGAGTTTAACTTTTAATTTAGGGTTCTGGTGATTCAAAATGTGCCATCAAGATTGTCTAATAAACCAGTAATTGCATTAAGAAATGGCAGTGAGGAAAACTCAGAGCAGACAGATCTAGGTTTCCCTGAAAGACCCTGTTAATGTTCTACATTTTCACTATGAATGCAAACATTTTTGTTTACAACTTGAGTTGCAATGGCATTGAACTCCAGACAAATGGAAATAAAAGTTGACCTGTCAGGAAAATCACTTCTTCTGCAGGAAATTTTATTTTTATATACACTATGTAATCACCAATTGAATAGTTTGCCTAATTTCTGGGCCACCATAGTGATATTTTAATAATTTTTTTAATATCTATTATTTATGAAAAGTATTTTTTCTCAAATATGTGATGAATTTATATCTGTTTGAAATTTTGCATAGCCATTGTGCAACAGCAATCTGATACTTGGCACACTTTATGGAAATGGTGCTGTTTGTTAGTCTTAGAGTATGGTGGTTCTGCTTTGGTAATCCAGCATGTGACACTCAGTTTTAGTGAACTTCCAAAGCAGTTTTTTTCCCAAAACATACTTGACTTGGGTCAAGAATTTCATGAATTCATGTTAACTTTTGATCACAGAATCAATGGGTCAGGTTGGAAGGGAGCACAGTAGGCCATCCCAGAGCGCATGGCACAGGATTGTGTCTGGAGGGTTTTTGAATACCTCCAGTGAGGGAGACTCTGGTCTCTCTGGGTTAACTGTCCCAGTGCTTGGTCACCTGCGCAGGAAAGTTCTTCTCATGTTCAGGTGGAGCTTCCTGCACATCTGCTTCTGCCTGTTGATCATTTGATAAAGAAAATGGAAACTTCCTATGCTTTCTGTTTTCATTTACTTCTATTTGTATATTAAGCTAACTGTATTAAAAATACCTTTAATTGAAATCTGTTTTGAAAGTGTTTTCATAATCCTCTTGCCCCTATACAATACCATTTTAAAAAATACACTGTTGCTGTCCAGGTGAGACATGCAGGGAGGCCTTTTGTGAAGAGCACCTCCTGCTGATGAAACAAATGAGACCAAGGGAGCCAAACCTAAGCTCTTTAAGTTTGGCTTCCTGCTGTCATACACCAGGGAATGGCATATGAAACCAGGAAAGGAAGAGAAGCAAAGCAGGAATGGAGATAGTTTCAGGGAGCCAGGTAGCAGTAAAAAAGGAAGGAAAGGAAACAGCAGCATATGCAATGAAAAATATTTTGATTGAAATAATAAAGAAAACTTTGACCCATTATATTTTTTAAGTTGTTGTGATCATGATGTATACAATGGGAATTGTTACAAATGAAACTTACAGAGAGAATTTCAGAGGCTAAATGAGCAGAAGCAGATTTATGACTTGTCCCTTTTTAAACCCATGGGAACAGATATTTGCTACTATGGTAATACATTATGTTTGGTCTAATCAGCAGAGTACTATTCTGTGAAGATAGTAACTTGTTGCTTCTTTTAGGATTCAGGAAAATTTTTTTGTAAATTACCGGAAACTCAGTGTAGTTTTCTTTCTCTTCTTTGAACTGATAACCATTTTTTGTTCCTGCAGCTGTTACAAAAAGCAACTAAAAACAAAAGGCTGATAACCATGTGCTTTAATGTTCGTTAAAATTGAACAATTACTTCTGTATCAGTAAGGCTGCATAAATCCTGTTAACACTCCATAAATGGAGTGTAGTAATGTTTCTTTTGTCTTAAGTAAGAGTAGAACAATATTGAGTTTCACAACATTGTATCATAGTGGAGACAAGATTCTAGTTATAGAAGGTGAGATTGTTTCTAATTAATCTCTTCCTGTTTTTCATAAGCTTGTGGTTAGTTTAAAAAAAAACCCCAACAAAACAACAAACAACTTCCTCAGGTGTAGGGGAAGGGGAGGAAAACAGCAGACCTTAGTGCAACATTTCCTACTTCTCTGTCTCAAGGATTTTGCTTTTTGAACTTTCTTCCCCTCCTGTTCTGGAAGATTAAGAAAGTAGCATGTTACATTGTTGTAATACAACAGTATTAATCTTAGACAAATATTCAAATTTCCCATGGTTTAAGCTTTGTGGGGGATGGATGTGTGGGCAGGATGTAGAAATTTGTTTGAATATCAGTGTCTCATGTGTCAGGTGTAGTGTGCAAGATGGTTTTTTCAAAGTCATCTGCACCAGATTTGTTGTCAGTTAACTGTATCAAACCAAAATAGTGGCCATGGTCCTAAAACAGCAACAAATTCTCCACATGATGATCCCAAAACCTTAATGATAAAGCAACAATAGAAGTGTTGCACCTGAAATGATGACTTGATCAGGCATAAAATTACGACAACTCAGTAAGATTGTGATCATGTAAATACTTGCAACAAAATACATCAACTTAAAAAGACCCATAAAAAGTCACCAGCTCTGAAGTGCTGTCAAATGCAGTTTTAGCTTTTGTGTGACCTTTCCTCTCAGCCATTCTTACGAAAAGGGTGTCTCTTCCTGCTGTGGAAGAGGCGAGTCGGACCTCTTCCATCATGTGAATCTGTAGTGACACTTGTTTGCTGTACCATGGAGATGAAACACTACACAGCTCTTGGAGCTTTATATAGATATATATCTGGCTCTAGTAGTGGCTTATGTAATTGATTTGATAGACAGTGGAAATTTAGGTTTCTAGTTCCAGGTTTAAGCTTTAAAAGATTTTTCTTCTAAAGGGCATCTCTTGATCCAGAAAGAATCATAAATCACAAGACTTGACTTTCTTTTTCCATACTACTTTGAATATACAGTATTTCAGTTTCCCAGACTAGGAAGCCTTATTTCTCTTTCCAGTGTTGCTAGAAAATCTTGTTCATCTTTTTAAGCCTTAGGACATTTAACACAAAGTGAGATATTGAGCTTATGAACCTGTTAAAATAGCCAAAAATGTTCAGTCTTCCAAAAAGATAAGCTAGAGGGATGAGGTAGTTTAGCAGCTGACTTGGTGCTTTTTTCATACACTGTCCCCAGCAACAGCTGTGTTAGACCTTTTGGGGTTTTGCCCCAGGGTTTGAGCTGCATGTGAGGAAGATGCTTGAAGCCAGGCGTCGTTATTAGTCGTCTTTTTTGGGGTACTATTCAGCTCTGCTACCATCTGCAGTAACATTTGTCCTGAAATGACACTGCCGTGTGTATATTTATGTAATGTTGTTTGTTTGTTTTTCAGACACAGGATGAACCCACTGATACAAGATACAACTAGCTAAACAGCTATAAAATGCCCAAATTTGGGTCTACAAAAACAGTTCAAGTTGAAAATTCTGACAGCAATAGCACCATGGTGGAAAAAACAACTGCAAGAAAGGTAAAGTTTATATTAATGCCCCTTTAGTTTCAGTAAAATGAAGCATGTTTCATGATTTTTGTTGCTGTAATTGGAAGAAATAAATATGAATCTGTGTTCTGATATATTCAGTATTGAAAAAAGTTATAAATTTTTACATTTATTTAACTGTAAGTTAAACTGTGAGATAGAATTCTACTTTTATTGTAATGTGCAAGTTAATTTAAAAGGAGCTGGATGCTTTGGTTTTATTTGATATAAGTTAGTATATAGTCTCCATATCTTAGCTAATTTGAAGTCTTCATATACTCACAAGAACAACAATCCATATTTTTTTATTTTATTTTACTGTGTATTTCTCTCTGTAACAAACACACAAGATGTGTGAAGGCCTCTGACAGAGCACAGACCAAAAAAACCCAGCAGTTTCCAACATCCCTCTATAACAGGAGGGACTTGCTTTGCTGCACAAGGCTTTAGAGTAGCTCCTGTACAAGGGAGTCCCATCTAAAAATTGTACAGTCCGTTTTTGAGTGTTGGAGAATGAAGGAATTTGAGAAGTCCAGTCATGCTGGAGAGTGGTTTGTTGTTTATAAATGTGAGGTATCCCATGATTTTCAGAATTCTGGAGGCAAGTTTCAAATCACCCAGTTCTTCAGCTTGTCTGCCTTATACACTTGTACAATAGACCGCGGATTTATCTCTCCTACTAATGAATAACAGAAGCTGGAGTAATCCTCTGCGTTGACAACGATGAGTGACATGTATATTGCCCTAAGGAGAGAGAATCTGTTTGTTTCCCAACAATCTATAAAACTGTCTTCTCTAGAAAAGGATTTTCTGTGTGTGTGTGGTCATACTTACTCTTGTGTCGAAATCTGTATTCTCAGCAAGACCATTTGATGGTGAATGGATGCAAGACAGACGGGAGGAGGTTAAAAAACAGGAAAAGATTAGAAGATTCAGCATCTACTTGTAACTTTTTATCTTCCAAAAACATTCATAGAAACCTTTAGACCTTTTAGTGTCGTTCTAGTTTGTTTCATTGGTCCCAGTAAAGTGAGGCAAAGGTAATTCTTTCTGCTGACTCTGATGAGCTACTTAGATAAGACGAGGAAGATAACAGAATAAAATGGGGAAAGGAAATCAGTTTACTAGTAAAGAGATGAAATGATGTTGGGTTGGTTTTTTTTTTCCTATTTATTGTGGTCTTTATTTGGGATATGGTCAAGTTAATTGAAGTGTCATTCAGTAATTTAGGGAAAGAATAGGGAATGGAAGTTTGACAAAGGCTGTGAATATGGAATCCCAGTGATGGACTGATGAAGTTGATACCAAAAAGTAAGCTGATAAACTGCTTGCACTGTTTTGTCCAGTGTTGCTCACTGTCCATCCTGGTACAGTGGAAACAGCTTGAGATTAGAATAATGTAGGGTTTGGTTTGGAATTGCATTGTATAAAACAATGTGAAATATAAGATCCTAAATAAAAACAGAGAATTAATATTATTATTAATGGAGAGTAGAAGTGTTTCAGTTAATATTTCTGTATTCAGGTTTTTAGCATAATAAACACAGTTGTCATATTTTGAGAAGAACTGAATACATGGTTATGTTAAATAGTCACTTAAACTATCACATACCTGTTCTCTAATGGACAATTGCCAGAAGTGTTCAGCTGGCCTTTGACTAATCTGCACTCTTCAGAGTGGATTAGGTAAGATAGAGAAAATATTGCCAAAATGTCACAATTTAGGTTCAGCCAAGAAAATTATTTGAAATCAGTCAGGCCATAGGCTAAGAGTAAAGTGTGAGTTTGAACAACACAAAATCATGAAGGTAAATCTACAAACACAAACATAGAGACCCGAAGTAAAGATTGACCAGGCCAATCAACAGTGATAATGTTAATGAAATATCTTCAAAAGGTAGTGGAAATATCTGTAAAACAAATAAGGATTTTTCTCAGTGCATAAACATGTGCAGCCATGAATTTAAAAGTTACAGTTCTTAACTCATTAGAAGTATGAAAAATGTTACGGATTCATTAGCAATGTAATTGATGTTAGGAAGTGCTAAGGCCTAGTGTGAAATAATGTTCATAAAAAACAGTGCCTCTTACAAGTGATGAGTAATGCTGAAGGATACTAGTCCATAAAAAAAAATCCTCATTCTTCACAAAATAAAAGCTGTAGTGACCTAAATGGCATAAGACTATTCCAATGGTTAGCATAAGATAAAAGAAAAAACACTTGCAGAGTTTTATTTCCATTTCATAGTTTTTACACTGTTTAGCTGGTTCTAATTTTGCACTCTTTAACTGTTGACTAGACATAATCTTTCATATTTGTCCAGAAGTTAATGCTTATTAAGCAGCCCTAACAACCAGTGAATAGTTATGTGAACACAATAGTGATGTGAACACATATGAACTATGTGTTCAGGTCTTCTGACAACTCAAAAAAACCCATTAGAAATAACATTGCTGTTAATAAGCTGTGTTTATATAATGTATGCATTAGAGTACATGTATTTTTATTTCAGTTTCTTATCTGGCAAGCATAAAAAAATAGTACAAGTGTATACGGCAGCTAGACCATCTAATGTTTGCATGAGATATTTTGTTAACATATGAACATGATGAAATTTTAATTTATACTGAATTTATACTTCATATGGCCAAACTAAGGAAGTAAACGATGGATATCTCTTCCAAAGAAGAAGCACATTTGGAGTTTGTAAGAATTAATTCTCTCCTTGGAAGACTCCAACAATAGTGCCCAAAACCATTTGGTACCATACAGAATATGCTTCAGTATGTAATTATCTTTGATAGGCAGAAAAAGAATACTTGTTCTCCCAGGGTTTAGTACATCTGCTAGATTATATGGCTCTCTGTTGTCTCCTTATGTGTCTTGTCGTTGATTGTAGCAGTACCAGACAATAGAGCTGGAATGGGATATCAAGGAATTGTCCAGACTGCTGTTTGTTAGCCTTCTGAGACAGTTCCTATTGAACAGATTAAAAATGTGTTCTTCATCATAGCACACTAGTATGGTTTTGTTGACAGAAAAAATTCTTCCTTGTTACTACATCCTCCAGTGAGGCATGCATTAAACGTTGAGACATGCAGATCCAGTTCATCCATTTGCCCCAGAGTAGAATAAGCTGTACTCAGTTCCTGACAGATGTTTGCCAGACCTTTTTTTTAAAGGCTTGCCTGATGGAAATTCCTGTCTCCTTGGGCAGTTTATTCTGATACTTAATTATGCTGACTGGCATAGAGTTAATACTTAGTAGAAGGATAAATAACCTTTGCTGGTCTCCTGTTGCAGTCTAAAGCCATTAAATGTTCTCTAGCTGCAGCGGACATGGAAAGTATGTGATGCTTTTCACTTTGCAGCAGTAGTTTAGTTTTCTGAACATCAACATCTCATCAGTGTTTTATCTGATTAGCAATTTTCACTTGAGATTAATCAACCTCTTTAGAAAGTCCACAGGATTTATAGATTATTTTATTAAAAATGTCAACTTCATTTTAGGTTGCTTATATGGGTCACATTAAAGTAATGCCACAGACTTATTTATGCTGAGTTTTGAACCTTGCCTTGGACCCTGAGAAAGCAATGTCCATGCTGTTGCAGTGACTAGGAACAATTGGAACAGTGAATGCTCACTCTTGAAAATGGAATGCCTGGTCGAACCTGCAGGGTTTCTACTTCCTCTTCCTTCTTCTACTTCCTTTACTTGGAGTTGAATTCAGGATGCCATTAAGAGTTTTCTGTCTGCTAACACAGCATTTTGCGATGGTACAGTTAATTATTTTTATCAGTTTGTAGGACCTTGGTTTTATATCCTGGGTTTTCCTATTTTGTCTTGTATTAAGACTGGTTTTCAAATTAGTAATTTTACATTTGCCTTTCCAGGGCTCTTTGCTTCTTCCTCTCTTTCAATTGTGATGATGTCTGCATATCTGATTGTATCTCTATTTCAGCATTGTCACCAAAAATAATAAATAGCATCAACTTCATACAGACTTCTCAAAACACCCTGTTCATTGCATCTTTTGGATTGGAAAGTCCACCACTGAATGCTGAATGCTTATTTCCACACTAGCTAAGGAACAAAATAGTCTCCTTTTATTTCAGTTTCTGTGTATTCTATGTGTAGCCTTTTTTAAAATTTTCAATTTGTTTTCATTTATCTGAAAGTATGCACTTTGAACTGTCTCTCCTCCTAATTAGAGTATCACAAAATTAATTTTCAGTCATTGTTCAACAACTAGTGCATCATTCATAATATTTAACATAATACATTGAGATGGTGTTCACAGGGGTCTCAGGATGAGGAAAGAGACGAGGATTTGACTCTATTTCAGAAGGCTTGATTTATTATTTTATGATATATATTACATTAAAACTATACTAAAAGAATAGAAGAAAAGGTTCTCCTCAGAAGGCTAGCCAAGCTAAGAATAGAAAGGAATTAATAACAAAGGTTTGTGGCTTGGACAGAGAGTCTGAGCCAGCTGGGCTGTGATTAGCTATTAATTATAAACATCTAAGATGGGCTAATCAAAGATCCCCCTGTTGCATTCCACAGCCGCAAACAACCATTGTTTACATTTTGTCCCTGAGGCTTCTCAGCTTCTCAGGAATAAAAAAATCCTAAAGAAAGGATTTTCATGAAAAGATGTCTGCAACAATACATACAAGCAATTTGAGAATTAATGTAAAATGATCAAATTACTTAAGCAGCTTGTGCCTCTTTGTGAGCACCTACTAATGTATTTTACTGAGGAGTGCCCTCAAAAAAGGAATTCTTTTTAGAGATTACCAACTGCAAAAAGTTGTGGGGTTTTTTTTTCTACTGAACAAGTTGAAACCAAGATTTTCTGCTTAGGAACTTTATTTTTAGTTCATCCTTTCTATTGCATAGTACCAAACATAAGATAATATTCTAGAGAAAGAAATAAAATTTTGATACCACTTCATATTGTGGGAAATTCACATACATGGATAGGAGAAATAATTGGTTTGTTTGAAACAAGGGATGAGAAAGCTCTTGGTGAGGTTGGACTCAAGTGGGAAACTTGTGTGTGTGTGGTGGAAGAGATAAGGAAAGACTTAATGGAGTTTGGATCTCCTCTTGCTAACTTAGAGATGCATTTGGAAATGATGACTTGTGTTAGATGGATTAATTTCTTTCATAACTAATACCACAGGCACTGAGTGTTCCAAGGGCCTAGGGGAGTCCAAAGGGGTTTGGGTTTTTAGGGTTTTTTTTGTTCTAGCATGTAAAAAAAAATAAAAGGGGGAAAGTGTTGTTTCCTTTGGGGTTTTGAAGGAGAGTTGGCTTTGGTTTTGGTGGGTGGATTTTACTCTGCATTTTGCTTTGGTTTTTTTGGGTTTCTAAACTTGGAGTGAAGAAGACAGGCGTTCTCTGAGGGCAGCAACCTTTATACTTCAGTAATTCTGTTGATACAGACTAATGCCTTCTTTGTCATTAGTAATTTTACATTTGCCTTTCCAGGGCTCTAATGCCTTCTTTGTCATTTCCCTTGTACAGATACTTGTCTTCTGAAGTTTGTAGGGCTTGTTACAGGTTCTTTTTCTAATCACTTCTGCCTAACTTTTTGGCAACATTTTAAACTCAGCATGTCAGATGATGTCTTCCTACCTGAGTTTGGTTTCTTTGAAAAAAAAGGAAAGGTGCCTTTGAGAACAGTGCCTCTACTTTAAGTTATTTTTTAGTTTTCCTCCAATTGGAATAAATCTTCAGAAGCATCAAGGACCAGCTTTTTGGTTTTCAGTGATTGGCAAGGTGGTGTATATTCTTCTACCTTTAGGAAGTTAATGGATTAGTACTTTCATCTGATCATGTATTAAGAATGACATAAAGCTGTAGAGTTGTGATAGCTGACAGAGTAGATAATTGTTTCTGCAGCATGTATTGTACAGAAAAGATATGTCTGCATTGCAACTCGATTGGTAGCTAAGATGTTGGGTTTGCAGAGGGTTCTCTCAAGCAGTCTTTACACTAACCTGGTATCTTTTGCATGCTTTCCTCCTATATCAGTGTAATCAAGTATATGTTAATAGGGAGCGTGTTTAAGTTTTTCTCTGTTTATTTGAAATATGGGTTATAAGCCCAAATATCTAGACTTAAACAACTCAAGAATCCAAATAGCTTGTACCTTTTTTCTTCTAAATTTGGTATCAGTTTAAAATATTTCTTCATAGATTTTTCTCGAATGAAACATTGCGCTGTTATTGTTGAAATAGAAAGGGAGTTCTGTATTGATGTATCACAGGGTGGGAGTGGAGGCAGGGGAGGGTAATTAGAAGGGTTTTTGGGGGCTTACAATTCACAGTCTAAATTGTAGTGTGGGCTTTTAATGTGCTTTTAGTGGGATTGTTATGGTCAGGGAAGGAAATTGGGGTGGTCATCAAGACTTGGCAAATTCTTGTTCAGTTTATGTTGCTCCTTTGCTAATTAGTTAAGCCTCTAATAGTGAACAGCATTTCTACAGTGATGTGTCTGAAAATAAAAATAACATAGAAGTTAGTAATTGAAAAAAGAAATGACAATTGATTCTTTTGTTTATTGAATAAATTTTGTAATACACGTTCTTATACACAAGCACATGCATTCTCACATATCAGCCTTTTCAGTCTGTATACATTATAAGACTGTCCTGCTTTATGCAAAAATTACTTAGTATACTTTTTATTTATATTAGAGCAAGGACAAGATTGCATCCTACAGCAAAACTCCAAAAGTGGATAGGAGTGATGTGGGGAAGGAGATGAAAGAAAAGTCTTCCATGAAACGTAAACTTCCTTTTACAATTAGTCCATCCAGAACTGAAGATCGCAATTCAGATGCAGGTAGAACCTTTTTATTTCCTTAACTAATTATTTGTTGGTAAAATACGTCCTAACTTAATTAATTGTATGTTATGTTTTTACATTGATTTTTTTCCCTCTTTAAAAAGAATACTAAGTATAAATGTTGCTTGCTTCCTTCTGATTGTTGCATCTCAGTCTGATAGACTTTCATCCTGGCATTAGCAATAGCCAGCATGCCACCATCGTTGATCTATATTCTCCAGTTGTTTCCTAACCTCATTCTTTCCTTCTGTTTCAGTAACAAATCTTTCTTTGTTTTGTCATCCCTAGAGGTCCATTTGTTTAAATGAGTAAACAGATGAAAAACCATGTGAATGCCTTGATTTGAGACACAGCTGTCAGCTTTCATAGCCTTTTTTGAGGAGGGAGTGTTGGATTGGTAGATGTACTGTCTTTTATAGAAAAGCTTGCTAAGGTGACAGAGGTAACTAAACTAGTCATGGAGAGCACACTTTCCTTTCAGTTTAAGTTCCTATCACCTGTACCTTCTCTGCAGAGCATAAATAGTTCTTCCCAGATTAAGCTTATTTATATTAGAACTGATTTCAAGGCTTCAAACTGCCATTCTTAACACAGTTCTTTTCAAATCAAGATTTAGGGAGCTGGATACATGCCAAGGGTACAGTTATCTCTGGGTTTAGGTAATTAATTATCTGTGTCATTGTGCAATTATAGTTCAGTAAGAGTTCACTTGATAACCAAGCAGTATCCATGGCCAGCAGAACACATTGAATTTCCCCAAATTTCTCAAAGGCTCAGTGTTACAGTTTTTTATACATTGCTTATTGTACATTTGAATATTTTCACGACCAGATAGTTCCCTTAATATGCATAGATTTAAATGCAAGGTAGAAGTGTATACCTCAGTGTGAGTTTAATTTTTGTTCAGGATTGATTCATGTAGATTTGGCTCCTTGATATTACATACATATTTTAATTACTGTAAAGAGACTGTAGTATGAAATCCATATTTGAAATAGTCACATTACAAAACAATGCTCTTGGCTTTAGTTCTGTTCCCAGTAGTTTTACAGCATTCTTGCACTATTCACGATACCATCTGATTTTGAAAAGACCATGTCTAAATTAGAAGTATGCTCCCAGCATCTGCTTTATTAAATTTTTTGCTTGATATTAGATCATAACTATTTTTTCATAATGGAAGTAAATGTATTTAGATGTAATATTAAATATATATTGAAAGTTGGAAATTTTTTGTCATGTCGTCTTACTCCCATCAACTTTAAATAAGTCATGCTTGTCCCAAACATCTTGTAAAGTAGCAGAACTTTTTGTGGGTTTTTTGCTATAGCATCTATTGTTACAGTTGCCACAAACAAGATTGATTACTTCAGACTCTTAAACATGCACAAAAAGACAATGCTCACACTACAAAATTTTTTTGTCAGAAGTTTATCAGAGAGGTGAAATAGACAGTTTCAAGTAGGGGCAAGAAATATTTAACATAAAAGTAGAAGGCACATGGCTCTTAACTGTGCTAGCAAACACCACGGCTTGGTCAACATTTAATTTCTGCTGAGGTAAGGAGGTTAGAGCAACTGCCCTTTTGCAGGTGGGAAACTTGGTACATAAACCTTCCAGAAACTTCAGAGCAGGAGCACTGCTAGGATGAAAAAACTGTTCCTGTAATGCAGATTCTGTGCCTAACCAATTAGATTAGACCACTGGGAATGAGACACACTGGTGCCAAGTTTGTCACTGACATGGATTAGGAGTGACATCAGTGATCATGAAATGCAGTGCTGCTTCTGGCACAAACATGGCGTTACACATGGAAAAGGTTTGCTGTCACTGAGCTAAACTGTTACCTCTGACAGAAGTGTCTCCCTGATAGCTGTGTACAGAGAATGGCAAACCCTGAGAAGGAAGAAAGTAAGTTTTTGGAAATTAGAGTGTAATAGGACACAGAAGGGGAGAAAGAAAAGGTACTGAAAAGCTTCCTATCAGCTTCAAGGTCTTTAAAAATATGTCTGAGTTACAAAAAAACCCCTAAATGTAAAAGTAGCTAGAGGTACTTAAAAATTTTTAGTTTAATAGTTTAATAAATGGTTTATTCCCAAGATACATTATAGGGTTACTAGCTGATTGTAGAAACTCCATGACAATTGGATTTCATCCTGTTTAGGCATGTAAATGAGTCAAAGAATGGTGATACCTAATTTTTAGTGTTACATCATTAAAGGTTTCTTGGTTCTAGTTCCAGGGTTTTCTGTAAACTAAAATTTTGTCTTTTTTTTTTTTTCTGATTTTTGTAAAAAATACTCCTTTTTCTGCTGGGCATTTTTGTTTTGTTTTGTTTCAGGTTTTGTCTAAATATTGCAAGTGGTAATGAACATGGACAGCCAAAATGAAAGTTGATGTAACACAGAAATGTTTTGGGGTTTTTTTTTCCATTTGATTTCTGCAACACTGTACACAAAGTACATTTTACACCCAATCAGTTTTGGCAAGACTGAAACCAAATGGCATTTGTAGAGTCTAGAACAATTATAGCCCACTTCTTTATCTAAATTTAAATTTAATTTTTTTTTCCTTAAGAAAATGTTGCAATAAATTGATATTCAGTGTTTTAAGATTGAGCCTTTTAGTTACTTTCTTAACAATTTGATACCCATGAAGAGAGTTGAGAAGGCTGCAGGAGCTGCCAAGTCTGTGCAGGTCTGAAGGATAATGTGAGTCCCAGGAGAGCTGTGGCCCTCTGAAGAGGCCCCTGGGAACAGGACACACCTGGAAGGACACTCTGTCCCTGTCTTTATCAGCAGCATCCTGTTGTGTTGCTTCTGTTGTGCAGGGCTGTGACACTCCCCTGGCTGTGGTGGCTTCCTGAAACTGAGAGCTCTGTTGTGACGTCCCCGTTCTTGGTCAGAGCAACCACAAAAAAATAATGCAATGTATACATCCTGCAGGCAAATTTATTTATACTGCAGTATAGCTTTAACCTATTTATAAGTAAATCTTAGGAAGGAGTCTACATGCAAGCTTTGATTGAAACTGCTGGATTGGATGATCAAAGCAGAATTATTTTTCATCTATTTTGAAATAAACTCTCTGATTTTAAGTCTCCCCGATCCAAAACCATAATTTGACTGAAAAGCCATCAGTTATTTAGACTGCTTAAACAGAGTTGCTTACATTTTCTTAATTTATTTAAGTAATCTGGTTAGTTTTAAGTAACCTCTGATGCAGTTATTGGAATAAGAACAATAGACAGGTGTTGATTTTGCAGAGGTCAGATTTGTTTCCTTTCTCTACCTTACTAGTCTGAAGAGAGAAATTAGAATTTTTCATAATAATTAAACATAACTGCAGATCCTAAAAATCTTTCCATTGTAAAGAGAATCTTGTTACAGAGTTGATTATTCAGGAACAATGAGTTACAATTACACTGAATGTGGTAATTTGTTAATCTTTCTTGGTAATTATGTTATCCAGATTTACTGTTTATAGCAGGATCTCGGTTTTGTTTTCTGACCCCTTCAATTTCAGTTTTTAAAGTAGTCCAAACCTGGCACAGTCATACTTCTTTTTTAGCATTTAGTTGTCATCCAGGAGAGCAAAACAACTGACCTCTTCATGCTGCATGGGCACATCACAGTAACACAGTTCCTGTGCTCATGCTTTCTGTAGTTAAAGAGGTTTGTGGGAGTGTTGAAGGGAGTGTTCACACACTGCTTGCTGGATTTGGGCTTGTTGTTCAACTGTAACAACTTCATTTAACTGTTGTTTGGGCTACAGGCAGGAAAGTGGAGGTGGTTTTGTGTGTTGGTTTCATTAAATAAATATGATACAAACTAGATTAATTAGGTATCACAATTAGGTATCTACATTGTTAAATGCACTGTGGGGTCTCTGCATCACATTCTAAGCTTTCTCTGAGGGTAGGAAACACAGCCAGTCATGATGTCTTTCTCTTGGAAGTAACTTGGAAGTAACTTCAGTCAGGTTGCAGTGACCACGCAGAGCTCCATAAACTCTGTCTCTGAACTTCATCATCTGCAGAAGTGGTCTTGACCTAGCAAAGAACATATTATTCTTTGATTGTATATCATTCAATCTTCTGACTTCATAACATTCATTTCAAGCAGTTCATATTTTAATTTTGTATGATCCTATTTTCTGATCCTGTTAATTTTTATGATTTAGACTATATTGGGAGTCTTTTACATAAAAACAGAGTATGATGAGCCCTAAAGTTTGAATTTGGGGTTTGGGTTGGTTTTTTTGCCTAATTTCCTTTATCCACTGAGGTGATTATTTTACCAAATGAAATACTCTGTTAGTTTGGCATGATTTGTTTTGAGAAATCCACGTATTACATTACTTAATAATTTAATGTTCCAATACATTAAAAATTACTTGTGTGGGTATTTGTAATTTATCTAATTGGGGGAAAAGAGCAAGCAAACAAAAAATGAGATACATTATTGGCTGCCTTGGGACAAAATCTGTCATGTGTAAATTATCCTAAAACAATCACCAGTGTCTCTGATGTTCCTTGTGCCAGTACATTTTAAGTATTGTGAGTGGATTTCATTGAGCCCTTTTACAAATAAGTACTCAGATGCTCCTGAATTCCTGTTTTACATAACTTGAGTATTTCAAAATAGTTTTTTTTTAGTGTTCATTGAAAAGCTTGTGTTGTCAAGGGAAAATCTTAAAGAGATACAGTCCAGAGGAGTTTGGCTGTGTATTATGAAGTTTATTTAATAAAGGTGGATGAACATGAAGCCACAGGAGTAGTTCTAGTTTTTATTTTTTTAATAAAAAGTGAAAAAATCTCTTATGTTCTATTTCTAATGAACATAAGTTCATTTCAACTTCTGAAGAACAGCAGAAAGTGATGAGATTGTGAATGTAATAGGAGATATTTGTAGTCCATAGAACCTGAAAACAAAGCATAAACAAAAAAAACAGCCAGAAAAAACCAAACAAAAAAAACAACAACAAACCCAAAAAACAAAACAAACCAACAACAAAAAAACCCCCAAACCAACTGATGGAGTTTCATAGTCAATTTTATAATTAAATTCTACCTAAACTTACTTCTTAAACTGATTCTGTTCCTTTATGAGGGAAGTTTTTACTGTTCAAGTTGTAGAAACATCAGGTTCACAGTGGTGAAAGTTTTCTGTTACCATAAGATGAAGAATAGCTAAGAAGTTGAAGCCCCTAAATGTTAAGTTGGTCTCATCCTGTTAAAGTGTGCTATGTGTTGGTATTCTTGGAACATTGATTTTTGGTTTGATTTGAGTTTTGGGAGTCTTGTTTGTTTGGGGTTTTTTTTGTTTGGTTGTTGTTGTTGTTTTTGGTGGGGTTTTTTTTGTGGTTTTTTTGGGGGGTTTTAGGTTGGTTTTTTTTTTTGTTTGTTTGTTTGGTTTTTTGTTTTTGGTTTTTTTTTTTTTTTTGGTTAGTTGGTTTTTTTGGGTTTTTTGGTTTGGTTTGGTTTGGTTTTTTTTGGTTGGGTTTTTTTTTTGCTTTCTTCCACCCCTCTTGTCAGAACCAGTTCATATCCATGAGATCTTGGGGGGGATTATCAGGTGCACCTGCTATAATCTTGAGACTTTTTTAGCTTTCTTGTTGATCATATTGATTTTTGTGTATTAAACTGTTTAGATTAACTGACAACATATTTGAAGTCTAATACCCATTTAAATTAAATTGTGTCTCCTTTTGAGCAGTAAGTGCATATTTACAGTATAACTTGGTGAGAACAGGTGTTCTTATTTGATGCTTTTAATTTGTAAGATCTAGAAATGCTTTGCAAATGCTGTGTTAATAAAATGTAATAGAAGAATTATTTACCACTGAAATGGAGCACTGAACATGAGGCAGGAATAAATTGTGCTGATTTAAAAAAAAGCAAAACCCAAAAACTCAGAGAATCCCAATGTATAAAAGAGTAAACCTAGATAATAAAAAACTTTATTTCATGTATTTTGATACATTATTTTCTTGAGCTGAAAATAGCTATAGAATGGTAAGGAATAATTCAGAATGAAAATAAGTGTGTTTTTCAAGGAAAGAATTACGAGCAGTAAATAGCATATGCTAAGAAATACCTGATTATGCTGGTCAATCTGAAATGTGTTATTTCAACGGAAGTACTAAATTAGTCAGTAAAGAGTATGCTGTGCTTTTTCATTGCAGAAAGAACAGCATGCTTGCAGTGAAAAATTTCAAGTACAATTTTATTGTTAAGGGTTTTTTTTATTTTCCTACACAGATGTTTTTACCAGTAAGGCACAACACAAATAGCGTTGGTTTGGATATTGAATTAATTTTTTAGATATTCAAGATTCTGAGTTGCCTGTAGTTTAGGAATAAAAAAACCATCATTTGATTCTGTAAAAGGGATCTCGTTTCCTTTTTAAATGTGATACATAAATGTATAGAGGTTTTTAAAATATATACATGGGTCAGTAGCGTTCCATTCTTAAATACTCTCACTGGCAATTGTTTAGCCCAAAAAATCATGTATTTCTTATGGGTCAGTATGGAATTCAAGATAAGAACTGTTGATGTGCCTTCGTGTGCCTCAACAGCACTGCTTTACTAGAGCTCGTGTCTGTAACCAGGCCTAGAAAGTGAGATTTAGAGAAGGCTAGGAAGGCAGAAAATTAGCTGAGAGGAAAGGAATGGAATGAGAAAGAAGGCAGAACTGTAGAAACTGAAAAGATAACTAGGAACCTCAAAGGGACTTAAGATTCTAATTTTTACCTCTGCAGAAGTTCAGTGAAGTTTTCCTCGTCGGAGTCCTCTCTTTTAAGGTTTTCCACTGTTGCAGATGACAGGGTTTCTTGGTTTTGGTGGGAGTTTTGTTTAGTTTTATTTTCGATGTGTTTACTCAGATGTGTAATTTTAGCTCCTGGTTTAAAACTTGGAGATGAAATATTAAACAGTTTCCGTAAATATTGATAAAGAAAAGAAGTTATGTATATAAAATAGCTGTATGTGTTTGAAGGATATGAATTATGGAGAAGAAATTGCTTTGAGACAAAATACCTGGATGAGTTTGAGAGAAAGAATCTTTTAACCAATTACTTAGCAGATACCAATATTAACTAGTCTTTTCCTAATTTTTACCATGGTGTCTTGAGAGAAGCAGAAGAGAGCGTAGTCTCAGGTCTCTATTCAATGTTGAAAGCTGACCAGCTGATTTTACAGAAATTTTAAGTTCTTGGCTTTAATCTCTGAGGATTGAAGTTGTGACATACACAGCGTTCCTTTTATGAAACAGGTTTTTCATCTGTTAGAATTTTTTGGTAATCCTGCTTACAGCTTTAAGTGCTTTATCTCAGTAGCTTATTATGCTAATATGATTAGAGCAGGTAACCAACACTAATGCAAATGCAGTAAGTTAGAGGTGTAATTTCTGTTTTTCATCACCTGTCACCAGTCACGAGTTTACAGACCTTAAGAGGATGGTTTTATTTTTAGAAAAATATACTGATGGAACTGCACATTGAGTCTTGAAATGTTCCTATTTCTAGAGAAGGAAGGTCCAGAGAAAAAGAAAATGAAGAAGGATGCTGGGAATAAGAAATCAGCACCCGTTAGCATTCTGTTTGGTTACCCTCTGTCAGAGCGCAAACAGATGGCACTTCTCATGCAGATGACAGCAAGAGACAACAGCCCAGGTGATCTTACAGAGTTAACAGTTTTCTCCCTCCTGCCTCTTTAATTCTGTCCTAGTCAGAATATTCAGAGCACTGATGGTTTTCAACAATCTCTTATTTTTTTCAAATATTTTAAATCATTCATACTTCTGTTAAAATTTATTTCACATGGATGATTAATCTGATGAAAAATTCTTGATCTTCTATATTTATGTGAAAAGCTTTGCACCGTGATAGCTGTAAAAACTGAACATTTAATTTCTTCCTTTGTTTATTTTTGCCTCTCAGACACTGTTCCATATGGATTATTTAAAGCCTGAAATACTTTCTTTTTTTTTATTTTTATTGAAGCTTAACTATTATCTCATTTTCTCACTTTGGAGCAGGATTTTAATCTAGGAGGAAATGGGACCATTTCCTTCTGATTTAATGGGAGAGGCAAGACATCTTGTTCTTAATTCACCATTTCAAGCTCTCCTTGGTCCAGCTGCATTTAAAAAAATCTTTATGTATGTATGTGGTCTACAGGTGTAAAGTTTTTACAAAATTGCTATTTAAAAGCAAATGGCTTCATTTCCTTAAGGAACTATCCAGTCCACCCACCTGTGGAACTTAAGGAACTATCCAGCTGTCCAGTTGTGTTGGTACAGCTGATGATTTGTATGTAGTATAATACACAGACTGTAATTCTTTAAACTGGCATCCCACTACATAAAAATATAGTAGAATTTTGCTGGAGGAAGGAGAAAGCAGGGTAGATACTGCTCTGCCTTGTCTTGATTCAGGAGAATTTATACCAGAATGTGTGAATCTTGTAGTTTGGATAGACTTCATCTTTCCTAGAAACTTGCTTAAAATAGTAAGATTTTGCAAAATGCCCTTTTTCACATTGGAAATCTGCATTGTGCTGACTCCTATGAAGGGTGAAATGTCTTTTATTTAAATATAATTATTCAATGGTCATTATCATCTTTGAAGGCAAGTGTTGACAATCATTTAACTTCATCTCACTTTTATTAACTTAACAGTGACCATTTAAAAACTTGTCTTGTAGATTCCACCTTAAATCATTCCTTACAAACAACACCAACACAAAAGAAAACTCCAACCTCTTCTTCAAGACAAAAAGACAAAGTTAACAAGAGAAACGAACGAGGGGAAGCTCCTCTACATATGGCAGCAATCCGAGGGGATGTTAAACAGGTCAAGGAGCTAATCAGATTAGGTGCAAATGTAAATGTAAAAGATTTTGCAGGTAAGTTAATATGAGTACTCTTAACTGTATAAATTAAGACTGAAGTTGTTAACAGAGGTTTCCTTTAAGTTCATGTTGTATGCTAATGAAAATGTATAACTTCATGGAAATTCCCAAAGGTGTGTTTTTCATTTCCAGTGGCAGTGGTAGTACTGGGACACTGTAGTACATAGTGTATGATTAGAACAGGGTTTTAATCCCGAGAGGTTTCAGTTGTGTCCAGAGCCTCGGTGTAGTAGATATTTGCAGAAATCTGTGCACACAGATTCTGTGTTCTTGCTGAACTTGGTAGGATTGTGCTGGACAGAGTTAAATGATGAGACTGTGGGCTATGTGAGGAGATGCAGAGTTTAGTAGTGGTGGAGGTGATGGTGCTGTGATGTGCAGTGTCTTCACTGGGACAACTGATTCGCAGCAAGGCAGAGTGGTGTGGTTGCAGTTGTCATCTACTCCTGCTGGATTAATGACTGCTTTGATGTGTCAGTATTTGATGTGATTTGCATAATGGCTGATGAGCTTTGTTAAGTTGGAACATATACAATATTCTTAGGTTTATGGTCTGAATTATGTTGTCAGTGGGAATGGTTGAGAGGAGTTGAGATAGCAGGTCTCTGTGGAAAAAGCTAAGAACTATATAGCACAATTAGTTGTTAGCTCAAACTTGACTTCAAGAGAAGATATTAATGAGATTAACCGAAATCTTGACTTTAGGTAAGAAATAGATGGGTAAATTCTTACCCTTTGAGGAGGGTAGGTGAATTTGTATTTGAACATGAAGCTACCCAGGACTGGCATGTAGAGGAGGAGAAGAAGACAAGCAGAAGTAGAACACTATGAGATCTTCAAAGATAGAGAGGGGAGATGAGAAGAACTTGTTGACAAGAGCAATTTTAGAAAAGAAGGGGGAGGTTCAGGGGAAGACAGGCCCATAGATATCACTGGGAGAATAATAGAAACACTTGAAGAAGAGATGTAGTGGGTTGACCTTGGCAGGCTGCCAGACGCCCACCCAGCTGCTCTCTCACTTCCCTTCCTCAATAAGGTGTTGGGAGAAAATAAGATAGAAAAAAGCCCTTGTGGGTCATGTTAAAGACCATTTAATAAGAACAGCAAAAGCTGCCTGTGCAAGCAAAGGAAGAAGAATTCATTCACTACTTCCCATCATCGGGCAAATATTCAGTCCCTTCCCAGGAAGCAGGGCCTCAGCAGGTGTAACAGATGCTTGGAAAGAAAGACAAATGCCATTATGTACAAACTACCCTCCTTCCCTCTCCTTTCAGTGAGCTTTAATTGCATGACATCCTGTGGTATGGAATACACATTTGGGTAGCTGTCCTGGCTATGTCCCCTCCCAAACCCTGGTGCAGGAGGAGGGAGAGAGAAAACCATGACACTTCACAAGCCCTGTTCAGCAGTAGCCAAAACACCAGTATGCTGTGAGTACTGGTGTTGCTCCCAAATGCAGTGCACATTACTATATGGGCTGCTCTGAAGGAAGTTAACTTCACAGCTTCATCTCAGTCTGACCTAGGGCAGATATTTTATTTTAAAGGCAGATGAAAGGAAAAGGACAATGGCTGAGACCTGGTTCTGAGGATCAGTTGGATATATGTTGGAGGCTTCATTCAAAATTCTGGAGGGGTTGTTTGGGATCAGGTGAGATAATTTTTTATTGGTGATGCAAAGTGAGAAGCAGAGATGGCTGAACTTCAAAATACTGAGCAGAGGGAGAAGTCAAGAAGAGGGGGAGGATTGAAGCAGTGAGTCATGAGTGGAGAAAAGTAGGAATTCAGGATGCAGTGTAGTTTAGAGAATTAGAGGTTTTTTAGCTAAGGATTTGGCAGAACTAAAGGAGCAGAAAATGAATTAGTAATGGAGGAAGTAACCCTGCTCATGGGATATCTGCCAGCATGATACTGTTGTGTGAGAACAAGAGTAAAGGAAACAGATACTGACAGCAAGCCAGCGCTAGAGTTGGCAGGCTGGACATTGTGAAAGGATGGAAAAGCAAAGCAGTACAACATGGAGAAAAATAAATTATGAAGGTAATTAATATAGAGAATACAAGACAGGGATCAGAGGGCTGAGAGCAGAAGAGTGTTATCATGTTGGGTGAGTGTGAAAAGAGCAAATGGCAAGAAAATGGAAAGATGGAGGTGGTAGCCAGACAGTGCTGGAAGTGAGTAACCCAAGTGATGATTCAAGAGGAAAATTAGTGTATGAAGAAGAGAAAGAAGTGTTTTGCTTTAGAGTAACTTAGAACCTTTTTTCTTTTTTTCTCTTTTGCTTTTTTCTCTTTTCTTAGCTGCTTTTAAAATTTAAATGAGTGGCAGCTTGAAGTTGAGTGAAGGCTGAAGGTGAGAAATCCCATTACTGAGGGATTAGATAAGTTAGGGATTTCTTGTACCTCCACTTCATGGATGTACAAGACTGCTACTGATTAGATCCAAAGCTCATGTGATTAAACTCTTTTACTGGTTATGTTGGAAGCGAAAGTTGAATGCCTTCCCAGAACTGGGCTTTGAGAAGGCATCAACAGCAGGTCAGGTCAGCTATGAAGTGGAAGTCATCAAGCTGGGGAGAAGAAACTGAGGTACGGAATAGAGAGTGCGTGGGTTGTCATCTTCAGCTGACACTCTGCTACAGAGAATGAGCACTGAACTCAAGGAAATCATAATTGCAAAAAATTACTAATATTCTGGGAAATACCAGAATGAGTTCACTGCCATTATTTATTAACAGCTTGTTATCTAGCTGCTAATGTTGTTCATATTTCCTAGTACATTTTCAGTAACTCTAAAAGAGCACTGGTTATGGCAATTTGCTACACTTACTATTTCAAATAGTGTGGTTTTCAGAGGGTTTCCATATATTTTAATATTATTTTTATATGTATTTACCAGAGTTCAAATGTTTACTAGTCAAAGAATCTCTGACATGTTTAGCCTGGAGATTTTGTGCCAGGTTTTGTCTTCTACTATTTGATTTGTGATTCCAGCATTTAATCTCAGAAAAACTTGGAATTTGATGTGAGGTTTGAAGTTGATAAAGCGTGTGTTGTTCATCAGACGGATGGCGTTGCTGTTCTGCCAAGTACTGTGTGTGAGTGTTTTGAAATGTTCAGAGGCAATAGAGATCTATAGCACAGGAATGAAAAATCAAATCTTTGATCTTTGTCTTAAATCTACCATTCTTCTCTCTAGGTTGGACGCCACTACATGAAGCTTGTAATGTTGGTTACTATGATGTTGCTAAAGTTCTGATAGCAGCAGGAGCAGATGTGAACACACAGGGCCTGGATGATGATACCCCACTTCATGATTCTGCTAGCAGTGGACATAGAAATGTGAGTGTTCTGGAAAAGTGGGAGGGGAATAAATACGTGGTTTGAAATGCTGAAGCTTCAGAACAAATCCTAACTGTCTTGATTGCAGTCATATGGTCTCGTAGTTCTGCTTCTGCTCTTTTGGGAGCATCTTAAAGTTGTTCTGATTGTTTCATCTGACTTCTATTACCAGATATTTTCTACTAGTATCTGTTTTCTTAAATATTTATAAGTTTCCTCTTTACTTTCTTAGTAAATAAGCACTTAGGTGACTTTTTTTGAGAAACTTTTACTGTACAGAATTCTCAAAAGAAAAATGTCTCCTAAAAGTATACTGTGGATTCGTGTATATTGTATATACATATTTATAAATATTTAAAGGTATATATCCTATATTTCTTTTAAAATATTAAATGTCATTGAAATAGGGAACTGATATATATATATATTCTTATTATTTTTTAATTTACCAATCAGCACTTAATGGAGAAGATAAATGGAGCTCTGTAGGTACTTTATATTAACTTTCAAATTTGTTCTTGATTTCTGCAAATAAGATGCAGAAATGACTCTGCTTTCCCTTTATATCTCCTTTATTTCATTACTGTGTATGCAATCTGTTGTATAAAGCAAAAGATAGAATGCATCCTTAAATCAAGTACACCTTGCAAACAAGATGTTCAGTTTGAAAAGTTTTTCTGGAAAAGCTAGAGAAATTAATTATCATAATATGTTGGGAATTCTTTTATTAGCTGTTTAGTAACTGTTTTTTTAGGTATGTAAACAAATTGGGTCTTAAGATCAAGCTTTCATAGAGTTGTCGTGGAGTCTTGGAGAACAGGACCTCTTGCTTATCTGATATCAGTACAGGTACCTGTGGCCATCCTACTGATATTATGTACCAGAATAATTCTGAAGCTTCCTGTTAAGGTATCACTGTCTGCTGAATTTCCACATTCTTTATACATAGGCAAAAAAAAAGTAATACTGGACACTGTGCTAATGCAGTGGCCTTGGATTCACTGTAATATTAACAAATTGTTGCCTTTGATGATGGAGAAGTTGATAATTTTGATTTATTGCATGTAGTTGCTGGTAGGGTGCTTTGTTCCTCCAGTAAGATGCTTGGATCTCTCTCAGGGCTTTTTGGAACTGCTGAGGAAAACAGTAGTACTGCGATTTGTAAAAGTTTATCTGTTCCTTATTGAAGTGGAATAAAATTTGGAGCAAGAGGGTGAATCAAGTGCAGAGGAGTAAAGAGCCTGGTAGGTGGGGAACCAGATAAATTGTGTGAAGAAATGCTAGAGCAGCAAGAACAAAGGCCCCTGTTTCTTTCTTCTATAATGATGCTGTGTAACAGAGGGCAGCTGTCTCTGGTCTTCCCCTTCACCTCCTTGACAGAGCAGACTCTATGCACTACCTGGACTTTGCATTTTAGTTGCTGAAGTCTTGCTTTCCAGTCTCAGTATCATAGATAGGACTTAGGATTGCATATTGTGTTACTCACATTTCATGTGCAACAGAGGATTTTTATGCTGGTCAAGTAAGGTGTCGTGGATAACCTCAAAGTTAATTTATTTAATGCTGCAGATTGTGAAGCTGTTGCTTCGACATGGTGGAAATCCATTTCAAGCCAATAAGCACGGGGAAAGACCTGTTGATGTTGCTGAAACTGAAGAATTGGAAATGCTGTTGAAAAGAGAGGTGCCCATCTCTGATGATGAGGACAGTTGCTCAGGTAAAAGTAGCTGTTTAATTGCATACTTAATGCATCGTTTCACCTAAGTTCTTTTGTATAGTGTTAGCTATCAAGGCTTGCTGCAGGTAACAATTGATATTGCTAAGGTTGTCTTTCACTTATATTTTTAGAGGTAGTTTGTTAAATTTCTCAATTAAATTACCTGAAATGTGTATTCTGATTTTTTTAATTTTTTTTTTTACTTTTCTCTCTGTCTTTAATAAGCCATTCCCACTTTGCAGATCAACTCAATATCAGAATGATGATTTTACCAGAGAAAGATATAGAGGAAAATACCAAATTTTTTATGATACAGCTTGTTTCTGAGATGGTTTATTTCATGGTGAAAAATACCCCAAAGTCACTTACTTCCTATCTTTGGTAGATTAATCAGGAGTCAGCGTTTCACATGGGTGTAACATAGTTACTCAGTGTAGAAAAGTTCCTGCCAGTGGGGGGGACCTCTGGTTTCTGTGGATGACCAGGTAAGTAAGTTGCTGAAGTGGAGGCAATAATTCTTGGTCCCTCCTGTGTTTCTGCAGATTGAGGAGTATGTAACACCTCTTGGAGCACAGAAAGAATTGTAACCTCCTCAGAAGCAAAAGATTCTTGGTCATGAGTAACTTACTTGAGTGCCAGACAGGAACTTTTGATTTGGCTTTCACAGAATATTCAACAACTCAGAATCTTTTAGGTAAAAGAAATTAAGTGGATTGAAAACTGGCTGAACATTTAGACCAGAATGGCAGTGATTGGTGGCACAGAGTTTATTTGGAGGCCAGTAACTGCCTCTGTACCTTGGATCAGTACTGTGTCCGCTCCTGTTTAACACCTTCATTAATGGCTGGGGTAGAGTGTTCCATCAGGAAGTTTCCTAATGACACAGAACTGGAGATTCTGAGGAGGAGTGGATGGTGCATCAGAGTGTTGTGCTGCCATCCAGAGGAATCTTCCCATGTTGGAGAAATGGGCTCGTGGGAATCTCATGTAGTTCAGCAAGGGGAAGTGCAAAGTCCTGCAGCTGGGGAGGAACAAACATCCAAGCAGCAGTGCAGGTTGGGATCTGACCAGCTGGGAAAGCAGCTTTGCAGAAAAGGCCCTGGCTCATGCTGAACAACACCAGCTTGACCGTGAGCCAGCAGTGTGCCCTTGCTACAAAGAAGGCCAGTGGTGTCCCAGGCTGCATTAGGAAGAATGCTGCCAGCAGGTTGAGGGAGGTGATCCTCCCACTCTGCTCAGCACTGGTGAGGCCACAGCTGCAGTGCTGGGTCCAGTTCTGGGCTCCCCAGTACAGGAGAGACAGTGACACCATGGAGAGAGTCCAGAGAAGAGCCAGGAAGATGACAAAGAGCCTAGAAAAGCAAAATTTGATTCATGAAAATACCTGAGGGGAGGTTGCAAAGAGGACAGAGCTGGGCTCTTGTCACTTGTGCACAGTGACAGGACCAGAGACAGAGGGCATGCAGTGAAACACAAGAAGTTCCCTCTGAGCAGCAGGAAACATTTTTTTCACTGTGAGGATGACCAAGCAGTGGCACAGATTGTCCAGGGAGGCTGTGGAGTCTCTGTCCCTGGAGATAATTCAAAAGTTTTCTGAGTATGGTCCTGGGGAGCTGGCTCTGGGTGTCCCTGCATGAGCAGGGTGGGTTGAACGAGATGATCTCCAGAGGTCTCTTCCAAGCTCAACCATTCTATGGTCTGTGAAAAGCACTTGAAGAAGAGTGTCATGTCACCTGATTGTAAAAGTTGGTTTCTCTTTCCCAGACAAATACATAAAGTGCAACCCCCTAGGAATGTTTTCCAGTCAAAGTTTCAGTATACTTCAAGGGAAAAATGTCACATTGCCCTATGATCTGATGTAGTGTTAACTTTTTTGGCATTAGAATAACCTGAAATGCAGTGCATGGTCCTTCTGTTCTAAGGGGCAGTTGTGGCATCACTTCACAGAATCAATTTCAGCTTATTGAAAGCATTGCTCTTACAGACAAATATTTTGACTTATGTGTAATAGAAATTTGTTACTATTTAACAACTGATTCCTCAACAGTCTGTGCAGGGTACTGTCCTTTAGAAAGAGTCAGGTTATACAGGAATTATGCACAATGGGTGAGGTTTTCAAAATTTAAATTGCATTACTTTTATTAGATATAAATGTTATTTAGTATTTTTACACACCTAAGTGAGAGCTGTAAAGGGAGGGGAGAACTTTGATTTCATGACCTTTTGTTTTCTCTTAAAAAGCTTAATTCTTGTGAGAAGTTTTGCTGTGTGTTTAAGATCGGTTTTATTCTTTTTTCATTTGTAAAGAGGTGACTGCTGAACTGAACTCCTTTGTCCCAAGGTACGACAAGTGTCCCATCAGTATTCAATTTGATTTTTTCAATTTCAATTTTTGCTTTCCTTACTCTAGATTCTGAAGAAGCTCCATCTGTAAATCCTTCCAGTGTAGATGGGAATGTTGATTCAGAAGCAGAAAAGGACTCAGTAGCCAACAACAGCAAACAAACGGTCCCTAGTAAGGCACCACTTCCATCTGCTCTAGATGAGTATGAGTTCAAAGATGATGATGAAGATGAAATGAAAAAAATGATTGATGACAAACATATTCTTAGAAAAGACCCAAGGAAAGAAGATGAGGCTGAAGTGGAGAAGACCAGCTTATTTGTGAAACAAGAAAAAGTTGTCTTTTCAAAATCATTCAAAAACAAAAAACAGAAACCCTCTAGAGTTCTGTATTCAAGTTCTGAAAGTTCAGATGAAGAAATAATGCAGGACAAGAAAATGGTCTCTCCTTGCTCTGTTTCAGAGACATCAAATTCTGATGTCAGAGTGAAGAAAGAATATATGGTTACAAACGAGCACAAGCAAAAGGGCAAAGTTAAAAGGAAGGTAAAAAATCAAAGCAAAAATAAAGAGAATCAAGAAGTAAAGCAAGAAAAAGAAAATGCTAGAGTAACAAATATAGCTACTTCTGGGTTAGATTCTTTAGATAAAGCTAGAGAGGAGGAAACCTTTAAGAAGTCTTTTACCTCAAAAGAAGATTCTTCTTTACATCTGTTTCATATCACTGCTGGAAAATCTCCAAAGCATCCCTGTGGGTTAGGTGAAAAGCAGTCAACACCATTAAAGCAAGAAAACACCAAAACTTGCTTATCACCAGGAGGTTCTGAAATAACATTGCAGTCTGAATTAGTTCGGTATGATCACAACACTGATTCTGATTATCTAGTAGAAAGTTCTAGTGGCAAATCTTGCAAGCACAAAGAAAAAAGCAAGCATCATCAAAAGGATTTTCACTTGGAATTTGGTGAAAAATCTAGTCCTAAAATTAAAGAGGAAGATAATAGCTCAACATTTGAGAATTCAGAATATACTTTGAGAAAAATTGACAAGGAAGGTAAAACACTTAAAAAGCATAAATTAAAGCACAAAGAAAGAGAAAAGGAAAAGCACAAAAAGGAACAGGATGGGGAGAGAGAGAAACACAAACATAAAGATAATGTTAAAGACGTTCAAAGAAGTATTGAGTTTGACAGAGAATTTTGGAAAGAGAACTTTTTCAAAAGTGATGAAAATGATGATACTTTGATAAACACAGAACATGAATCTCTTTCTTCAGACAGAAAATCAAAGCTGGAAAAAAATGTGGCAAAAGAAGATAAGTTAGTTAAGGAGAGACAGTTCCAGAAAGAGAGAAGTATTAAAGATGAGAGAGAAAAAGAGAAGAGCAAAAAGGAAAATGAGAAGTTTCTCAAGGATGAAAAAACAAAAGATACAAAAGAAGAAAAAGAAGTTATCCTTGCAGATAAAGAAATTGAATTGTTCTGTTTTGGTGTTAAAGATGAGGCAGCCAGCGTGCATATAGTAGAAAGAGAAACAGATACTGAAAAGCAGGAAAAGAATTTAAAGGAAAATAAAGAGAAGACAGAAAAGCGATTCTCAATCAAAGAAAAAGATTTTGAAAAGATAGAAAGAAAACATGGAGAAAAAGAAAAAAAGTTAAAGCATGAATACAAAATGGAGAAAGATAAAGCAGAAGTAAATGAGAATACAGAGAAAGTAAAGGAGAAGTCCAGTTTCCAGCAAGTGGAAAGGTGCCATAAGGAAAATGATAAAGTAAAAAGCATGGGTGCTCTTAAAAAAGTTGATGACAAGGAAAGAAATAAAGAAAAAACTGATAAGAAGCATGATAAAGAAAAAGCTGATAAAGACAGACACTGGGCTGAAAGCAAAGAAAAACATTGTACTGAAAGAAAAGTCAAACAGTCTGAAAAAGAATCTGAATATGCTAAATCAGAAAAAAATAGAACTAAAGAGAAGGAATTTGAAAAAAAAGACAAATCCAAAGACAAGGAGGCCTCATCCTTAGCAAGCTCAAAACATATGCAAGAGGAAAGGAGATGCACTATTACCGAAAGTAGTAAAACAGTTCATGACAAACTGTCATCTTCGAAAGAAAAACCGAAAGATGATTTGTTGAAAACTCCAGATGGTAGAGAGAAAGATAAAAAAGATAAAGATATAGACAGATACAAAGAGAGGGATAAGCACAAAGATAAACTGCATCAAAGTAGTTTGCTTAAACTAAAACTTGAACATGAGAAACTTAAGCCTAAACCAGCTCCTGCATCGAAGGATGCTCGACCTAAAGAAAAAAGATTAGTCAACGATGATTTAATGCAAACTAGTTTCGAAAGAATGCTTAGCCTTAAAGATCTGGAAATCGAGCAGTGGCATAGAAAACATAAAGAAAAAATAAAACAGAAAGAGAAGGAACGTTTGAGAAATCGCACTTGTTCAGAGCATAACAAAATGAAGGAAAAACCCAAGCACTCATTCACTGAAGGAAAAGGCAAAGAACTGATTCGTTCAAAAAGTTCCGAGTTGCCAGATGTTTGTATGAAGGAAAAACAGCAGAAAGATGCTACAAGTAATAGATCACAGTCAGTAGATACTAGAAGTGTCAATATTGCAAAGGCTTCATTGGTTTTAGATAATTTAAATAGATCCCCCAAATCAGAAAGTGAAAAGATGGGGCTGAGCTCCAGGTCAGTGTCCATGGTTTCTGTTGCGAGCTCTGAGGATTCTTGCCATACCACTGTAACTACTCCAAGGCCTGTAATCGAATATGATTCGGACTTTATGCCAGAAGGTTCTGATTCCCAAATGTCTTTTTCACAGTCACCATTTTTGGCAAGTGCCAAATCACCAGCCCTTGTGGAAAAAGAGGCTGATGGTCTTGCTGAGTTGCCAGATCGCATTAAGCCGCCTTTCACAAACAGGCTCCCACAAATGTATGTTAGATCAGCATCTGCTGAAGATGTTAAGTTGGTTTTAAATGAGTGTAGGCCTGTTATAGAGGTTCGAAGATGCAGCATGCCTGCTGCAGTTTCTGAGCACAGCAAACAGCCTCGAACATCAGAAGAAAACAACCAGAACACTCTGCCATCAGTTCAGACTTACAATAGCACTTCTCCTAAACCAGAGCTACTGTGCAGCACACTTGAAAGAGATTTTCAAAGCAGTGTGGCTGTTCTGCAGTCAAACTTCACATCATCTCCCAACAGAGCTGTTAGCAACAAGCAGGCAACAACGGGGACAAGTACCATTAAAGATATTGCTCAGATGAGCCCTTTGGAAGATTCTAACATGCATTTAGAGCTGTGTAGTCAAAGTGGTGTGACTCAGCAAACCAAACCGTGGGATGTGCCTTTTGACAGACTTAACTCATTAAGCAGTGACTTTAACAGCTCAGGCTGTGGTGTACCAGAGCAAGATGCTAAAAGCATTATAGCAGTGCGTGATTCGGAGAGCAGGACATTAAAAGAGCAACAAGTATCTGAATTTTTGCCTCAGCACCCTGAAATTAAGGGAAGTTCCAGTTCTCAAGAATCTGCATCAATGTTCCCTTCACAATCGCCTTGTTCTTTACCTATCCAGCCACTTCCACTTGTGTCAAAACACGTTTCTTTACCAGGCATTATCAGTCAAGATTCATCATTAGTACAGCAGCAAAATCTAGTTCAGACTGCAGCTTCTGCTTTGGAAAGAGATACTACTAGTACCAGAGAGCTGGAAAACCCTTTCTTCCCTTCAAACTTTAGGAAGACTGATGCACCCATGGCTGTATATTCTGAGAGCTCTGCAAAAGATGTTTCACAGAGCTATGAAAAGGTGAATGATTTACCATTAGAGAAGGATACTCCTGAAAGTGATAGCAGTTCACAGTTAAACATGAACTCGTACTCATTCAGTAGAGCTGCTTGTAAGAATGCCCTGAGTGAAGTGGGTGGTAACACAGCAGATACTTCAGATATTAGAAATGAAAAAGACCAACAAGAAAAGTTGGTCTCTGTACATGTTGTTGATAGTAAAGTCAATGCTGATCTCTGTGAACTAAGTTCAGGAATGTCAAAGGGAATTGCAAATGAATTGGTTAATAAAAGTCCCTGCACTGCAGACAGAGAAGATGTGTTGGCGGATGATCCACCACAGTACTCGTCTATATCCAATTTGG
The DNA here is from genome assembly GCF_901933205.1 of Camarhynchus parvulus. Classification (NCBI taxonomy): domain Eukaryota; kingdom Metazoa; phylum Chordata; class Aves; order Passeriformes; family Thraupidae; genus Camarhynchus; species Camarhynchus parvulus. The sequence goes on along the minus strand of NC_044572.1, from coordinate 100,581,066 downwards.
AAAATAGTTCACAACAGGTTACACAGGAAGAGGTGCATAAATACAGCCAAATAGTCAAAGTAGAAGAAGAAGTTGCTGAGGATCAGAAGATGGAACAACAAGAAGTACCTCAAAGAATCACAAGGAACAGAGCAAATTTGCTTGCTAACCAGGGCAAGCAGAATCCTCTTGGCTGTATACAAACATCAGAAAAAGAGTCTGAATCGTCAGCATCTATGAAAGCAAGAATTAGATTAACTGAGGATGATGATGCTCAGGTACATCATCCACGTAAAAGGAAGGTGTCACGCATGCCTCAGCCTGTGCAAGCAAACCCTTCTTTGCTGCAGGCCAAGGAGAAAACCCAGCAGTCACTGGCAGCTATTGTTGATTCTTTGAAACTTGAAGAGATTCAGCCGTACAGTTCAGAGAGAGCAAACCCCTATTTTGAATACTTGCACATAAGGAAGAAAATAGAAGAGAAGCGTAAATTGCTGTGCAGTGTTATTCCTCAGGCACCTCAATATTATGATGAATATGTGACCTTCAATGGCTCCTACCTGCTGGATGGCAATCCCCTGAGCAAGATATGCATCCCAACTGTAAGTAACGTGGTCTTTCAATCTGCGGTATAATGAAAGGCATGTTTTACTTTTGTTTTTGTAGCTTCCATATTCTTCCTAACTTGCTTCTGAACATTCTGCTGGAAGCAGTAAGTTGACATATGTCAAAATAATATTGATTAATAGCATCATATTTAAAAGCCCAATTCACTGGAAATTCAAACAGTGGTTTCAGTCACTGTAAGACAAACCATGTATGACACCTGTCAAGGGCACACAGACAAGTGCTATATTTCAAAGTATGTAAAGCCTGCTCTTTCAGAAGTGAAATAAATTATTGAGAGCTTCTCTGAATTTTTGCTGTCAATAATTTCATTAAAACTAATTAGTCAAAGCTGTTTTGTTTGGCGGGGGATGGACATACAGTGCTTCAAAATACCAAGTCTGTTTGCCAAATGTTTTAAGCAGGAGAGTGCCTGCCAGCTATCTCAAAAGCAGCAGATGTAATCTGCTGTGTCCTGGCTTTTGTAATCCATCAATCTAAAATGTTCATAATTTTATTAAATAATGTCAAGGTTTTTTTTCTTTTTTACTGAAGAACATCTGTAGTTCAGAAACACTTGTTTAGGTCTAAGCTTTACATTTTTGAATGGTCAGGTTATTATGTCAGCTCATCTAAGATAACTCACCCTTACTTGAGAGTAAAAAGCTTTAGCGTTTTCCAGTAGAGTCAAGGATTTTTTTGATGAAGCAATGAATAGAAGTTTAATGTGTACATTTTAAAATGTTTGCTTCATTATGCAGCTAGTCTTAATTCCTTGTACAAGCTGTTTGTTCTCATTTTTTGGGAATTTCTAGGCCAGTTACAGTTTGAGGAAAGATGTGGGTAAGAGCTTTTGCAAGGTCTGTAGGTGAGCCAGAGTGTATGGTAAGCTTCACCACGATGTACCAGGCTGTCAGCCTTCCCGAGTCTGCAGATCTTTCTCAGTAGCTGTTGCAGCTTCTGTAACATCTTTATCACTGGAGGCACAGATTTCAATTTTTTTTAAAGCTGCCGCTAGTCAAGTACATACTGTTTCCAAGCTACGGCTTTCTACTTTGGCATCACACTTCAGTGCTTAATTTGGGATAAGTGGAAAGTAGAGAAGCATGGAATATATTTTTCCTTGGCCCATCTTCTACCTGAGCAATAGAATTCAATTCCCTATCATAAATGGCAATGTGTGTGTAGACACCATAAGGAGGGCAGAGGTTTTGACTTGATATTAAAGCACTGCCTTATAATTACTTCCTGTCTCTGTTGCTGTATATAATAGGAACTCTGCAGTTAATGAAAATAAATTTAGGTTTTGGAGAGCAAAATCTCAGGTAACAGGTTCAGAAAATACCAGAGATGGATGTGTGCTTCCTGTTCTCAGTGGCTTTTAATTAATTGTTGAAAAAAAAGCCTCTTCTAAAAAAGTTGATGAAAACATAAATATGTAATTGAAAAATTATAGTTACTGATTTTTGTCTCATTTAGATTTCTGGTGCATGTTCTGATGGTAATGATGTTTTTGAACAGTTAATTGTTTTGTGTATACTTTGATGCTCCTGGTAATATTCTACAGATCTAGAGAGAACAGGTGGAACTTTTTATTTCGAGTTCCTAGAAGCAAAAAGGAAGAAGATAAAGTTTGAGAAGCCAAAATAAATGATTAGGAAATTAGTGATTATTTTCATTAGAATTAAAGTGTAAGAAAAAGCATGAGTTTTGCTCTAAATAAGAAGATACTCTAAGCAATTCAGTTTTGTTTGTCTGAAAAATCTCCAATGCGACTAAGTGCTTTATTTAATTACTGTCACTTGTGTAAATGTACAATTTTGATAAAACTTCTTAGGTTTCCTTTCAGAAAAAAGTATTGTTTAAAACATTAGTAGTATTTAAGATTTAACTTATTGGCAGAATTTGCTTGTGTACACAGTGTAATGGTTTTATTTTGTCACCATTGAAAATCACAATCATAATAATTACTGTTACAAATACCATAAACAGGAGAATTGCTAAACCAAGGATCATTTCATTCTCAGAAATGAGTGTTTGTTTCTTGCACACATTGTCCAACAACGTGAAAATAAAGACTAGGCTTTGTCTCTCTGAAATATTAATAGCATGTTGTTATGCCTATAATGCAGAATTTAATAAGCAACTGTAAAAATACCTTTTTGTCACGTTTGTTTTGCAGTTTTTTCCTTCAATTCTCTAATGATTCTCTGTTAACCAAATTTTTGCCTTATCAATTTACACAGAGAGAAAGTAGATACTCTTTCTTTAATTATTCCTGTGTTACAGATACCCTTTGTGTAGGTCTGTGTGGAGACCATATATTTAGCTCTGACACTCTGAGGCTGGGAATGGTTGGTGTATGGAACAGTGTGTTTACTGTTCTCTGCATTGGAATTTTAATGATGCACTGTAGTTTATCTGATGAACTTCAGACATGCTGTAGGTGGGAACCAGGAGGTGGTGTGCTAAAACCTTGTTTCCACAGCCTCCTTTATATATTGTAACTTACAGCCTGGATCACCTAAGGCTGTGAGGATATTCATGTATGAATTACGGCTTCCCTCTCACCAGTACAAATACAAACATAAGGTAGGAGGCATCAGGTCAGTTCAAAATAGAAGGAAACAAGTCTGAATCTTTTAACAGAGAAATTTCAATTGTACTTGGCTCTGTTGCCTTACAGGTTATTCCATGTTCTACAGGGTTCAGTCATCTTTATCTGTATTGTTTCCTGAGAAGAGGTGCCAGGATGATTCACTGCCAGCCTCCAGTGCCTATCTAGTGGATGTGTTTCTAGTAAAGGGGATTCTGTCCAGTCTCCCTGGCATTGCTGTAGAAACTCAAGTAGTAAGATCTAATTTTAGGGGTGTTACCAGAAACTTGTTTTCAAAATGCATGAAATAGAGCATGAGAGCAGGCCAGTTGTTTGGATGACATAGAAGAGTGGGGGTTTGTAGCAGGCAAAATGAGGATTGAAAATTTATAGAGTGAAGAGTTGATGCTGTAGCTGTAGTTGTTTTGAAGCATGCAAGGCCTGCAGGAAAGGTGCTGATGGATTTTGATATGTTGGAGATGGGAAGGGCATGCCTTGAACGTGAGCTCTGGCCAATCAAACCTGCCCTAATGGCTGGCTCCAAGGGAGGTGGAGCAGAGGCACAAGGCCAAGATCTGTCTGGCTTTTCTGGGTCATTTCTCAGGCTGGGAAAAGAGAACTCTCTGAAGCAGGCAGGGCCCCATTGTTTCCCTGTCTTCTGTATGGAGTCTGGGCCCTTAAAATAGTTTAATACTTGGTTATGCAAAAACAGAGGGCACCTTTTTTTGTGGTGTTCAGTTTCATGCTCTGTTCTTGCAAGTCCAGCTTATGCGTTTGTATTTTCCCTAGACAGTTTTTTGTGTTCTCTTTAGTAATAGTTTCTTTGACTAGAAGGTCCAAGAGGTTCCTCTGGCTGTTCCTGCCTCAGACCCTTTAAGTCAGACTTTTTGGTCTCAAAGAAACCAATTTTCTTTGTCTGAATCTGAATCAGTGCTGTTTCACAAGCTGGGAATTCCAGCAGGTGGTGTGCAACTGCCCAAATCCTGTGTTCAGACTCGTAGGGATCTGAGGCTCACTCTTCCTAAGTTTCCAAGAAGAGGGGAAAAAACAGCTAGTTCTATAAATGACTGTAACCAACTTAGTATTTAGCTGTACGTTTTGGCAGGTGGTGCTGGGCTGGGCAGGAGTGAAGAGTTTATGAATGTGTCCAGTGGCAGTTGGGATCTCTGGAGTCATGGAGACACACATGTCTGAACATAATCTGTGTTCAGACCTGTACATAATCTGCTGAAAGAGAGTTCTACATGTTTAAATGAAAGTCCACACAAATGATCAGCTCCTTGTCAGATTATTTCTATGTTGATTCTTATTTCTGTTGCACAATTAAACTGTCTGTAAATTTAAGGGAATAACATTTTAAAATATTTGAAATGTAGTGACATTACAAGGGTGAATGGCTTGAGACTGAGAGAGGGGCAGGTTTAGATTAGGTAGTAGGAAAAAATTCTTCACTGTGAGAGTGGTGAGACACTGGAGCACGTTGCCAAGAGAAACTGTGGATGCCTCATCCCTGGAAGTGTTCAGTGCCAGATTGGATGGGGCCTTGAGTAACCTGGTCTAGTGGGCGGGGGGGCACATGGCAGGGGGCTTGGAACTCCATGACCGCTGAGGTCCCTTCCTACCCAGACCATTCTGTGATTCTGTGAAATTGTTCAAGTGATATGAATGCTTGGCAGCTCTGAAATTTTTATTTCTGGAAAATCTAGGTGCATAAATCCAAAGCTTATTTAGATACTCTGTCTTGCTTCTTATCTGTGTGCTTTTCTGTAAGCAAAAGAATGGAGATTTTGGGAGATGTTTTGGGTTTATTAAAATTAAAGCTTTATATTACTTACAAGCATCTTGTCTTATTTTATTGGAAGACTGTGACAGCACTATTGTACTGTACCATGAATGCAAAGTCTTCAGGAAGAATAGACTATAGGGGGTGTATTTGTTTTTAATACTGCTGTTTTACACAAAATGGCATATGCCATAGACATGACTGGTTTGAGAGCCAAACTGTTTTCACTAAGAAAAATGAAGTGTATCTTGTTCTGTAGTTTGAAATGCGAAGGAGTTGAACATCGTTTTATACGATTTAATAATTTAAGGAATTAACTGCAATCAGTTATTCAGATTATGTGCTACAATTCCAGAGACATTGGCTAACTTCCAATTGGGAAAAAATTATCCTGAAATAATTTTCCAGTATAATACTAATTCAAGCATTTCTGGTAAATAAATTGCTTCATGGCTGGAATGTATAGTTGCAAGATTGATACTAATAATCAGGATTAACCTACAGTGTATCTGTATTTCCATAATGGATTTATTACTTCTTGGCAGTTGAAAGATCTATTTTATTGAAAAGAGTTATTTATCTTTCTGCTTGTGTTAGGTAGGAGGCAGGGTATAGTGAGTGCAGGTATGTATTTGAGCTGTGGTTTTTGAGTATCATTGGTAGTAGGCAGTGTTTCATGTAGTTTGAATGGGTCTTTGCAAAGCAGTATCAGTGCTCTTACATCTGTTAGGTGTTAAAACCCATGCTGAACTGTCAGATAGAACTGGCATAAAGGAAAGTAAACTTTGGGTGGAGCCTTAAAACTTCCAAGAAGTTTATTAGTTACTTCTGAAAAAGCTGAAAAATCTGATTTCTGCAGTTGCCAAGAGGGCTCCAGGTGCCTTGTCTGTGTTTTTCATACAGCTCAGACCAGACAGTAATTCTGGCTGTTTACTGTAATTGGCTGAAGATGCAAAATGTTTATAGTATAGCAATCAGTAACAAATCAAGTCTATTTGATTTTTTAAAATTATTTTCTTTTTAAGGAATAAGATTTTTTAAAAAACTTATTAAAATAACTGACAGGAAGAATCACTTTTCCAAGCTGCTGTCTGGGTCTCTAGTCTACTTTTTGTGCTTTCTTGTGTTCTGTGTGATTGCAAGATTAGGAGTATGGTTGGTTATCTTTTGTGCAATATAAAATGCTGTTGCTGTTGTATGAATATATCAAGTGGTTTGGAGTTTTTTTAGCAGTACTTTTCTTTTTTTTACTTTTTTCTTGCATTTTGCTAGGCAGTTTTTATCTTCTCAGAATGAACAGCTGTGCTTTAAAGAATCTTTAGAACATGAAGCAAGTTGTATTCTTACTATATTGCACAGTATAGCCTTTTAAAAAGAACAGCTATGGAATGCTGATAATGACTGGTTAAAAGCTCTAAATAGCTTGAAACGCTGTTTTCACTTGGGTTTATTAATTTTATGGTATGGAATCCTTAAAACCTTTTCCTGCAAACACTGCGAACACATTGAATTCACATAATTAATGGAAAGTTAAAAGTAAAATTGTTTTTCTTTAAAAATGCCTTATTGTTTCTTGGGTTTTTTTTTAATAAATCACATAAGCAATGCTAAACCTGTGAAATACACATTCACTATATTATTTATAAAACTTTTTCCACAGATTACACCACCTCCATCACTGTCAGACCCGCTTAAGGAACTATTTAAACAACAGGAGGTTGTAAGGATGAAGCTACGTTTACAGCACAGTATTGAAAGGGTGAGACTAATTTATTTTTTATGTCCTGGATTTAAGCTTTAGGATTTTTTTTGCCTTTTCAATGAACAGACTATATTTTTCTTAATTTAACAGTGTTTAGAAGTAATCTTCTTTCTGTCCAAATTTATTAATTGGAGAAACTTCAAAGCAGGGGGGGGAATGGTTTGAACAGCTGTTTGCAAAATGCTCAAGTTGGTAAGACAACGGCTTTTTCCCATTAATTGCTCTGAGTTGTGTCCTGGATTTATTCTAGAGGCAGAAGCTTCACACTGTAGTTTTGAAAGCTAATGATGGTTGTAGACTTCAGATCCAAATTGACTGAGTTAAAAGAATTGAAGATATAGTAAATTAGTAAATAAATATAGTAAATAAAATCCTCTCTGTGTATTGAGAGGAGACGTGTGGCTCTAAGACTGAAACATGTTTGGCAGTATTCTGCTCAGAAACTGCCTAACATTATATTAGAGCTACACCTGTAGGCACCACTGATTTTTGAGCACAGAAATAGAGAAAATATTCCTGGTTTAGGGGTACTCTTCAGTTTTAGTTACCTTTTTCCTAGGTAACCTAGCTTTAGATGCCAGTATTGTGAGCCAGATAGCTTGTAGGCACAGGCAGGGCCCCTTTCTGACATGGATGCATCATAAGGATTTCCACATAGTTAAACAAGGAGCTGCCACATCAAACCCAGTGTGATACTTTGCCAATTGACAATTTCAATGTGACTTAACAAACCCCACTGAGAGAGGGGTTTTACTTGAATTTAGTATTTCAGTGAAGAGTATAAAATAAGCAGCACAGAAATTGTAAATGTGCTTCAAGTTCTGAGTGAAAACACATCAGTTGCAACTAAAAATATTGTGGACAGCAGGGCCAGGGAGGGGATTCTGTCCCTCTACTCTGCTCTGGTGAGACATCCCCCCCTTAGAGTGCTGCATATTCAGCCCTGGGGTCCCCAGCAGAAGGAGCACATGGACCTGTTGGAGTGAGTCCAGAGCAGGGCCAGGAAACTGATGAGAGGGCTGGAGCACCTCTCTTATGGAGAACAGACTGAGAAAGCTGGGGCTGTTCAGCCTGGAGAAGAGAAGGCTCCTGGGAGACTTCATTGTGGCATTTCAGTATTTAAAGGGGCTTATAAGAAAGAGGGAAAAGTGACTTTTTAACACACGCAAATAGTGATAAGACAAAGGGAGGTACAGTTGTAAGCCAAAAGAAGAGAAATTTAGATGAGACATTAAGAAAAATTCTTTATTGTGAGGTGGTGAGGCACTGGAACAGGTTGCCCAGAGAAGCTGTGGGTGGCAGTGTTCAGTGCCAGGCTGTGTGGAGCCCTGACCAAACTGGTCTAGTGGAGGGTGTTCTTGCCCACAGCTGGGAGGCTGTAGATAGATAATCTTTAAGGTTCATTCCAGCACAGACTCTGTGATTCTAACCAAAGAAAAAGTGGTCCTTTTCCTGTTTTCTGAAAACAAGGAAATATAATATTATAATTTGCCTTCTTTTATTTTGATAAAAATTAGAGCCATTTTATTATAGAGCAGTAAACACATACAAACATTCTTCTGTGTCTTAAAAAATTGTGCATATTCCTAGTTAATTTGTTCATATAGGCTGTTTTTCAAATGAAATACACTTTATACAACTGTAAGTCCGGTTTTGTCAAGTGAGTTGTATTTTTCTTGTCTCAGTTCAGGAAAGAATATTTATACAGATGTGAATTTAGGGAGTTACTGCATGTTGTTTAAAAAAATATATCCTGCAAATAAATGTATTTCTGCTTCAGTTTGCTTGGCCACTGTGCCTGGAGTAAAAGGCTTCACACAGTTAACATTCACAAATGTGTATCCTAAGCCTATACTCCTCCTACCTTTCATCTTTCACCACCCTCATTAACCAGGACTTGCCTCAGTAAGTGGAAACATTCAGCTATCAGTGGAGGCTGGGGCTAAGGAGGTGTTTTCAGTTCTGACATCCATGGGACAATCTTTGCATCATCAAATTGAAATTTTGTATTTGATTAGAAGAACGACCCCTCCTACTTTCAGCAGCCCATTTCTCACAGTGTTCAAAAGTGTAAGCCCTGAAAAGATATGTTTAAATTAGTGGACATTTTTATAAATGTTTAACTTACTAAATGTATATCTATATATTGATATCTTAATTAGGAAAAGCTTATTGTCTCTAATGAGCAAGAGGTTTTACGTGTTCACTACCGAGCAGCCAGGACCTTGGCTAATCAAACTCTGCCCTTCAGTGCCTGCACTGTGCTGCTGGATGCTGAGGTGTACAACGTGCCTCTGGATGCTCAGGTAAAGATTTGTCCTTCACAGCTTCAGACAAAAAGGTCTTGCTAGCCTGGCTCAAGCATTCAGAGAGAATTCTGTTCCCATAGCAAAATTGTCATTGATTTGCCTGGAATTAAGATTATGCCCACTGTAGATTGTTACTTATATTAGGCCTCCATTGGGTGTACAGTAATGGGAGGATATGGGTGTATGTATGTGTTTTTTCTGTTTTCTGCCATGTCTGGTTTTCTTTCACGTCCAGGAATTATGAGATGGATGAAATAAGAAAATTCCTCTGCTGATTCTGTTACAAAAAACAGATTTCAGTCATAAACAGAGCATGTTTTTGAAGCTTACGAATATAGCTTAAACAAGAGCAAAGAAATTATCAGCATAGAAGATGACGTCTATCAGTAATCCAGATAATTGGAATGCAGTAGTGTGTGAAGTGATGAAATTGGTTTGTGAACTCTGGAGATGTTTGTGGATGTATCCACATTACACTTTCCACCTCTGTACAAGGCAGCCACTAGAGCTGTACCATAAAAAGCAGATGACCAGCAGTGAAATGTTGAATGCTACCAGATGAAATAACCTTTTTCAAAATTACTTCGGGCTCCATATTACTTACCTGTGCCCTGTTATTTACGTGTTCAGTGTGAGTATTTAGTCCTGATTGAAACATATAAAATAAGAAATGTGCTTCACAATCTGTGTATGTTGTATGGACTGTCACTCAAAAGTTGACTGCAGCTGTATCTCTAAGAGAAAATAATCTCGTGGTGTTGGTATTTTGTGGACATTTTTCCAACTAACAATCACAGAAGCAGCATTTGACACCTGTTACAGTGGCTGTGAGAAGCACATAATGCAAGGAGGAAATGTTGATGTTTTGGGTATAATAAAAGTGTTGGTGCATTGGATGTTGGGCATTTTAAAATGAAACATGTACATTTCCAACATATGGGAGATTTTACATTCGTTCTGCAGCCCTTTTTAGAATTATTGCAGCTTCCAGTGTTTCTGCAGCCAGTTACTACATTTTCCCCCAGTTTTTAAATAACTAGAGCTATGCCCTACAAGGTGATTCAGCAGGAGATAGCAGTTTATGGAGACTGTATTGTTGTCTCATTTTAAACTTCACACAGATAAATTTTTAAAGCATTATTTTCTTAGTACTTCTAACTGATAGGGCAAAAATTTTTCTCTTCCAAAATTCAGAAAATCCTTTGCTTTATTTGTGCTCCACTTCATAGGCCTTGAGCTTTTTAGAGATGAGGAATATGTGAGTTGTGCACATAAGTGCGTTTTTGTAGTTAACATTTTACAGTTTGTTTTAAGTAAGCTGATTCCATATTTGAATTCTATGAAACAAAAGGAATCTTTGTTGGGGGAGAAGTTGAGGTGTGCCCCCCAAGTACTGCCATTTTTTTTACCATCTGTATAATAACAAGAGCAATAAAATGCCTCTCCTTCCCCCTCAGTGCTTCAACAACTTTGTGTTTCAGTCTGTGGTAATTTTTCTTGGGAAATTACATTACATATAAGGTTCAGCAAGTTATGAAATACATTTTTTATATAATTGAAATCAATGTTTTATACTACCAGCTTGATGGTTTGATTAAAATGTGTTTAATGGGAAGAATGTAGATGCATAAGAAAACATTGTCTTGTAGTGCATCCTACAATTTTCCTGTTACCTCATTAGCAAATACTGATTTTGTTCTCTAGAAAGATCAACATTTGCACCTTTGGTTGGGCTTCTTTTTGTTCCTTCTGCTACAGTGTACAAATTCCTGCAGTGCTTCTTTTCTCTCTGAAAGAGGAACAGCAGCTTCTTATATTTAGTGGTTATCATTTAAATGTTAGATTGGCATAGTCTGGCTTTAGGACTATGCATGGAGTATCTCTAGTTTTTCACAGTGGACAGATGTGACATTCCAAATCCTTTTGAAAAAGTTGGAATTAAAAATAAAACTATTTCATTAAGTAGGACATAATACAGGTCTACTCAATTTTTTAATCTCCTTTTGGGGATTGTGATGGCAGAAATATTTTTAATTGCTTTCAATATTTGTGTAGTCAGTTAAATGAGGCTGCTTAATTTTTCCTTTATTAGTGTTTTTGCTTTTCCCCGAGGGATATTGATTTGATACTGAATTTTAAAGAGAAAAAAGAGAGACAGTAATTTTGTGGAAGGATCTTTTATTAGTTAAGACTTTAGGTGTAAATCCTTAAACCTCCTATTCTAAATTTCAAAACCAGAGCACAGTAAATAGCTTGAGGAAATCTGAAAATACCCATTTTTAGTGAGCAGCTGGCTCACAGAGGAAGTGTTGGTCAACATTTATGTTTTCGTATACCTTTGTACTTTGAATCTGTTTTTCCATGGGAAGCAGTGTTTGTGGGATTGTTTACTGTTTATGTCCTGCAGAGTAGGTTTTGTGTTTTAATGTTTCAGATTGAATCATCAGGTTTTAATAAATTTTTGTTTTTTGCAGACTGATGACAGCAAAACATCAGTGAGGGATCGATTTAATGCAAGACAGTTCATGTCATGGCTGCAGGACGTTGATGATAAATTTGACAAATTAAAGGTACACGTCTTGGTTTTTCCACTTAAAAGAAAAACAGAGCAAAATTAATGTCAGCATAAAGATGAGATGAATAAAGAGTAGGTTTGTGTGCAGTGTCATGTGCTTCTGTGGAGGCAACACAAAGGAAAGTCTATTAGTAAAGAAAAAACCAAACTTTCGTTGCTATGTAGTGTAATGGAATATTCTGCAAATTTCTAAATCTATACTGTGGGGGAATTATTTGCTATCACCGGAGAGGCTCTTAGAGATATTTCCTGTGTTCAAACTTGCTGCAATAATATTTTTTCAAATATTTCAATAATTTCTTTCTCAATTTTAAACCAGACGTGCCTTTTGATGAGGCAGCAGCACGAAGCAGCGGCGCTGAACGCGGTGCAGAGACTGGAGTGGCAGCTTAAACTGCAGGAGCTCGATCCTGCTACCTACAAATCTATCAGCATTTATGAAATTCAGGAGTTTTATGTTCCTCTTGTTGATGTTAATGATGACTTTGAACTGACACCCATATGACAGCCAGCACCGTCTGGCTCTTCCCTCCCCGTGGACAGCTGGAGACTGAGGTGCAGTGATGCACAAAGGTATTTCTTCTTTTGAGACAGAGCACTTAATTCTGTGGAATACTACCTTTCTCCATAATTCAGGTGTTCCTACAGAGAAGTGTGGCACAGACTCTTGTTCAAACACAGAAGATGGATGCTGATTTTAAATTCAGATTCCCAGTAACTGCTGTTATCTGTGTTTTAAAATTGCCTGCAGCTTTAGGGCTTATTGCTGAAAAAGATGACAAAACCCGGTGAGTTTACAGCGCTGGAAGCTGTTAATAACTAAAAGATCCACCAAAAAGCAAACAATACTTAAAATCTGCTATAAAGCTTTGTATTATGAAACTTCAGTAACAGTTGAACTCCCACAGAAAAATGATGAGAAAGCCTGTGGAAGAAAGTGTAAGACTTGGAGGAAAAGAATCAATCTTACTATGTTTTGTAAATTACTGTACAGATTTCTTTTTGGAAAAAGATGTAATATTGTCTTCATTTTTAAATAATTTATTTTATACATATTGTGCAAATGTAAATAGTCTTGTAATTAATGTTCAAACCTGTATAAAATAGATATTTTAACTGTAAAACTGTTTTTGTCTAATGTTTTATTGGACCAAAGTTGTCGTTTTTATTAAGTGTAATGTGTTCCTGGTTGGCAGTTCCTTTTTGTATGGCATGCGTTTGATTTAGCTGCTTGTTTCATCATCATAACTGTAAGAGGATTGAACTGTATTGCATGCTCCACAGGACTCTGAACTCCTTCCCTTCAATAACTGATACCTAAACTGTTGTAATATTTACAAAATCATACTTCATATTAGTCTGCTGTTGTAATGCCATATCTATGACTTCCTATACTGAAAATATTTTTGTGTAAAACAAAAAAACCCTTTTGCTCTTATATGGTGGTCTCACAATAGAGCCTATTTTTTCCAACAAAATGCCTTTGAATTAAAATTCTTAAATTGTATATTGTCTATTTTAATATTAATCTATGGAAGGGATATATAAATAGTTGTAAATATAATACTTAATAAATTTTATTGGTCATGTTATTAGTTGGAATTTCTTAGTATTGGAACACTTGATACATCAAACCTTAGCATTCCTGGAATATATAAGGAGACTCAATGGAAAAGTTAAAAAGAATTCTCCATGTTGTGAAATTTAATGCTTTTTTATTCTTAGTATTGTTAATGAGCAGACAGTTAATTATTTATTAGTAGGAGGTTACAGATATTCATGAAAAAGATTTGTTACCCTCCAGGCCATAAATTATTCAAGAATGCTTGAGATCTGATGTCTGTGAAATTATTTCTGAAGGAAGTGAGGCTTGGGCAGGACAGCTGGTTACTCAAAATAAGAGATTTAAAATCCTTGGTTTTGAACTGATTTTTAATGAGTAGGTGAGCTACCCCAGAGAACTTATTCCTTGTGTTTGTGTGAATGTCCAGGGGGCATTTCCTGGGGCACAGGGCAAACGGGCAGTGAACAAGAGACTCTGTGGACAGCTGACTCTTTCCCTCTGCACAGCGCTGCTGGTGCCAGTTTAGAATAAATAGTAACTCAAGCACAGTAAAGCAAATTAATATGTAGTTCCTACCCTGTAAGTTTGGGGTTTTTTCACTTTTAATTTGTTAAGTACCTGTGGAAGGAGAAGTTGTTCCTGCTTTTATGACAGGGATATCTTCCTGACCTCATTCAAAATTAAAACTATTGAGGAAAAAGCCAATTTCTTCTCCAAGTTAGATACTCTTCTGAACATAGCTGTAAAATCTTAAAATGCTGCTTCATCTGCTTAAAATCTGTTTTATCTGCTTGAAAAAATGAGGAGAAATGGATAAAGCTGCAAGGTGTTAACTAGTAAGTGGGTACAAGTTACTTCTATCAGATACTTGCTGGAGTAGTAAAAAGTAACAGACGTGACTGGAAGTGGCAGAAATACGAGATAGCAGTAATTAAGAAGCTAGCAAAAAGAACGGATAATAAACTGGGTTGTAGAAGTCTTGGCTGTGTTAGAAAAGAAGTGTGTGACAAAAATACTTGGTGTGCAGGAGACAAGAACAATATTTTGGCAGTATCTTGTAAGGAGATCTGAAGACAGATTTTTCTTAGCATTAACCTGGGTCTTCTTCCTAAGGAGAAACGATTTCCCAGTCTGTGCAACAGAGTTTTTACAACTGCAACTTCTTAGTAAGTTTTATTGCTCCAAATGTTTCAATCCCATAGATAATGATCTCTTGGCTTCTCTGATTTGAAGCCATTGTTTTGGGTTTTTTCCTTTTCTTTCCCCGAGTTTCCTCGGTGGGATGATACCTCCTGTGTTGTTTAAGGACACCGGCCTGTGGATTTACCTCAGCAGAGTGCCGGGAGCTGGGAAGAAGGGATGAGAGGAAATACGGTAGTAACGCGTTGGCGCGATGGCTCTTGTTACCCTCGCCAGGGTCCAGCTGCCTCCTGGGAAGCCCGAGAGCTACTCTCAGTTTCTGGATACCCAGCCAGGCTCCTCTTGTGTTTTTCTTCCAGGGACCAAACTTGTTACCTTGGTCCCTTGGAGCTTGGCACGTGGGAGGATAAAGCCGCGTTTTAGAGGTCCTGGGGGAGGTTGTCCGGAATCCCAGGGCCCCTTCCCAATGCAGGCGGCCCCTGCCCTCCCCCGGGCACCTGCACCTCTTCAGCCATCGGGGAAGTTCATCGCGTTCCCCGCTGGCGCTTCCAGGGGCGCTGCCCCCGGGTTCCTTTTCTCCCGCCTCACTCCTACCCGGGAGCGCTGCCCCGGGCGCCCTCTGCTCCCCGTGGCGGCCACTCGGAGAGACCCCCGCGCCCCGCTGCTCCTGACCCGGAGCTGCTTTCCTGCCCACAGAACCCCGAGTTTCGCACTCGGCTTGCGGGGGGATATTCCCTCCTCCTCCCCTAAGAAGCCCCTCCGGAGGCAGTGGCCTGGCCGTGCCGTCCCGTCCCGCTAGGCACGGCCCGGCGGCAGCTCCCGTCCACCGGCCCCTTCCTCCTCCTCCCGCCCCGCTCCGCGCAGCCGCCGCCCGCCGGGGCGGAGGGTCCCGGGGGGAGGGTCCCGGCGCCTGACGGTGCCCCGAGGCGGGGCGATGATGCGAGGCCGCCGCCTCCGCGCTGCCTGCGGCCGAGGAGGGAGCAGTGGGACGAGGCGCGGGGTTGCTGCCGCCGCCGCCTCCGGAGCAGCGAGAGCCGCCTGCGGAGCGCGGGGTGCCCGGCCCGGGCCGCCCGGTGAGCGCCGCCGGGGGAGTGCGCGGGGGGCGGCAGGGATGGAGCCGGTGGCTGGGGAGGTGGAGGTGGAGGTGGAGGAGGTGGCGGAGCCGTGGCTGCTTCTTTGTGGCAGGAAAGTTTCGGTGCGGCTCGGCGCGGCCGCCCCGCTGCCTGCGTGCCTGCCCGAGGAGGAGGAGGAGGAGGAGGAGACCCGCTCCCCGTGCGGGGCCCCGCCTGCCCCGGGCCACTCCAGCGGGGGTGGGGGGGGTGGGGGTGTTCTCCACATCTCTCTTCTTGTCACCGGCCTCTCAGCCCCTGGCAGTGCCATCTTTGGGGCCCGGGCCTCTTGGGAGCTGCGGCGGGGACGGGGAGCCGGGCGCGGGTCGATCGGCCGGAGGGGTTTTTTGGGGAATTTTCCGCCCCGGTGCGATCCCGGCGGAGCGGCGGAGCGATGATGAGCCGGTGCCGCCGGGGTGGGCTGCGGGACAGGAGGGGCGGCGGGCGGGGGTCCTGCTCCGGAGGGACGCCGCGCCGGATAAAAGTCTGGGAAAGCAGCGGTCGGTGAATCGGAACTGGAGCGGGGGGAAGAGGCCGGGGAAGGGGCACTCGGACCCCGGTGCGCACCCCAGGGGTGTCCGTGGGGACGGCATCGCCCGGCGCCGCTGCTCGGGACCCTTTATGTAACGCAGCCCCGCGCTGAGCCGTGCGGGAGCACGCCTGGATCGCTCCCCTCGGCAGGCAGCGTGCTCGGCTCCCGCGCCCGGGATGCGGCACCCGCCGGCTCCGGGTCCGGGCCGGCGGCTGCGGCTGCTGGAAGGAAGCGTCCTTGGCTCCGGATGGCAGGGAGGGAAAGCGGTGGGGGAAAAGATCCCGTGTTCTCCGTGCGTGCCCCCGCGTCTTGCAGGGGGGTATCCCCAGCAGAACTTGGTACAGATGGCGGCGTGCCCAGCACAGCGAGATTCGGAGGCATTTAACAACCATTGTAAGAAGGACTAATCGGACACAGACTTTGAATGTCCAGATCGTGCCTTCATTTTCCACTTTTTTGTTCGTTGAGGGTGTTGGGTTTTGTAGTTCATAAAACAGAAAAACATTTCTAGATACCAAAAGAAAGCAATCCAGTGCTCCATTAGCATTCTTTCTCTCTTAGGAGAACAATACAGGCTCACTGTAAGCTTGCCCAAACATGGGCTGCCTTTTATTATATATTGGTACAGTGCCTGGTGCAATAGGTCCTCTTTTGGCCGGGCTCACATGCAAAGCACAAGTAAAAACTGAGTGGCACGCTGCTAATCGTGATATATTTGTGGCAAATACCACCTGCCGACAGGCTGGGTTTTCACAAAGGGAGAAAGGTGGAATGCTTTGAACAAACCCGGTTCCTGTCTGTTTGATGTAGCAGATGCTTGTCGTCTCTGGTTGACCTCAGACACTTGCTTGGCTTTTGAAAGTTACGTTGTTCAAAGTGTCTGGTACTTTTTTTTTAATATTGGTGTCTGTAGATTTTTAAAAAAGAAGTTAACAACTCTGTGATTGGGTTGATAGCCTGTGTGACATCTAAGAGTCCATGTGAAAACAGCTGCCTGTCTGCATTAAAGATGACAGGGGCAACTTACCTTGTTGTAAAAGGTTCCTATGTGGCCTTGGCCCTACAGACCTGTGTGTACCTTAGCCTGAGGAGATACTACACAAAACTCATCTTCCTGCTTTGGGCATTTACAAAATTAGGTCTCCTTTGGTGGGTTGTCTCATCTAAGGCAGTTTTTATCATAGGATGTCATATTTGATGCTGCAAACTTGAGATTGCTCACCTCAAGTTTATTGCAGTTTTAATCCAAAGGGGCAATAGCAGAAAGCTTTGTACAAACAAGATAGCTGGAGGAGGAGGGGTTGGGTTCACTGTAAAGTACCCCAGTTTGCATTTTTTAAAAATATTAATATTTATTGAAGGAATGGAAAAGGGGGAATGGAATGGAATTTAACTTGGGCTCCAACAGCCTTTTCAGTCGCTGGTTCTTGTTTCAGTGCTGGTTGAAGTACTTGTGAAAATTGCTCACCTGCAGGAAACATGAGGTCACAGTACATCACAGCGCCCACAGTCACTGTCCTTCTGTTCCTGCTGTGGATCCCATCATCAACAGGCTGCAACAAGGCTCTGTGTGCCAGCGACGTCAGCAAATGCCTGATACAGGTACGAGTCCTGCGTCCTCCATCTGCTTTCCAGTGGGCAGGAAACAGCCCTGAAACTGCCTCCTGAAAAGATACACATAACTGGCATTTTATGTTAAGTAGTAACACAACCTCTGTAAAGAGGTTGGTTTGATCTCTTACCCATATAAGTGCAGATTTACAACCATTTTATAGACAGAGAATACCAAGTGCATATTTATATGGACATGCTTTTGGGGATTTTTTAATTGAAACTTTTTCAAGCCAAGGACTATATCTGTCTGAGATGTTGCCCTTAACTTTCAATTTGTCCAGGTCGTTAAGTCTCTAGCAGAGGGTCAGGAGTTGACGCCTGATGCTCTCCATAGCATCAGGTTTGTACGGTGAATTAAAAGATGCCTAAAAACCAAACCAAACACTTATAAGCTGAACTGGTAGGAAATGGATGTTAAATTCAGACGCTGCTTTTGGCTCACTGCATGTCTGTACTGTGAAAGAAAGAGAGTGAGAGCAGGTTGCTCTTCTTAGAGCAGGAGTTAAGAGATGTGTACAGCAGAACAAAAGGGCCTTCTCTAGCAAAACAACAAGCAGTTCTGGTAGCTACCAAGTATTTTTTTAGTCATGGTAAACAGAGCATGCTTCTTGACTCCAGACTGAGAAAGGAGGCTTCATGTGGTCAGCTGCAGCTTTTTTAAAAGCAACTGTTTCCTACTGCCTCTTTGTAGATTGGAAAGGCAATAACAGAGAGCATGAACATCATATGGCAGTAAGATGTGAGTGTGCTTACTGTAAATGCATGGTCACAGCCTGAAAAGAGATGCAGAAGTGGCCTCAAGCATTTCCATGTTTACTTCATTTTGCTGACTTCTGTCTAAAATTTGTCTGGGTTACAAATAAAACACTTGCCAGATTCACAAATCCTTTCTGTGGAATGAAGACTGACTGTAGGCTGAACCGTCTTTCTGGGTTCAGCACTGCCTTTGCTTTAAAAGTAAAAAAAAAGAAATTGCTGCTTCTTCCAGCCTCACCACAATCTGTGGAGTTGTTAAAAAGAGGAGCAAGAACGAGGCTTTTGATTTTTACCTTTTCAAACAGAACTCCAGTGGTTTTGCTGGCATGTTGGACATTGTGCACTGTGACAAACCGATGCACTTGTGAGCCCCTTCTCTTGCATTTTTTAAAATCTGCTCCAGGATTGAAACCTGTAAGAAGTAACATGCTAATTGTGGTGTTGAATGTACGTGGCACTTAAATAGTAAATCCAGTGGTACAGATTTGTTGATTCAGGGGAAAGTTATTGGCTCAGGTGCTGGATTTCAGTCCTGGAAGCTGTTGATCTGCTGCTAGTTTCTCTGTAAGCAAAGGGGACAACAGGGAAGATGTGTTTCCTTTTCTGGTGCCACTGATGGAGCCCACCATCTGTGAAAGAACAGATATCTCCTCCTTGAGAAATCATCTCTTATCGAGTCAAGCTTGAGACAGCGAGCATTTAAACTTTATTTTTATGAGCTAGTCTGGATAGAGCACAGCCCAGGAGGGATGGAGTTAATGCTACCAGAGTCCTTACTCTTACTCAGCTGGCAATAAATGGCTGAGGTTCAGCAGTGCATGGAAATGGCTCGTACAACTGTGCTTTCCTTGGATTATGTTGGCATCTCTGTAGCAACACAGCCCTGTGCATACAGAGAAACCACTGAACTGCTTGACTTGTGGTGTGTTCTCTCTTACTTTGTACAGGTGATGTGGAGTCCCTTTTAAAGCATTTCCCTAAAATCAAAATCACATGGAATTCTCTGAGACCCTAAAGTGGCCTAGGCCATGTGAGTTGTGTGCAGTTGCAAGGGAATTACACTGTTTGCTTTCACCATCTGGCTGCTGTCTTCCTGCACACAGGCCTGACTTACCAGTCAGTATTCATTCTTTATAGAAGAACAGATCAGGTCAGACTAGTCTGATTGTGGACAGGAAGATATCCTAAAGCTTTGACTTAAAGCAATTGTCATCTTTCTTCTTGGCTTTTTTCTTTGTTTTAAAACTTCAGTGCTGTTGTGGCAGAAGTGCTGCACTGGCATATGAAATGCATGTTCTGTCCTGGATAGATATGCAAGTAGAGTATATCCATGCACTTTTTTTTCCCCTCTAAACTCTTTTGGAGGAATCTGGACTTTTAAATAAAATACTATGTTGAGGGAAGTTGCTTGAATATCACATGACATTTTTCCCTCACTGACTTTTATCACTGTTCAAGTTTAGCAAAATCCCTATCTTGAAACCCAGATAATGTCACTCAGAGACAAGTGGGGGGGCAAACAGATGGTGAGTGTTTGTCATCTGCATCAGTGTGCAGAAAGGGAGGCTGTCTGTCCTGGAGACAGAGGGACAAGAGACCTGCTTTCTCAAAAAGCATACGGTTAACATAAATATTTTTGCCAGCATGGCTAGAAGTCTGTACAGTCATTACTGCCACTCCTTAGGAGCTCCTCTGCTTAAGGGTGGTCCCTACATAAATATTTATTTTGTTAGATCCAGAACAGTGCATGAGATCAACAACTCCCATGGATTCAGCTTTCCCTTTGCATCCTGGGCCCTAGCTTTATTGGTGCTCCTCTTTTTCCATAAGCAAAGGCCTGGAAGAAAATAGCTTGAGGCATCTCTCTACATAAGCTCAGCCTTCGCTAAGAAACTTTGTGGCTTCCTGTAGCTGTTGAGAGAGTTGTGGGCAAGACTTGGGAGTGTAGAGAGTGAGTCCACACAATTAGTTTGGCCCTTCAAGGCTCTGGCTGTAGCTCTTTCCCATGTCCCTGGGACTGGGACTGGAGTCCGTGATCCATTGTTGCTGTGCATTCCAGGTGGAGCCCTGGGTGCACAGGGAGCATGTGCTGCAGTGTTTATTGAGCACATCTGCTGTTGGCTTGGCCCGTGGGTTGTTTTGATGTTTCCATGTGTGGAGGAGATGAAAAGGCCCTCACTGGGTGGGGGGGAGGGCATATTGTGCCCTTGCAACATGGAGGAAATCCTTGAAGGCAGAAACATTGAGGATGAGACATTCCCACAATTGTTCATAGCAAAAGGGTTTGAGGCAAGTCCCAGGTTGGCTCTTGAGGTGCAGAGCTCCTGGCAGGAGTCAGGCTCGGGTGGAATGTCAGTGTTGGGCTGGAAGCTGAGCTTTGCTGCCTTATCTGCAACAGTGCTTTAAACTGCTGCTGTGCATAGGAAACAAATGGTGTTATAATTCAGGCATGGTTTCACGAGCCTTCTAAGAGAGGTTGTTTTGCGGAGAAAACAAGATTTTCTCTCCTGAACTTTACAGACCTGCAGCTACCTCAGCTAGTGTGGTATCATTCCAATTAAAATCTCTTTTCATCTGTCTTTTTTGCCTCCTGTTAATCCTGTGTACAAACTTGTCAGCCTGAAAGGATTTCCAAGACATTTTAGCCCTCTGGTATGAAATAAATGCCACTCCTTAACTTCAGGGCTTCAGCATCTAAAAATTACTT
The DNA here is from genome assembly GCF_901933205.1 of Camarhynchus parvulus. Taxonomy (NCBI): domain Eukaryota; kingdom Metazoa; phylum Chordata; class Aves; order Passeriformes; family Thraupidae; genus Camarhynchus; species Camarhynchus parvulus. The sequence goes on along the minus strand of NC_044572.1, from coordinate 100,560,034 downwards.
CCAGTGTGGATTGTAGCTGCAGTACGTAACCCGGCTGGGTTAACAAAACAGTTCTGGTTGCTTCACTTCCAGGAGATTTTCTGTTATTAAACTGTTCTAGGGAAAAAAGCTCTCTTTCACTCCCCCTTCCAGTTTGCAGAGAGGTTCCCAATGCCTTCAGGTCCTGCTTCTCCCTGCACCAAGAAAATAGTCTCTGGAATTTCAGGAAAGCTTTGGAAAAAACTCAGATGTTTAACATCTTCTAAAAATTTTTGTTTGCTCTCTGGAGCAGGAATATCTTTATTGTACAAACATGCCTACTCCCTACTTAGTACTGTATTTTTAAACTGTGAGGCTTATTTCTTGCCTAGCAAAATACATTGATGCACCTTCAGTAGTTCAGCTTGGGAAGTTGCCAAGTTGACTGATGAGTAATATTTTCTTCCACTGACACCTCACCACCCCCAGCTATCAACCAGGAATGTTCCTTATTCTGCCTTGCTTTCACCCACATCTCATGTAAGCATTCTTTTTAAAAGATGTATCCTCTACCGGTATCCAGTGTGGATGAGTCAGGCAGGAGGACTCAAAACTGGTTAAGGAAACCATGGATGTGCAAACAGATATATGGAAAAACTTACAGTTATTGCCCCAAAGTGGCAGAAGACTAATTAATTAGGTTGTTCTTTCTTCCTTCCTCTCCCTCCAACTTAAAAATAAAGAAATAATAATAAAAAACCAAACAAACAAACAAAAACCCTCAAACAGCGACAAAAAACCCTTAAACATTGCACAGCTCATGAGCCCTTCCTGTGAAAACAAACTTGTTACAATACTGGTAGGTGTAATTGTGCTGGCCCCAAGTCAGTGCTTACACATATAGATGCTAGGCAGAATTTTTTATTAACAGGTTGCAAGTGCAGAATTTAAGGTTACATTTAATTCTCTAAGAATGCTCTTCCATAAAACCAAAACAACTTTAGTTTAGTGAACTTTCTGGTTTCTATTCATGCATTACATTTAATGGTTTAGTGAGAATTGTCTCCTCCCACATGCTGGCCTGTTGGTGTCTTTAAAATGTAAAAGTTGTTTGCCCGGTTTTACTGTTGAGGAATAAATTGGATATTTTTAATGCTAAACTCGTGGTTATTTTTAAAGCTGTTCTATTCAGGCTTTTTATTCTAAAGGCTGACAAAATCTGTTTATCAAATGGTAAGATAAATATTTTAGAAATGTATCATTAACTCATGTAAGTTGTCTTTCTAAGTTTGTGGTGTCTCCTGTGGTGGAAAAATGTGCATATTTTGTTAATTGGCCTGTTTTCATCTTTTGCTTGGAAACAGCACAGTTTGTGTGGAAACAGTGATAGGTGCCATTCATAAATTTTGATGATGAAAAAGTAATAAATCTTAGTAGTTTTCCACTCTGTAAATAAAAATTCAATACTTGCAAGGGCTGCCTATTGCAGACATGTGTATGGAGCAGGGGTTCGCTGTCCATCAGTCAGTGGGGCAAACAGGTCACAATAAACTCTACAGGCAACAGCGTTTCTCAGCATTATGTATCAACCAATAGCTGGTGAATTTTGTTTCTTTGCTGGATATAAGATGACTTGTGATCTGGGATGAAGTGAATGGAAAAATAAGGGATCAGTGGATTTATACTGCATTAGTACATTGTAGCTTGTCTGCAGCACATTCTAGGGCTTGTTCAGCCTTAGTAGGGGCCTGAGAGCCTTGCAGCTCCATTTGCTGTGCTCTGGGGGCCTGTCCCTGTACAGACTTTGCTCTGGCCTCCCTCTCTGAAGGGCTCTCCTTGGTCCTCTGTGTGCCCATGTGAGTTGGTGTGAGCGAGGGCTGGCCACTGTGCAGCCCAACAGGCTGTGGATATTTGCAGTGGCCAGTTTTGCAGAGTAAAGAGAGAGCAGGAGTCACAATCAGGTTCAAGACTGCACCTTGCTGTGCCTTGCAAACCTGTTCCTGACATCTGTTATAAAAATGCCTCTTTCTCCCCTACCTTGTGCTTCTTAACAATAGCAAGGAAAGAATTATTTTAAAAGTGGAATTTTGCCCAATTTGAGCTTTTCCCAAGGTGCTTCAGAAAGAAACCTCATTTTGCAGGTGACATTGGTGCCTGCCACCAATGTAAAGAGAGGTGCCCCTGACCCAGCTGGAGTGGAACCATGGGTGGAGACTCCAGGATAGGAGAATTTCAAACCAAACCTCCTTCCTGCCCTTCTCTCCTGTCCATGAGCGTCTCCTGCAGTGTGTCCCTCCTCTGCCTCTGGATAATGGGATCAAAGAGAGGGGATGGGCATAGTGTCCCCCCTGGCCTGGTGTGTAACAGATTTGCCGATGGCCCTTCCAGTAAAGCCGGGGGTGGAACGATCCCGTGGTCAGTGTTTCCAGTAACGGGATTTGTTTTCTCCCCAGTTGTGTGTAATGTGATAGTTAGACAGACGTCATCAAAACCAAATCCTTACACAGGACAACCAAAGGGACTTCTTGGCCAGTCTGTGTTTTGCGCTATGATGTAATTCAAGGCTGTGAATTATTGTCATGCAGCTGCAGTCTTTTGGCCAAACTGGAGTTACTAGTATGGATTTGAGTTAGAGGGAAGGAGACCGCCTGGTTTTTAGATTTTCTTCATCCCTGTCAGCTTTTTCCATGCTTTGAGTCCACAAGTGTGTGTCTCCAGCAGGACTGCTAAACCAGAGCTTTTGGGTTTAGGTAGTATGAGGACAAATATTTGTCTTTGTTTCCACACCTTTTTCCATCTTTTTAGGTTATTAATGGTTAAAGAAAAGTACTTGTATAGGTCATTTCACTTTCTAGAGGCTCTAGAAGTCTCATAGGTATCCCAAGGTGTCAGTTTGGAGGGATGAAGCATAAGGTTGTTTTCATAATGGCAAAAATGAATCATCTAGACCTGGGGTGGCTGGGAAGGGGGGAAAATCTGGTCACTAATGTTGCAAATAGAGAGCAATGTGTAACAAGTGTTTGGAGATGCAGAAAATCCTGTGGTCAGATGTCTTAAATGGGTAAGTTCCTCTTGGAGTCCAGGGATAGGTGTGATGGTAGACATCATGCAAGTCTTGAGTGGGCACATGTGGCTTATAGTAGCTTTCTTTTTTAGTTAAATTATAATGTACGGTCACTATTTATATATAAAGAAGCATCTGTCTCCAAGTTTCCTGTTGTGATGGGAAAGCATTCAAAGAACTTGTAGATTTAGGCATGCACGTGCACAGAAGTGCACACACCTTTCCCATGAATAGGATTTTTTGTCTTTTAAATGCTTCCTTCAGATTTCTCTTCAGAATGTCACCTTTAAGGGAAAAAAAAAGCAAACTTGCAAAAGATGCTTTTGTAAACTTGGATTGGTTTTTGGCTGGAGTTGTTTCACCGTTTACTCGCTGTATTAGTGTACTAAGCTTTTTTAATGCCCTAATTTGAGTTGTGGCTTGAGGAAAAATCACTCTGCTGTGTAGTTATTTTACATCTGGGATTGCTGCGGTGTAATGAGTGTCTGTTGATTCCAGGAGCTGTGTCAGTGCCGCCCTGGGGAAGGGAACTGTTCCTGCTGTAAGGAGTGTATGCTCTGCCTGGGCACACTTTGGGATGAGTGCTGTGACTGTGTGGGTAAGTTTGCATTTTTGGGGAGAATTCCTGCTTTTTTTTTACATTGCTTTCTCCTGCCACATGCTGAGCTCACAGTCTTAAAATAGGAGTAAAACACTGGGACAGAATCTGTGCTTTAAGCACCTTAGTAGTGTGAGTATGGAATAAATTACTGTGGAGACCCAAACATCTGAGGGCTGTGTCTGCTCTGTGGAGCTGGGGGTGGCAGTAGTCCAGGTATTGCTTGTTAAATGTCATCATAGCTGATTATTAATTTTGTCTCTCAAACATAAAATTCCTGTTTGAATTGTCATCTTGAGGTAACTCCCCAGTGGGGTTGGATGCTGTTTCTGTTTCTGTATTTCTGAAGGTTTCTACCTATAAAGGGTGCATTGACAGGTACAGCACTGGGACACCTTTAGGATTGAGTTGGGACTACTAGTAAATATGCATGGCCCAGTGTTTCCACTGTTCTTTTATTTACAAAAATAGCTCTTTGTGAAGGGTGAGAAAGAAGCAGACAAAGTTTTACTGTAGGACTACATGACTATCTTAAAAAGAACACATTGCTGCTGACAGGTGGTGTTCAGAGTGCCCAAATCTTTGCAAGTGAGTGCTGTCCCAGCTTGAGAAGGTTGCATTCTAGTTCTGTTTCTTGTTTTATATGTAACATTCATCTTCCTATGGTTGTTGTAAATCTCCCTGTGCTGCCATCCAAAATCCTGGCTTCAATGAAAGCGATGCATCTTGAGTGTTGTACCTGCTCTCAGCTTTTCTAGGTCAGTTTTCTCTGAATTCATGAAGGTCATTAGTGTCAAAATTCCCATTTTCAGTGCAAGTTATTTCCCTAATTTAGAACCATTATCTGCTGTAGAAAGCAAGGCATAGAGTACTGATCTCTAGGGAGAAGAAGGACCTACCTCTTGGGATTGTGAAGTCCCCACACGAGCTTCTTTTCATAAATCTGCAGGTGACTCACTGTTCTGCGGCTCTTTCCCATAGTGTTTTTCTGGAGAGGAGCTAACAAGGTTTCAGGCCCAGTTTCCCAGTACTGAGTAAACTAAAATTTCTCCTGATGGTTCTTTGTGTGCCTCAGGCCTTTTGGATTCTATGGCATGGTCCTATTCTTCTTCTCTTCAGTGTAGGATCATCCTTGCTGTAGCCTTATTCAAATAAGGAAACGGGAATACATGCCATACCTGACTCCCTAGACAGAGTTCTTTGCTGATGCCTGAGCTGATATTTTAAGTTTCTTTATAAGCTGCTCATGTCTAATGTAAAAGCAGATAGATTGTTGTGTCTTTAAGGTCATGTCTGCCTCAAGGACAGGAATTACCTCCTATCCTCCCCCACTAACTGTACTAGTGCTCAGTTAATACCCCCATGTTTTGTGTAGGTTCTCTCCCTTCTCTGACAGGGAAAAACATGCTGGAGGACTGAAAACAGCACCAAGTCCCCCATTCCCTTTGAGTTAAGCTCTTCTAGTCCCTTGTGTAAAGGTTTATCTGCTTCCATAATTTTAATAGCCCATTTCTGCATCTTCTCATCCACTCCAAAGTGGTAGTGTAGACATGTTTGATCCTTACAGGTTGCTCATTAGTTAAACTTTTTTAAATTTTCTTTTTAACCTTTTAACCAATTTTCTTTTTAACCAATATATACTATATTAAAATATTATTATAATTCAAATGCTTTTAAAAACAGTAAGAGTGAAGGATCTTTGTGGATGAGCACTTACCCATTAAACTATAAGCAATGATTTTTTGGTACCATCTTAAGGTAATACTCATTGATATGCACACAAACTTGTATAGATTCTGCAGGATTTTGGTAAACAATCTTGATGTTATTTTTTTTCCCTTGTGTGTCATTTTTATCAGTGAAATTTTTAATGATGTCATTAATACAATGACATCAACTAAAGCATACATCCCTTGATATATCTGTACAAAACTCTTTCCTGGTTTGATATCTTCCTAACTGATTTTCAGGTGGTCATCCTCTCTTGCAATTGTATGGTTAATACAGTGCTTGTTAAAGCATTGTTAGTATTAGTGCTTATTAAAGGGTGGTAAGGAAGGGATAGAAATTTTTTATTAAAGCAGTGAGTCTAGAAAGGTCTGCAAAGAACAAACCTAATTGAGAGGAGCAGGAAAACAATCATGTACAGTAGGGTGTTTGTGTAAGTGGAATTATATTTTATTATGACTTGGTGTTGTTTGGAAAAGAGGCTTATTTTTTTTCCTACTCTGTACTTGGCTCACCTTTTAATAGGAGCAGACTGTCGTGGAGCGTTCCTATTACCAAATGCTGGTAATGCTAACCACTTGCTTAAGATTTGCTGGATCTCATGCTAATCACCGTTGACAAACTTCCCTCTGCTTTGTTCACTGTGGTAATCCATCTACTTAGGTTGAGAAGATTATGGGTTTGTATAAGGCTCTAGTTAAACACAATTATTTGTGAAGCCAGAGCCCTAGTGGATCTGTGGGGCAGGAGATACTTCTCTGGTTGTATGAGGCAGGTAGACTTTAAACATTCATGTCTCATAAGACTTTAATACTTCAGGAATTGGTGAGCTTTGCAGCTGTAGCTGTCTAAACCTGTGTCTGTGAAATTACCCAAAATTATATCCAGATGCACATGAGGAAAATGGATTTGCCTGTCTGTTGACAGGTGACTTCTAACAGTGTTTTATCACTCCTGAGTTTAAAATACCTATGCAGATACAAATTTTCTTTTTAATCTTGGTAGTTTCCACTGATTGGACTTAAATTGAAATACCCTTCAGTTTAATTGCCAGTAATAAATATTAGTGTTTAAATGGTTAACAAAAAACTGGAACTGGCATTGCATATCACAAAAACATTTTGTAGGAATTTGCAAAGTGAAAAAAGATTACAAGGTTTCAAAAAAGATACTGCAGAAGATATTGAAAAATAAGGAAGAGGTAACCTAGAAATGAGTATTTTGCCTGTTGTGGCCCCTCCAGCTAAGTAGCAAAATGAGGTTCATCTTGGCTGTCTCTACACAAGTAAAGTAATTCAGACTCATGCTCTGTCCTGATAGTGATCTTTGTATCTCTGACAGATGACTAAAAAGATCTAGTGCACTGCTGCAGCAGATGAGATGGAATACTTGAATTGTGATCAAAAGTTTCACATACCTCAGATTCGTTAAGATAGTCCCTTTCTTCAGTCCTAACCTTGCATTCCAGGTTTATGCTCCTATTGATTATATGTGCTTTGTATAATCTCTTCTCCCAGGGAAATCAAACCTTCCACTGAACCCTCCATTTTCTAAGCTGTAACGCTGACAGGGAAGAAAAGTGCTGTTTAGATGAGGTTTTTCTTTCCACAAGTCACAGGTGTGTTTTGTAGAAGTCTGAACAATCCAAAACCTGCTGTTATGGAAAACTTGTCCTGCTGTATTTGATAGCACTTCTGCTATTGGGCTGAGAGTAGGATAGATACGAAAGAGTTCTGTTCTGTTCAGCAAAAAAAGAAGCAATTTTAGTTCTCCAAACATTCCTACCTGTTTCAAGAAGACTTCGGGGAGTTCTGTGTGATTTACTGTTTGTTTCCTCTGCAGGTATGTGCAATCCTCGCAATTACAGTGACACACCTCCAACATCCAAGAGCACTGTTGAGGAGTTGCATGAACCAATTCCTTCCCTTTTCCGGGCACTGACAGAAGGGGATACTCAGCTGAATTGGAATATTGTTTCCTTCCCTGTGGCAGAAGAACTGTCACACCATGAGAACCTCGTCTCCTTTTTAGAAACAGTGAACCAGCCACAGCATCAGAACGTCTCTGTTCCAAACAACAATGTCCACACACCTTACTCCAGTGACAAAGGTAATGAGCGTAGTGTCTAAATCCCTAGCATCTCCTCTTGTCTCTTTCAGGAGCCTTCTCAGTGCATGTCCTACTCTTCTCTATACTTGCTTCTTCTTTTCCCATAAGAATGTGTGAAAGGTTCAGCCTAATTTTGGGCATGACATAACAGAAGGAGTAAGGCAAAGATGTTGAGGAACATGGAAGATGGTTTTAAAATGACTGAGGTTCTTAGGAGACAATGAACCACATGAGTTTATCTCTAGAATTACTCCTGTGGCGTGAGGCAGTTTGTTCATGTTGTTTCATGTGCACTGGCACGGAGTGTTCTCTGACCTAGAAACTGTTACCTGTATCTTAGGAGACAGGACAGACCAGAAACTGAATCCAAATTACACATAGGTGCAGAAGTAGACAACTGAAACATGGCTTAAGATATGCCATAAGCTCTTGTATCTGGAACAGTTGTTTATTTATTTCATCTGAGCTGGCATAACTTGAAATCTTTAGAGGGATGTTTTGTATGAAATCCAGGATTAATAGTAAACCTAAGCAAGATTAGAAGCATTGATGAAGGAAGGATATGTGACAGACTGTCTTCAAAATAAGTAACTTGGTGGTAGGGGTTCAACTTAGAGATTCATTCCTCCTATTTCATATTAAGTTTTTTATATTATTTCCTTCCATTTAGAGGACAGACTTCAGGATACTGTTTGCTGTGGCTGGGTGGGAGAAAGATGAGAACTTTGAGTTGGTGTTGACAGTGATATAAAAAAAACACTGTCTGTTTCTTGGTTTCCATACTAAACCTGAAACACTTTTCCCTGCAAATCATTACGTCAGACTTTAAAGAATCTCATAAACAGTTCATAGTGGAACTGCTGCTTAATAGGGGAAAAAGAGCATCTGATTTATTAGTGCAATTAATGTTTTGCTTCCTTCCCAACGTACACTTTAAATATTCGTAACCCATATGTTGCTGTTGTGATGGCCCTTTTATCTTATCAATAAAAGATACCCTAATTGATGGACATGCTGCTTTTCCATACCAGTGTGAACCAGTGACCTAGTTGTGTTTCTGAGTAGGACTGCTGCTGATTAAATGGAACCATAATGGCAACTTTTCTAATTTCCTTTGGCTAAGGCACATTAGAAAAATAAATTAATTCCAGAACTAGGAAACCAGATGGGCAGAAAGCATCTCATTCATATGTCTTTGATGTTATTAAAATGCTTGCTTGGCATTATGAGAATAATGTACAAAGTCATGTAAAATGGAAAGCCACAAAAAGCCCTGTGTACAAAGACTACAGTACTTACAATTATAAATTAAACTCAGGGAGAAAAAATTATGTTTAGTACAGCCTTGAATATATCCCACTGTACTTAGGTACTGCAATCCAGATGGCTGTTCCCTGACAGTCCTTTACTACTGTACCAACAGGATGGGCGAATGATAGTTTTGGATTAAATTTAGAATTTGAATTGCATCTCAAGGGTGTGGAGCAGTTTTGAGTTCAACAACACAGACAAATACATAAAACTGCCATTTTTTCTTAGTCAAAAGTCCCCTTCATTTCTTTTGCTAGGAACATATTAGAGATTAGGCTGAGAGAGCTCTTACTGGAATGATGACAGTCCAAAAACAACAGTTATATTTGGAAATAGTTACCAAATGCCACTGGCTTTCAGGCCCCAGCAGACACTTAAAACAGAAATAAATGTCAGAGCCTGTTCTTGTAATCATTTGCTGTGCCTTCTCCATCTTAGTGACCAGTGAAGAACTGGAAAAGATAGAGGATTACTTTCCACATCCTATTCCCATACTTTTAAGTATCTAAATACGTAAGCCTGCTGAAGGGTCTCTTTTCTTGGTCACAGTGTAGATAACTTTGCAGTGCTCTGCTTTCTCAAAAGTCATATTAAATTTTATTTATAAAAACACTGAAGATTTGAGCACTGAGAACGGAAGAGATGGAAAGAAAAATTAGCATCTGGCCTCAGTCAGTTAATGTTTATTATGGGGGAAGAAGGACAGCTGGACATCCAACAGTGTTGGATGTTGTGTGAGCCATGGGGTAGCATTGTTTCTAATACTGTTTTGCTGAGTTCGTTGGGGAAGCCATAATCTAAAGGTGGAGGGGCAGGCAGTAGGTCAGGACTGAAGAGCCTTGTGAGCATGGGCACAGTGAGGCCGCTGAGGGAGCTCCTGGAGCCTGATGGCTTCTGCCCATGCAGAGTTCAGTCACACAATCAGGTCACTGCTTTAACAAACTGGCAAGTGTTAGAGCCACTGAAAGAGAGGGAGGGTTTGTAAAGGTGTATATGTGTGCTCAGTGGCAGTAAACACAAGCTTAGCCTGCAGTGGGAGAAACAGATCAAGTCTTTACCCTTTCCTTCTCCCCAGAAATGCTGCTAGGCTTGAGGGCAGGTCTTGCAAACGGAGATACCCTTAAGGTGACTTGCTAAGCAGTTGTCTTTGAGGCTGTGACAATCAGGGATTTGAAAGAATATTCCTGTGAGCAGGAACACAGAGGCTTTATGTTTCCTTTACAGTGCTGTGCCTCCTCCATTTTGTGGTTCTTCTGTGCCTCCTTGCATGCTTCCCTCCAACATGGTGTGCTGGCAGCAGCCAATGGCATGGCCTCTTAAGGGAGAGGGGCTAATGAGAGGTAGATTTTGTAGGGGGACAGTGGTCTCTGTGCTGTCTTCTGGAATGCATTCCAAAATTTGGAAAGGCTCTGCTTACAGATACCCCTTGTCACGTAGTGTAACACAGCTCTGATTTCAGCTTTCCGGCACGTTCTTGCAGGGATCACCATTAAGCTGGCCCAGGGTGCCAGACTTGCTTGATGCAGTTCTGGGTGAGTGCCATGAAAAGCAGCACCAGCCACAGGAACCACGAGCTTTGTGCCTGAGTGGCGTGGAGCCACCACCAGGGAGGGCGGCTGTGGATCCGGGAGGAGGTGGGGTGCGGTGGGATATAAAGAATTCCTTTCTCACCCCAGCCTACTCTGAACCCAGCCACCAGACCTTGAACTTCCCTGTTATTTTCCTAATGAGTGTCTTCCCTTTCCTCCTGTGAACTGACTTGTAATGTTTTAGCTGCCAAAGTTATGCGCGCGCTGCTGGAGCTGCTGGAGCTCTTTGTATCAGTTGTTTCTGGCACTTGAGCCTCTACTTCAGAGAGAATTGCGATGGTTACTAATCTGGAGCTACATTTGTACTTCATTCTCTTTGCTGTACTTCTAGCTGATACCCTCAGAGCTCTGAACTGTGATTTAAACTCAGAGATTTCAATAAGCTTAGTTGTTTCAGATGATGACAGGATGTTGGCGAGAGGGAGAGGGGAACTAGATAATTTTTTGGCAATTGATAAAACAAAATCTGTGCTGTAGTTAAGGGTTTCTGACTTACATTGCTCGGTGACACAGGGGATGGTGTCTGGTCTGCAATTCTGCTCCTCTCCAGTGCAACAGGGAGAGGAGAGTTACAATTCCAGTGAGGAGACATCTACCTCTGTAGGTAGTCCAGGAAGATTTTTTTTTAAATGTTTCTTTTTATAAATTGATTGACATAAAATTGACTTGTCCAGAAGTAGTAGATTATGTAAATGGATTGTGCATAAGCAGTTGCAGGTTAGTCTCCTTGCTCTTGTTTTCCCCTCTTCTCACTACTGCACTAGACTAGTGTTTTTCCTAGTGGAAGGTGTATCCCTGCCAACAGCAGTGGGGTTGGAACTTTAAGATGATCTTTAAGGTCCCTTCCAACCCAGGCTGTTCTATGACAAAATGGTATGACTGCTGGATGGACAGTTACCTTTTTAAAGAACTTTTAGAACTACCAATAAAGTGGCCAGCAGACAACTGAAGTTACACAACACATATAACTTCAAAGATCCCGTACAGCAAATTATCATCAACTGGGAAGGTTCTCTGAGTTGCTAAATTTTTCTATATTACACCAATGCTGATAGTTTTATAGCAAAGCCTAGTAGTTTCTTCTGTTCACTTTTAATTTAGACTTGATTATTGTCTCTCCTACACAACCTTCACTGAGTATGAAGTGTGAGGGGGGAAAAGGTGAGAAATTAGTGTTCCAGGAAAAAAAGTTTACTGCTGCATCCTTCTCCCTCCCTGCATCTGCAGTCTGTCATCCTTAGGGTGTGAAAATTGGCAAAATGCAAATGAGAAAGCTGTTACTGCACTAAGTAATATTGTTTTTATCTATACTGAGGGACCCAAGTGATGACTCGGTAATTAGCTTTGTGAAAGAGTTTAAGTACTCTCCCAGGTCCCAGCTGAGCCTGTAGGTATGTATTTTTTTCCCCTGTGTAGCTCTCTTTTTGCAGTCTATAGAGCAGGATTTAGTGCTTGAGGGGAGGAACTCCTGCTTTCAGTAATTCAGCCTCCACATGAGCACAGAGGCATTGCAGAGGAGGGGATCATGAGTGCCCTATGATAAACAAATTGCTCCCTGGACAATCTGACTTGTTCAGACCTGGCAGGTCTTTCAGTGAACAAGGCATCAGAAACAATTTGGTAGCATATACATGGAGCACATCCTTCAGCTGCTTACAAGAGGTGCTTGGGACCAGATGGATCTACTGCTGGCTCTGGCCTGCCACATGCAGTCTGCTCTCTCCCTTTTGCAGCATTTTTGTGCTTGTCCTCAAGAACCTAATCCCCTTGACTTGTGTGCAGGTGCAAATAAACTTTCTTCTCTACTCTCCACTCAGTCAAGATTAATGTCCTTGGCTGTCACTGCCACCATAATAAAGTTGAATTTTGGCTTTGGTCCTGGGAATGTGATTTAGGAGACCAGTCTGCAGTCTCACAGGAGCTGACTGATGCCACCTAGTTTTCCAGAGTTATAGGCCAGGTGCTGCTTCTCCTCTGGCCTCCCTTATCCAGAGAGATGTCTCCCTATTCAGTGGCATCAGTCTTTACATCCTAGAAATCACAGGCTCTCCTTCCCTAGGAAGTTTATTTCATTTCTGCAGGCATTAGCTGATAGCCTTCACCAGGACTTGTGAAGCAGTACTAACACTGCTGAGGCTGTCAGAGATGAGGTTAGCATGAAGGTGGGCACAGATGTCTCCTTACACAGAAGGGACTGGACATTCTCTGGTGTGGAGACAGTCTGTAAGTGCTGGGAGAAGTTAGCACACCTCAGAGTGTGCACAGCTTTCATGACAACTTCCCTGACCTACCTTAGGCTTCCCTTTGTGTGTTGCAAGTTGGAGTGTCATGATCAACAGATAGTGAGCATTCTGGCAACCCCTTGGATGGTTGCTTCCTTTGAAGAGCTGTTTCATTCCAATTTGGAGATAGCCATGAATCATTTTGCCTTCTCAGGCTTATCCAGAGACTAAGTCAGTCAGCTGGAGATGGCATCCCAAAAGGTGATTTTGCAGGAAGAAATCTTTCGAGATTAGCCAGGATTGCCTGTTTCAAGGGAGAGGCTCTGTGCCTCTAGCTGACACCTTCTAAGACTATGGAATTTAAGGTCAAACTTAATGTAGTAACACTTCAGTAGAAAACTACTGAAAACTAATCAAAGGACTGAATAGAGATTAAGCAAAAGGATATAAAGAGTATGAGTAATGTGCAACAGAGGCTTCTGTAAGATTCTTGTGCTTGAGCCCCAGCACTGACTTGGATGACTGATGGGAATGAGGATACTGTCTGGAGACTTGCTCCTGCTTTCTCATCCCTACCCTTCCACTAAAAACTTCCTGTGAGGAGTGAAGGGAATAGATACCTGGGGCTATCTGGGACTTCTAGGTGTGTGCTTCTTCTTGGGACCATGGCAATCTGAACTTTTTATCACTGGTGATGAAATGCTGCCAAGTCCTTGTGCACTCCCCACAGAAGTTGGAGCTCCGTCTGGCCTCTGCCTTCTTGCCTTTGAGGTTGTGGTGGCTGCACCTCCCTACTACTTTTCAGCTTTGGCTGAGCACTTTAGGTGTACACCTATCGCTCTGCACATGCTACCATACTTCTGTTCAGCTCTTTCCTCTTCCTCTCTGTGAATCAAACATCCTTACTGAAGCTGTAGATATGTTGGTTGTTTTCAGGTAGAGATTTTGTTCTCTGAGAACTCTATTCCTCTGGTTGCTTTGCCTCAGGATATATTATTAAGGCTTATAGAAACAGAATGCCAAGAATGGGACAGGACTTACACAGCCACAGTGGACTTTGTTGATGTTTCCAGCAGCACTTCAGATACTGCAAGATTTTTTTGACAACTGCAGCACAGCTTTTCTGGGAGCAGAAACTGCTTCAGCTCTGGGTCTGCCTCTCCTACCCAAGATCCCTATTGCCTGTTGCATTGTATCTGGTGTCTGCAAGGCATATACATCAGTTTGGAGCCTGACCAAGGCAGTGAATACTCTGTTGCTCTCAGTGGGCTGGCAGCACATCCTCTGACCTTCTTGCAGCTGTTTTGGTAGTAGCATAATAATTTGACAGTGATGAAAATCAGTCATTAAAAAAAACCAAACCAAACCCACTGTCTTGATTTACTATTTAAGTTTGGATTACATTTTTCTAATCCACATTGGAATGTAAATCAGTGGGTTTCTCCCAGGTGCACCATGAGTAGTAATAGGCTAGAAAGCCCTTTGACATCTCCTGCTCACAAGCTGGTCTAATCTGCGTGAGGGAGACATTCCTGTTTGCAGACAGCTGCCAGTTGTGCTCTCCCCAGAGTCTGCCAAGTTATGGTCTGGGTAAATATTATGTAATCGTGGTCCTTTGGAGGATGAACAAAGTTTTATGGTATAATCACCTGGTCAGTACAGAAGAAAGGTGGTGGAATCTGCCAGCTTGAAGAATTGGAAGTGGACTGTGGTATTTTCTGAGGACCTCCATTGTTGGAAGGAAATTATGAATATGACTCCATGTTCTTAGAAGGCTAATTTATTATTTTATGATGCTATATTATATTAAAGAATACTAAACTAAACTATACTAAAGAATAGAGAAAGGATACAGACAGAAGGCTAGAAAGATACTAATGAAAACTGGTGACTCCTTCCAGAGTCCCGACACAGCCTGACCGTGATTGGCCATTAAGGCAAAACAATACACATGAAACCAACGAAACAATCACCTGTTGGATAAACCATCTCCAAACCACATTCCAAAGGAGCAAAAAACAGGAGAAGCAAATGAGATCACATTATTTTCCTTTTTCTCTGAGGCTTCTCATCTTCCCAGGTGAAGAATCTTGGGCAAGGGGATTTTTCAGAAAATGTGATGGTGACAGTGGACTGAAGGGGGAATGGTTTTATTTATAGTTGTGGTGAATGCCTTAGCTCCATTTTGATGTTGCAGCACCAAACTTCTTAGCATTTCAAGTAATTGCATGGGTGTTAGAAGCACAAAGTCAACACTTAGGCAGAAGGGGTTTCTTAAGATTAGTAGTAAAGCTGGTGGTGTTGCTAAAAAAAAAAGGGAGAAAAAGGTGTGCAGTTTCATGCTGATGAAAAAAGGATTCTTTAGGTCCGTGATTTTTTCTGGCTAAAGATCATTGTGGAGTTTGGGGTGGGGGTGGGGGTGAAAGAAACATTTACATCCAAATAAGTGGGTTTTGATGGTTTTTTAAAATAACTTCTCTAAACCTGAAGTGTTTTGTGGTAGCATATTACCTTCAGAGGACACATTCCTGCTTGCAATTTTGGCATAGCTCATCCTTACACTCTTGTAACTGGGGGAAAAAACTTAAAAACATTCTTGCCTGTGAATATAGAAATAAATTAATCCAGGAGATCAGACAACAGGTTGAGTTGTAGATGCTGAAAATTTGAAGCTGATAGATTTTACCTTGTCTCTGCCTTGCCTCTGTTCTTTTACTGTCACCTTTTTTTCCTTATACCTCACAGTCCTGTCGGTTTGCAATCATACTTCTACAGCTGCTCATTTAACTAATTCCTAACTAACCTTTAAAAATACACTTTAAGACCTTTTAAACCAATTTTTTTTCCCTCTTGGTTTAGAACACATGTGTACTGTGGTGTACTTTGATGACTGCATGTCAATACATCAGTGCAAGATCTCTTGCGAGTCCATGGGAGCTTCCAAATACCGATGGTTTCACAACGCCTGCTGTGAGTGCATTGGGCCAGAATGCATCGACTATGGCAGTAAAACTGTCAAATGTATGAACTGCATGTTCTGAAGCAGGGAAATTGGAATATAGCAATACTGAGGCCAAAGTAATCTCTCTCAGTTAAAGAGACTGGGATTGCAAATTCTGCATTTTGGTGGAGTGCCTGCTGGTTGCAATTAAATGTACCTGGTTGAAAAGAGGATGTATAAAATCAGAGAACTTTTTCCTTTTTTTTCTTTGTTTTCTTTTTTTTTAATTCATATAAGCAAGGCTAACTAGTAAATGTTTAAACACTATGTTTTAAACTTGTTTTTCTCTGTTTCTGCTCAAATGGTACAGTCATGCTCATCATTACTGTTCTGATTGTTTTCCTTTGATTTGAAAGTATTGTCTATACTGGTTTTCAGAACATAGTACTCTATCTTGTAGTTTAGAGTAGGGAAACTTTTAGAATACGGTGATGAGACTTTCATTATCTAAATTCAACAAATAAATAAATGGCTGCTAGGTTGGAGGGAGGGTGGATGTTGTTTAGGGGCTGGGTTTTTTGGGATTGGGTTTCTGGTTTTGTTTTTTAACTTTATTACCTTCCAGTTTTTAAGGTTAGCTTTTATTGTGGAAGTGATATTTGGAGGAAAATTAAAATTCGTGCTTTCTCTTCAAGTTCAAAGAATGGGCTGTCATGGATAAAATCCTAACTTCTTAGAAGGGCTGCCCAGCAAAACACCATGTGTGGGATACTTTTCCTCCAAGTTTGATGTGCCCTGCTCTCTTTTCATTGGGGCCTATGATGCATAATTTATGTGTTACACAAATTAATCTTTTCAGTCTTCTCTTAGATCCCAAAATAAAGCTGGTAAGTGCCATTGCATTTCCCACCGGTTGCACTGTTCTCTAGGGCTGTTACACCCTGAACATTTAGTCCAGTAAAGGAAACATGAAAGGCTATGATGGATTTAATGACTAAAAGAATAAAGAATGAAATGACAGGAACAAGCAAGTGGTACAGGTCTACCAGCTGGGCAGCTGGCAGCAAGAATGTTCCCATTTAGTAATTTCCTGTGAATATTTATTCCAAAACATTTTTATTATTAATTAATTTCTTCTTCTTTTCCCCACAAATTTTTGTCAGTGAAGAAGGGAATATGTGTCTGCAAAGGCAAAGTTAAAGTGCTCTGATTATAGAACATTGTGCATTTTTCTAAGTAAGAGTTTTTATATGTTGACAGTTACATAGCAGTTACTATGACCGATTTAAGGTGTCCACTGATAATGGTACTAAGTACAAGAATAAAGGGTATGAGTAGTTAATGATCAGCTTTTTGTATTTATAATAATGTAGGTTTTAACTCCTTCAATTTTTTATGCATATATGCATATGCAAACACAAAAAGGAACTATTGACTATTCATTTTTCTCTCATTAACCTCAGCTAGAGGGATTAAACTGTTTTCTAGTTACACCTGTCTATCTGTACCATGTACACATGAAAGCAGTCATATTACATTTATTTTGTTGAAAAATTTTCCTGAATGTTTTTTTCAATTTTTTTTCATGATACAGTTCTTTCAATAGGATGGAATAATAATAATAATGATGATGATAATAATAAAAGAAAAATCTACTCTCGTTAAATAATGTTACTTTCTTCAGTGTCTTTTTCAGCTATAAAGATGTACTTGAAAGATGAATGTTATTGTTTTGAACTAGTGGATTATGGAATGTCTTCATACTTTAAAGTTACAGTTAAGTGATAAAAGATCATAGACAAAAATAGAAAAACAGCTTATAATGGAGGAGTTGTTCTTCCTATACTTTTACAATTCATGTTATATTTTTTTCTGCTATATTTTTTTCTTAAAATGAATGGAGAGGCAGAATATGTTAAGAGTAACTGTGACTGTTTGTAGCTGGAGGGTGATGCATCCGTGTTCCTGACCCAGACAGGAGACATGTAGCAATCAAGCAAGCAGGGGGTCATTAGCATGCTTCGGATTTTTGCAGTCTTAAATTATTGGAAAGATGAGGGTAGCTCAGAATCCTCTTGGGGGAGGAAGAGGGCTGATGTTTCTGGTCAGGCACCTGCTGCCCCATGGATCTGTGACACTGTCTCCACTTACATCCTCAGAATTTTGCTGTGAGGTCAAATCAAGTGGGGGCGGGAGGGATGGGGGAGCGACCTAACAGGTGTCCCAGGAAATGCTGGGGGGAATGGCATAAAAATGTAAACACAGTTCTCTGTAGTGGCCTGAGAGAAGGTAGTGCACACCTTCTGGGGCTTGCCTTACTTTTTGTAATTCCTGATGCTGTCTAGAGTTTGCTGAAAGTGGTGTGTGTACACAAATGTCATGCAGCAACACCCAGTGTATTTTATGATGATGAGTGCTTTTAAGAGGTATTTTAATAAAAAGACATTACTGGTTCTCATGTGTTCTTTCTCAAGAGTTTCTCAGGGAAACATTACCAGGAAGCATATTACAAAAGTTACTGATCTAAATGGATAGAATAATACTGAGAATTACCTTTCCAGCAGTTTTTTTCCATACCTAAAAGTGTTACTTTGAAGTATTTTTCTGTCCATAAATGATAAATACTCAGAATGTTCTTTCTGAAAAACCTAACCATTTTAGAAAGTTGTTTATTTAGTCTTATTAATTTTGCAGGAAAAAATCACCATTTATTTTGGGGTCTCTTATTTCACCCTATGTCTGGATAACCAGCAAACCATCACCTACATAAGAACATGTTTTTAAAACTTCTTTTAGTTAGGAATGTTCTCCAGGTAAAGCATTGGCCACTTTTACCACTGTCCTTTGGGACAGAATTGTAAATAATTGAATGTAAAGGGAAGCAAAGAGGGAATTCATATAGTAAGAAATTATACAAATTTCTTGTGGCCAGATGCCCTAGTGTGTTGGGGGTCTGACTGAAAAGGGGTGGAGGGCCTTTTGTTATTCTTTCTTTAAAAGTAAAAAGTTTTTTTTAGTTGCTTTGGGGTTTGGGTTTTTGTTCCGGTTTTTGAAGTTTGTTTTTCCTTACAGACACTTGAGTACAAAGGTCATAATGTGACATTGCTTTCCTGTCATTCCATAAGGTTCTTAGCTTTCTTTTAGTATGCTTAATGTATTTCACATCTAATTCCAAAAAAATAAATATAAGAACGCCTGTTGCATCTTTAATGATATATCTATGGTCACTCCAGTGTCCCTCCCAAAATTATGGCTATTGTGATAGCTGGCTCCAAGCCCCTCATCCTGCTGGCTGGAGTGACTTGAAGTTTGCTGGCAATGGCACGGTGACACACAGACCCACCCCACACAGATACACTGTGGTCTCTCCAGCCCTGTGACCCACGGTGCCCTGTCCCATGGCTGGCACTTCCACCTTCATGGGGAAAGCCTGGAGACTCGTAGCCCGGGAGGAGTTTAATGAGAAGAGGACAGACCATGCTGATGGGACACCTGCTGAGCCAAACAACAACCTAACATTTTCCTGTTGGATGGTAATGTCTGTTGGGCTTGGCAAAAGGAACACCTTTCACACATTCCCTTGGCACGAGATCTTTCACCAAATCACCAGTACATCATTAAAATATGTGCTACTCGCATGGGAAAACACACTTAGACACAAAATCTTCCTAGAAACAGAGCAAACCTGATTCAAACAAGTACATCTAGGATGTAAAGGTGGCCAAGGCTCAAGTTTTCTTATACCCTTGTCATTGCTTAAGAATTTATAAATTTTCTTCCTACCACAGAGAACTTGGAATTATTTGGCTTTGAGCAACCTGTTCTAGGGGAAGAGTGTTCCTGCCCAGGGCAGAGGGGTTGGAAATAGATGGTCTTTAAGGGCCCTTCTATTCCAAAGCCTTCTGTGATTCTATGGCTCCATAATACTGCTCATAGGAGTTGCTAAGGCAGAGTTCAGCATCATGCACCTTTATTGGCTCTGTTCTCCTGCTCTGTGGTAACTTCTATGAACAACATACTTTCTTCCCCAAAGGCATTAACTAATTTACTACTTCCAGGTTTTCTTGTTGTATCTTCAGGCTCTCATTGTTCCACTTGTTTGTTTCAGTATGTGGACAACTAATTTCTTTCCTAAGCTAAATCTTTTTGATTGCTGTGTATTCCTTTATTGCTAAGGAGAATTACAGAGCATGTCTGAAGCTATTCCAGAATGGTACAGCTCATGTAGGCTCCCATTTGTCCAAGACAATCTCAACTCCAGAACTGGCTTTCTTGAAGTAGTAGGAGGAGGAAGGAATTATTAATTAACACAGCTATGCCTTTTCCCTTTTCTTTCCCTTTCTGAAGCTCCCCTCCATTATTATTTTATTACTTTTATGAAGCTCAGGTACATCAGTGAGACTGATTTTCCAAGCAGGGAGCTTGCCACCTCAGAATCCTTGCTTCACTTTGTCTTTAAAGCAGTAAGAATTTACTGAGTGAATGTGGGGCAAGCTGAGGGTGTAAGAAAGTGCCTCAGTCTGTGTAACTTGGCCCCAGACCACAATGAATTTTGCAAGTCAGAAATCATCCAAATCTGTTTCACATGGCAGTAAACTGGTACAGACAGCACCGCACACAATCACTTGTTTGTCCTCAAAATGTGGGAGAAAATTCATTCTGGGTTCATTAGCTGATGAGCCCATTGTGCATGAACTTTTGTTGGCAGTGGCCTCTAATAATACACATTCTTCAGAGCTGAGAGCCTCCGGCCACTGTCGCTTCAAGTGGAGATCCTCACATCCACGGGACAACCATCTCCAGTTACTACGGGATGTTACAGAACTAACCCTTCTCTCTTCTCCTGCCAGGAGTAAGGTGGCCTTTATATGTAACAAAAAAAGAAACACATTAGCTGTGATGTTAAGTTAAATAGCCTATGAGCCCTTGCTGTTACACTGTTTCTTCTGGAGAGGAGGAGGGAGCCTGGAAGTTGCGAGGTTATGTAATAGGTGCTGCAGACAATATCGCTGTGCTCCAACACTAATCGGAGTGTTTACAACCCTCCCTTTTGTAGCTTCCACTGAATAGCACAAATTCCTGTGGGGGACCTTTTACATTACCGCAGGAGGTGGCACAAAGAGCTCATTCGACAGGGACTAAGCAGCATTGAGTCCCAAGTGAATAAATGGAGCAGGTGGCACGCTGCCACAGTTTTAATGTGTCCAGTAGGCCGGGGATTATGCTTGAGGCTGTGGGAATGAATCGGCCCTGCTTCTGACTGAAACAAATTCCCCTGTTGATGAGCAATCCTGAAAGGGATTCAAATTACGCAGGTGCTCAACGTAACAGAAACTTGCATTGTAAGAGGCAAAAAAAACCCCCACAACATTCCTTATAACACCACTGTAAACAGGATGCATCTTGAGATGGGGATGTGTTCCTTGGCACAGGTCACCTCAAGCAGCATCCAGAGCCTTTCTTAATTTCCCTTGCACTCCAGAAAGCACTAGAGAAGTGGATAACTCCTCTGAGGAGGTCAGATTTGTTATGTGGGATGAAGCCAAAGCCAGTGGCTGTTCTCATGTGAATTGAGGAATTCTGTCAGCAGTAACATCACAGGGAAGGCGGCCCAGGTGCCCCCACTGTGGGGCTGTGTCAGCTCCCTCACTGAGACTGATGGCTTGTGGTGTTTGCTGACCTCCCATTCTGCCAAAAGAATCACAAAATCACAGAATGGGTCAGGTTGGGAGGCACCACAGTGCGTCATCTGGTCCAACCTCTCTGCTCAAGAAGGATCATTCCAGAGCACACAGCACACATCTGTGTCCAGGTGGTGCTTGAATATCTCCAGCAAGGGAGACTCCACAACCTCTCTGGGCAGTCTGTCCCAGTGCATGGTCACCTGCACGGTACAGTTCTTCCACATATCCAAATGGAACTTCTTGTGAATCAGTTTCTGCCTGTTGCCTCTTACCCTATTGCTTAACAGCACTGAGAAGAGCCTGGCTCCATCCTCTTGGCATCCTCCCTCCTTCAGATACTTATAGACATTGATGAAGTCCCCTCCCAGTTGTCTCTTCCCAAGGCTGAACAGGTCCAGCTCCCTCAGTCTTCCCTCATAACAGAGATGCTCCGGCCTCTTAATTATCTTTGTTGCCTTCCACTGGATCTGCTCCAGAAGCTCCACGTCTCTGTTGTACGGAGGAGCCCAAAACTGGACACAGCTCCAGATGCGGCCTCACCAGTGCTGAATAGCGGGGCAGGATCGCCTCTCCTGACCTGCTGGCAACGCTCTTCCTACTGCAGCCCAGGATATCATCGGCGTTCTTGGCCACAAGGGCCAGCTCATGGCTCAGGGACGCTTACGTTCCTTGCGTTCCCAGAGGAGAGATGGACCTGCCGGCTCTCGGCGGCCGCTGAGGGAGCTTCGCATATATCTCGCCGGGGTCCCCTCAGGCAGCCGGACCCCGCTCCCACGGGCCTGGGGGCTTCAACAGCGATGGGGGCAGACGAGCTGGATCCCCCCCCGCGGCGTGCTGGCCGCTGGGAGTTGTAGTGCTGTGGGCGGCTGCGACCGGTAGTGCCCTTCCCGGCAGCGTTCCCCGGAGAGAACTACAACTCCCGTCGTGCTCTGCGCGCGGGGGATGGGGAGACCGGGCCCGCCCGCCCCACCTCCCCGCCCTCACGGCCGCGCGGAGCGAGGCAGCGGCGCGTGCGCGGTGGCGTGAGCTCGCGCCGCTCCCCGCCCGTCCCTGCGAGCGCCGGGCGGCGGCGGCGGCGGAATGGGGCGCGAGGCGGGGCGTGCCCGCCGCGCGTGAGGCCGAGGCGGAGCCGCGCGCGGGCGAGCGGGACCCCCAACGGTCAGTGCGGGGCACGGGGGCCGGGCGGTCCGGTCCGACACCCGGTGAGGGCCGCGGGGCCGGTCCGGGTCCGGGCGGGCGGGCGGGCGGGGGCGGAGGAGCGGGGGGTGGGGGGGCGCACAACTGGCGGCGCGAGCCGCCACCGCCCCGCGGCGCGCGCGGCTGCCGGGTGGGGGAGGGGCCGGCGCGGGCTGCTCGAGCGGGTGGGAGGGGCGGGTCCTCGGGAGGCTCCGCCCATTTTCCCTCGGGTCGCTGCTCGCCCTGCCTCTCCTTTGCCTTCCCTGCGTTCCTTCCCTCTCTCCTTTCTTTCCTTGCTTCTTTCCTTCTCTTGCTTTCCTCTCCCCCTCCGTTCCCCGCCCGGGCGGGTGTCCGGCCCCTGTGCGATACTTACGGGCCGTGTTGTCCCTCCTGCCCTTACGGGCACCTTGTGCGCCCTGTTTCCGTAGGCGTTTGCTCCCTTTGGGTCGTGCGGGTTCGCTGCAGCTCAGTCTGCGCTCTGGGTTGCCTCTTTGCAAGGTCGTTTTTAGCTGTTTTTTTTGGGTTTTTTTTGAGGGATGGGAGAGGTCAGGGATTTATATTCTTCTACCTTCACCTAGAGGTCTCACCTTAAAACCCAGAAAAATTTACTGTTGTTGTAATTTTTCTGCATCTAGTGTGATTAGCAGGTTCTAAGGATGTCGTGTTTCCTACCTGATAATAATGTTGTTTAGAAAGTGTGTGTTCGTGTTCATCATAGAATCACAGAATAGTTTGGAAGGGGCCTGAGAGACCATCTACTTCCAGCCCTTCTGCCATGAGCAGGGACACCTTTCACTAGACCAGGTTGCTCAGAGCCCCATCCCAGATGGCCTTGAACACTTCCAAGGATATGTTAGTGGGTGATGTATGAGTAAATACATCTTGTTTTTAAGTGCTAACAGATGTTCAAACCAGTGAGAAAGATAATGCCAGCAATCCACACCAAAAGTATCTGTTCATGAGAATGGTGTGGTTTGGATTTACCCCACCCCAGTGTCCCTGAGATTCATGACAATTGTTGATAGAAAATAATATTTTAAAAAACCAGGCTAAGGCCTTTTTGCCAGTTGCATAAACCAGGGTGATTTGTGCAAATCCCTGGTTTCAACGCAGGAAAACAGCCCTAACTGTGCCCTTAAACAGGTTTCTGATCTGGAAACAGCTCGAAGTACTTACCATGAGTGGTCTGCACTGCCATAACTCACCCTTTCAGGGGTGGTGTTAAGGCTTTGTTGGCTATGACACAGGATGGTAATGGATGTAAATTTATTAATGAGCTTACAGGGAAATGGCAGAGGGATCCCTTAGATTTGGGTTTTGATGTTGCTTGAGGTGTTGCATACAGCTCGTGGTGGATGGTGCTGTGCTTCAGTTCATTTCAGCTCAGTCTGGGAATAATCCATACAGTCAGTGTGACAAGCTCTTGGGGGCTCTTTTCTACAGAGAAATAAACAAGAAATAAACAGGAATTTTAAAAAGCCCTTCCAAACTGTTGTAGTTTTGAGCATTTAGTACTTCTAAGAGTGTGAAATTTATTAACCCTTTTGCTGTAATGTTCTAGCTAACTACAAGAATAGAATGTCTATTTTGTTGAAGTAGGGAACTGTACATTCCTCGTCCTACCGATCTCATTTCTAGGTTGGAGAAAATAAATTTACTTTAGTCTTCCCACATCTGAAATGGAACATGGGAATAGCTGCCTTCAAATCTTAATACTCCATGTGCAACTTCTGCATTGTTCTGTCTTAGTTCAGGTGTATTCAGGGGTAGGAGGGCATATTTTGTACTTTGGTTTGGTGGGGCTTTTCCCCAAAGTAAGGATTTCACAGTGAAATCACTGGTGTGATTGTAGTTATGTGGGGAAGAAAGTTCTTTTTCTGTAGGGCAGATTATTTCCATTTCTATATGTGCATGTCTACACTGGAATATATTGTCCTGGAATAGCAATAACTGTGTTCCTGCTTCAGAGCTGCACGGCTCAGTTCTGCAGATGTCCTTAAAGCAAAGCTGATATGCACAAGCCCTGCACTGAACTCTTTAGGGTTCTCATCTGCACTGCACCCTTCAGGCACTCCTCCCAGTGAGTTTTAGCTGTATTTTCTTGCAGAAAAGGTTTGCATATTTCCTGAGTAAACACTGCTGTTACTTATGGGCAGTTCTTAGACTAATATGGAAGATGCTGCTGTTCAGCAATAAATATCACCAAATGCTAATTTACTTTCCTTGGATAAAGCTTGGTGTCATGTAGCTAGCCCCAAAATGCCAGAATATAGTATGATATTTACCTTCAGTTTATATCAGTATAGTGTAGCATAATCTACCAAGTTTGTCTCTGAGCTAATGTATCTGGTTATGTTGAATCAGTGAATGTTTCGCTACCCTTACAACTAGTCATGGTTTGCTATGTGCATGGTTTGCTATCATCATCACCTCCTTCTGCTGTTCCCCAGAGCCTTGTGGATGGTGGTTTTCAAATTATTGCTCAAAAAAAAAAAAGGATATCAAATGAGCCCACAGTTGGGCTAGAAATAGGAGGTTTTACTTAGGCTGCATCCCCAGAGGTGGTGGTGTTGAGGGGTGACTGCTGTCCAGATAAGGTTTACATCTTCTGCTTGCCGTGGCCAAAGCCAGAAGGGTAAGGATGCAGGCTGAGTTTAGAAAAAGGAAGGGTGTGACTCCATTCCTGTCCATGCTTAGCCTTCTCCTCCCAACCATCCCTCACCTTTTGGGCTTGACATCAGGCATTACAAACTCGGTGGAGGTATAGTAGAGTGAAACAGACTTTGATGGTGGCAGCGACAGCAGGTCTGCAAAGCTGAATAGCAGCAGGGATCCTGTGCTCCCTGCTTCCAGTTTTTCTTTAGGCTGCAGTAAAAACTGGGGAACGACAGCTTACTTGGGGCAGCTGCTGGGAAGTGGGGGATTTATAGGGTATTATCCAAGTAAGGAGTGTTGATCCAGTACATTGGCTCACGCAGTAAGTTGCCTCAAATATGTCCAAGGAGTTTCTAGTTTATTCTGTCCTGTTACTAGCAGATAATGTACTAGGAAAACATTTATTTAGGTTTCATCAGTAAAGTGTTGTGACAATTTTGAACTAGTAGGGAAGAATTTGTGAAAAAGATAAATAGGAAGTGCAGTGGCTTCAGTGGATAATAAGAAGGTAAAAACAACATTTAATACCTGAACAAAGTATGTCTGACCAGAAATATTTGGAATGTGTAACTATGTCCTTAGTGTTTTTTATTATTGGCTGTGCATTAAAAAAGCACAGAAAGCATCTCTTTTTCTTATCTAATGGTGAATTCTATGTATACATCAACGACTGAGATCTGCAAATTCAAAGCCTTGAGATCACAGCATTTAGAGCAATCAGTTCACTACCTACAAGCAGTATTTCCTTTGATAACTAATTAAGGTGTTTTTAAATAGAAAACACGATTTGGTATTTTTTTCCTTGTCTAGTTCCTGTGATACTCAGTAAACAAAAGTACAGATAATGAAGATGTCCTAGTTTCTTCCAGAAGAAGCTTGGTGTAGGATCCTGACTAAGAAATAGCAGCTAATTATTTACTAAACACATAATTTTATAATAATAAAGAAAAAGTGCTTGCCAGATGCTAAAACAGTAATAATATAAATCAGTACGTACAGCGAATTGTTAATGTGTGTCAATAGTAATGTGATATTTAGCCAAGCTTAAAAAAATATTTATGGAGAAAATGTTGTGTTTTAAATAAGCAAATTTAGTATTGTTTTTTACAGAAATAGGAAATAGTGCAGAATAAAATGATGCAACTATTCTGATATAATACTAATAATTGAAGAATGTGATGTAAGTCACTTCATCTATCCTGGTGCGCCCTTAATTGTTAATAGCTTGCTGTCTGTCCATTTGTTGTAAGTGCTAGGGAGGTAGGCAGAAATACAGACCTTATGCAATCAATGCAAAGAGAAAATTTCTTTAAAAGAAGGATGATAATCCTTGGTGGTACACATTAATTTATGATATGACCTTGTCTGTGATCCCTGCCTTGCCTGATGCAGGCTCTGTGTTCCCTGGAGGAAGCAGGGAACGGTTAATGATTGGTGCCAGCTTCAGCGTGACAGGAGTGCAACGCTGGGGCAGACCCTGTGTGCAGGTGCACAGATGCCCCATTTTGCCTGCTGGGGGCTATACTTCTTCATAGGGATAGGCCCACCCTTCAGTGCAGTGGAAGGGTCATCTTCCCAAACAGTAGGAGCACATTCCTCATATCCACTCTGCCATCTTTATTCTCTTTCTCACCCACATGGAACAGAGCTTTTTTAGACTGGCTATTCTGGTCTCTGGAGGCACGCAGGGAGAGCAAGGGATGAGTGATGGCTGTTTGCATGAGGTGGGAAGGGACAGATGGTTGCTGGAGAGGAATAAAGAGGAGTGAGTGCTGGGTGGTAAGGTTTGACATTCCAAATCAGAATGCAAGTTTGAACCAAACTGAAATTTATTTTAAGGAGAATAAATTTAGTTTCGTGTTCGTTGTTTTGTACATTTCTTAGCAGTGACTAATTCTTGAGTCAATTCCAGTAGTTATGTATAGATAAAATGTATTTTTATACATTTTTGTCCTCTCTAGTATGAAAATTTCACAGGTTTCTGGTGTCTAGGTGAAGGCAGCCCATGAAGTTTTCCTCCTGTTTCACAATTCAGTAGGATCTCTGGGCTTTTTCTGTCACTAAAGGACAAGACATCTGGCAGAAAGGAGCTCTTGGAACTGATCACAGAACTCTACTACCAGAGCTCGAAGAATGACTTTTGAAAACACAATATATGATGATAATTCTTAACTTGACAGTATGGAAAAAGATATCACAGTGGCAAAAATTGCAGCTTCTCTTTCTCATAAAAAAAAAAGTAAGAAAATTTCAAGGGTATTGCTTCTCTTTAAAATCATATCTAACTTCTAAAATAGAACTTACACCTCTGAGCTTGAAGCTGTAATTTAATGTTTATCCTCTAATGGCTTTTGTGAGGTTTAACATTTATCTTACTTTGGTGGTGAAACTTGTTGCTACTTTAACATTTCTAGCCTGCCCTGTTGTGTTTTGTAAATACAAGGATCAACAGTCAGGTGCAGAATTTTTCTGGATGTTGCCATGAAAATAAATTTTCAGTGAGTTTTATTAGCATGAATTAAATTGAGTGCTGAATGTAAATTCTAGTGCTCAACATGCCAGCAATTAAACTCTCTCATTTCATGGTAGTAGTGGTTTTCTGCCATGAATATTATGGAAGTTCATAATTCTCTGGTATTGTTTTCCTGTATCCAGTATACTGCTTTCACATACTTAATACTGAGTGTGTTAATGTAGTGTATAATTACTGGTAAAAGGTAATTAAGTTGACAGATATTTTACTATATTTGTACTGCTCCAGTAGATTTTAATATTGTGAACCAAATGCTGTATATAAAAGTGTAATGCTAAACTGTAAAGAACCCAAAATACCTTTTGTTTTTTAACTGGATTCAAAGAAAAGAGTAATTTCCTTTTCTGCATTTCAGTTGTGGTGGCTTCAAAGGAGATACCATTCCTTTAAGATAGCCTAAAGAGCTTTTTATATTCTGTGGGATATTTTTAATTGATTGAATGGACTAAAACCTTGGGGGCAAAAAAATACCAAGTGATTGAACTGATTTATCCAGAAACTCCTTGGATTATTTCAGTCCAGTGGTTTTAGCTTTTCTTGTCCTTTAGGTGTTTTAATCTTGACAAATTCTCCAAGTTTTCTACATGCTGGCCACTTGTTAATTCTAGATGCAGAGATCTTTCACAGGTCATGCTTCTAAAGTTTTCATTCTGAAATTTGGGGTTGCAGTTCTCCAAAATTCATGCAGTTTGCACCACTTGGGAGCAGATGCCTTTTAAGCAGTCAGGTTTTGAAACATTGTTGGAGGAAACAAATTTCAGCTTTCCAGCTGAAAGAGGAAGTGATGAACCTGTGGAGTTCTTTGCTGCTACATATTAGTATATTAGTGTGACTGATATACTAGGGTGTATATTTAAATGCATGTTCCTTCACAAAGATAAATAAGAACTATTTTTCTGGCAGTGGCTTTCAAAATGTACTTTTGAATATGCCAGAACCTGTATACGACCCCACAAAGCACGGGAGAAGGCACATTAGTTTTACATATGTCATTCATTTTGTGTGCTGCAATTTTATGATATTTTATTTGGTCTATGATCAAATTTCTTTGCAGTTTTCTTTGGGCTTCTTTTGGTTGCTTGTTTTTGATAAATCCCTTAGTAAGTAAGGGTTTAATGTTACTTCAGTCAAACTTCAAACACATCTAAAAGATACACAATCGTGTAAAAGAATTTTGCAGTTAGTGTGTTATCATTAGAACAGTCAGTTGTTGGTGGATATTTTGACAGGTAGGTTTATTACATTTGGTGGGTTTTAGTACTTATGTGCAAGGATTTCACCACTCTTAAAATTGCCTTAGACTGATGGAGGCAGTTTATCTTCTTTAGAGGGAGGGATAGGACAAAGGCCATCTTTGGTCTTATGTGTATTCAGGCTTCCATTAAACTATCTGCTCTAATTTTAATTAAAGCAGCATGACTTATGTTTAGACAAGGCAACACAACAGATTTGGAAAGGCAATCAGAATTTCTTTGGTCCTGTGCTATCAAATACCAAACCTTTCCTCCATCTCTGAAGCATACAGTATTTTTAATGTTGTATGTTATTCAGTTAATTTTTATTGTATTTGGCAAGTAGGTTGAAAACATCAATCAGTGCATTTCTTAAGGTATGGGGGGTTTGGTGATATTCTCAAGATGTAGGATTGCTGAAAATTGCTGCAGTAGATGCTACAGACTGAGCTAAATGAAGCCTGTTTTAGAAAGTATATGTGGATTTAATTTTAAATTCTAAGGATATTTATACATTTTTCTAGAAGGCAGGTGTTTCATGTAAGCTTTCTTCTAAGGCTGGCTAGGTAAATTAGCATAGAAGACAAGGCAAATAGTGTGAACTTGTGGGTCCTGCTGCTGTCCCAGTAATTGGCATTTTAATGGATGACAGATTCCTGCTTTCTCTGCAGAGACCAACAGCTGCCCCATGGTGGGTGGTGCCACACCTTGCCTTCCATGTATTTCTGAATGCTTTCTGTGTTCACATGCGTGACATTTTGCAACATCTCAGCCCTGGAGGTGGTGATGTTAATCATAATTAATAATCTGCTGAGCTTGTAAATATTTAAATTGACTTTCCCTTTGGGTATTGAGTGAATCTGGGGCAGACATGGAAAGCAGAACTTGTAAACCCCATCTCTTCATATGGTACTGAAAAAAATAACTAAAAATTCAGAAATTTGCTGAAAGGCTAAATCCTTCATGTGGTGTTGATGAAGAATTGTCACTGGCATTAATGGGAATATGTCTGGGAAGAAGAGATGGTATAGCCCTACTCTTGTACGGAAACTTAACATACCATGCTATTTTTTTTTTTTAATATATCACATGAATTTGAAAGACATTGACATCTCTTCCCTGCAGGTTCCTGCTGCAGACATAACATGGATCAGCAAAACAATTATTTTGTTGGCTTGTCTCAAAACAGATCTCAAAATAAAACAAGCTGCATCAGAAAAAACCTTTTGGTGGGTAGAACTGCATCTACAATAAGGCTGTGCTTAAAACTGCTGTGCTGGGAGCACAGAAATGTTACGTGTCAGTCCATTATTGTTAAGTTGGGAAAACGTTTGCGTGCAGCCCAGTCTGTGCTTGATTCTACTCAAATTGGACTTAATAAGGCAACCAGTGAAGGCTGATTTTCAGGTCAATAGGCACTGATGTTAGCTTGATAATAAACAAGACTTTTAAGCCAAAAGCAAAGGTGATAGACATAGATTTCAAATAAACACTGAGAATAATCAGCTGATAGAAACAGTTATTAAATAATCACTAAAAATAAATAGTGTTTCTGGATCAAAGTCTTCTTTTGCTTTCTGCTGTTATGGTAGAATGGGTTTTATCTCAACCACCATAGTTCCATTTAATATTCACTTGAAGCTGAACATGTTTTGCCATTGTTGCACTGGAACATGCAGGGTTTTAAACATGAAAAGAATCATACATGGAAATTGATCATCTGTGTCATCATATCACACTATGAAGAGATCCAAGCAAAGCTGTTCTTTGCTTCCTCTTCTGCTACAGAGTTGTCAGTTCAAGTGACACCCTGTAATTGATAGATCTTTTCATCTTTGCTCAATAGATGGTGGCAAAAATGCAATGTAAAGCGTAAGAAAGTTAATTTTCACGGTTCAAGCCCTAAAGGTTTGTGTGTCATTAATATACTTTCAGAAATTGCTTCTTTCTGAGTATGATAAGGCCATGGAATTGAATATTCTTTGCCTTTGGTAAAGATTGTTTGTACTGCCCTCCCAGTTAAAGGATTATGAAGTGACTTCTGCAAAGTTAATGCTGTTTGAAAATTCTATGAATAAAATAATGATCACAATTCACCCAATTCAGTGAAGAAGCATGGTGATTCTAATTGATTTTTTTTCTATATCCAGTCTGAAAGGTGATATTTGAATACTGGATTAAAAAGCCACGCTGTCTGGACTCAGCATGCAGTTCTGTGTGCAGCACCCGTGCTCTGCCATTCCATCTACGTGTTAAGCAGATTTATGGAGTGTGGCAAGGCTCTC
Source organism: Camarhynchus parvulus (assembly GCF_901933205.1). Lineage (NCBI taxonomy): Eukaryota > Metazoa > Chordata > Aves > Passeriformes > Thraupidae > Camarhynchus > Camarhynchus parvulus. The sequence continues at coordinate 100,528,949 of NC_044572.1, read as the reverse complement.
TGTGGCACTGTGTGTTTGGGGGTGGCAGCAGGTGGCTCTTGAAGGGCAAACCAGCAGCCACACCAGTGCAGTGGCGTTGGCAGAGGGGCACACACCAGTCCTGGTTTCGCTGTAGTTGGCACGGGTACGAAAGGTGATGGTGCAGCAGCAGCAGTGGCACCTGCCTGCACATGTCAGCTGAGTGTGCTCCCAAGAGCTCCACAGAGCTTGAACTCCACTGCTGGCACGAGCCTCACAGTGCCTTACTGCATCTCCACTGCTGCTCTGGAATTTGCCAGGTGAATTACTTCTGTTACAGAAGGGCCAGTGTGCTTTATAGTGTGCATTTCTGGTGTCTGGGCATTCCCAGATTTGTTGCCACTGTTAAATCCAAAGCAAAGAGTCTTTGGTAATTGCTGTTTACCCTTGCCAGTCTAGTATTTTAGCATGTGTTAGCTAAGACACTCTTAAAAAATCCCCACAAAACACAAAAATAGATTTTTTATAGGCTTTGTTGTTTTTTGCTGGGTGTTGGAACTGAGTGTGTAGAGCTCTGGCCTCTCTGGAAAACTAGGTTCTATTCTGTGTTGTTTGATCTGTCACGGGTAGTCTGCAGATGCTTTTGAAAGAACAGCAGCAGTGCTTAAAACTCCTGTAAAATATTTTATGCCAAATCAATTGGTTTTTCATCTGCTTCATTTTGCATTTTTTACTCTGAATAGCACTTGCTTTTTTAACGTCATTTGTAGTACATTCAGCTCAACCAGTCTTGGGTTTAGGATGTTTGCTTTTTTCCCCTGACTCCACTAAATTGACAGCTGTTCTCAAGCTGGCTGCATTTAGGTACTGGAGTGTGACTGAGCAATGCTGTAGTTTAAATCTCTGATCAGGGGAATTTGTCATTAAATAGATCTGGCCCAGGAACTGATTAAAGTATAACAATTAGTATTAATTTGCAAAATCATAATCTCTGTACAACTTGCTGCAGACCTTTGGGGACTAGACTACTCTTTGAAGGGTTTGTCAGAAAATGTGAATTTGGATACAGTTGGATACAGCTCCAAGGGCAGACAAAACCCATGGTGATACTGTGTTTACAGTGATTGTCAAGAAAGTAAACTGCACGCCTTTTGTTGTATATTCTTCCTTCCTTTGTTAAGTAGTAAAAGTAAAATTTTCTTTTCTCTTGTTGGTACAAGTGGGAATTTGGAGAGGTGGACAAGAGAGAAGGGGCAGGGTTGTCACACCAGGAATAATTCTAAAGCCAGTCTAAGTAATAGTGGGTATTACATATGTTGCACAGTGTGGCGGTTTTCAGAAGTATAGGAGGGCTCAATGTGTTAGCAGGACAGTTGTAGTATTCAATTCAACACTCAGTAATTCAGCTCTTATCAAAAGCTACCATATTTTAATTTGGGCTGAAAAGTTTTGTATCAGAGGCTGTTACTTCAATTTTATTTTTTTTAAAGCACTAACTACATTCCTCAAACTGTTTCTGAGAATTCAGCTAGCAAGAAAATATCTCTTTTCTGTAATAATGAATATTTTGCTAATCAGGCAAATCTTTTTAGTGCTCTTTGTAATTTAGAGGAGGAACCTGTATTTGGCTGGAGAAGACCTCCCAGATTGCCTTGCTTATGTGTGGCCCATAACTTGCAGAAGTTTTAACGAGAAGTGAGTGTGGGAGAAATAGAAGGTGGTGAGGGAAACCTGGGAAACCGTGAGCAGCCAAGAGGTGAGGTTAGATGAGACACTGGGTGTGGAGAACAGGAATGGTGAAACTGGGGTTGCACAGGTCCAGGTTGTGAACACCTGCTTGGTGAGGAAAAGATTGTGAGATAGACGAGGTGCAGTCCTGATTGTGGAGGAGCTGCACTGCAGGAAAGGGGACAAGGAAGCAAATGGCGAGAGTCTGGGGAAGAGTGTGACTAAACCATGAGTGAGAAGCTAATGTACCAGGCTTGAGTAGTGTTACTGGAGATATTGGATTACTTTGTGCTGACAAGACCATGGGAACCAAGAGCGGGATTTGCTGGGGTTACAAACAGAGAGTCCTGAACAGTGGAGTAGCACATTGCCAGGAAGTTTGGAGAATGAGAATTTTTTCTCAGGGTGGGCAGTAGCAGTTGCAGTGCAGGTGGCTGATTAGTCAAGATACTTCTTCAGAAGTCTGGTCTGGGTGCAGTGCCTGTCTGCCTCGTGGTGCAGAGTTCAGGCCTTCTGCTTGTTACTTGAGAAAGCTGCCATGCAAAGCAATTAAACAGCTTGTTACCTGGACAGTTATTTGCAAGAATGCCTCTTAAATATTTGATTGTGATCATAATGTAGAGCACTGCTTTGAAACTGCTTCCATGGCCATTGGTTCAGCTGAGGAGAGACATGGGAGGACTTGCTCTGATATCCCTGAAGGGTAGAATGAGGCACGTGGTGGGGAGGGTGGGCGGAGCCACTTGTGGGGCATAGTTTGTGTACCCTCTGTATAGGGCTTTCGTTGTTACCCTGTAACAAAGATCTGTGCCCATACTTTCCTTGTAGACTACTTGCTTTGGAGAGGTAGTGGGCTATAAATTGTCGAAGCCTGCCTCTCCAGGAAAGTGGGATGTTATGGTAAAATAGGAGTGTGACAGTACAGCCAGTGCAGGAGGCAGCACCATGGGACAGGGGCTTTTCCTAGGCAGTTCTGGTCCATCTCTTTCCAATGTGCTCTCTCCTGGAGCAAAGCATTCAACTGTCCATCCCTCTTCCAGGGATCCTGTTTTTGTTTTTTCCAAAATGTGTGTCTTGGAAACAGCCTGTGAATTGCATCCTGATGGAGCTCTATAGAATTTTGTAGGCTAGGGGCTGTAATACTCTTTTCCCTGAAGTGAACCAAACTGGAAAGCACGTGCTTCCACATATCTGGAGATTTTATCTTCATGCGATTGCAAGACTTTATCATAATGGGATTGGAAACCTTATTTTTGATATTTCTAAAATGTCTAGGGTATTATTTAATTATTTATTTTAAGGCTGGCTCCCTACTGATTAGATTACTGAAGAGCTGGAATACCCTCAGTAATAGGGAGTATTCTGGATACAGCTGGATATTCTAAATGTGAGCTGGCTCCTCCAAGAGCCCACTCAGGTATGGATGTGGTCGGTAGCTCACTGATTGTTGAAAGCTAAGTAGTTTTTCTGTTTGTATATCACTCCTGAGCTGGAATGGACTCTCAGAGCTGAACTTGAAATGCCTTGGATGGTGCTGTAGCTGCCAGACTTTATCCATCTACAGGTAAATGAGAGACCACACAATAGCTAGTTTTGCTACTTTTAGAGGTGATCTGATGCTGGCATTATTTGAAAAATGTATGGCTTGCTCCTGTGTGACTTCAACTGTATGATTATGCACCCTCCTTTGAAGTAAATTTTTCAACATTCTCATGGCATCACATATCCTGTAAACTAATCTGAGGTTGAGGAGCTGAATTCTGCTAAACAATTTGTATTTTATTCTTTTTATCAAAAAAATTCTGTGGAGTCCCTTCTTGAGGCTTTAATTTTTGCCAGTTATGAAGAGTGCGTGACTCACAGGGGAGTTACTTAATGCTGTGTTTGTGTGATTACATGTGACTTGTGAAATTTTAAACTTGCTTTGCCTGTCTACATGAAGTACTTCCCTATTCCTTCTCCTTTCATGGTTGTGTTGCCTTATTAAAGAAAGGAAAAGGCACTGATTTTATACCTGGCCACTGCTTATTAAATGAAAGACTGAAATGCTGCCATGCAGTCAAATGTCAAGATTACATCAGAGGCCATCTAAGAAGTGTTCAAATGAAAACAGAGATTTGTATTAAGCTTTTCAGTGTGTTGTAAAAAATGCAATAGATGCAGAACTTAGATATGATACAGACCTTGTATGGTCTTGGTAAATTAATTCTAATTGGATCTTCTCATCTTATTCCAAAGTCTCAACAGTTATATGAGTACCACTCATGTTTTCTGAAGTGTTTTGACATACTTAGCCAAAAGTGATAGTTTTTATTCTTCTTGTGGTTCATTGCTCTCCAAAATGGAGCTGTGTTTGTTACTAGGGTATTTTTGTCCAAAAATGGTGTGCCCCATTTCTGCAAGAATCAGGTCCTTCACACATATGCAGATATTTTGGACTGAAGGTCTGTGGTGATGAGTGAGGTACTGCTGTGCTCTCTGTCTTGCTTTTGGATAATTGTGGTGGAGCAGGTATTGGTAGCTGAGTGAGTGTCCTCACTCTGCCTCCATCCTTTGATTAGTGACTTCTTGGGACTCTTTTCAGTGTAACACTCAGGTATTCAGAGGGTGTCTGTTTGCGGCAAAATGGAATGACCAGGGGACACCCACTGTGCTTCAGATGTGGTCTTGCATAATACTTGTTGCAGAAAAAATCCACATCCTTCATTCCACCCAGAAGCTTTACAAAATAACATCTGTGCATGCAATCACCTGCTCTAATTTGCTTCTGCTGTTGCAATTGGTTACAGAGCACAAAGTCACAGTACAGACTCAGTGCAAAACAGAAATAATGGAGCCTTCTGTACTGAATGAAAGAGCTGAATTTGGTCTTTCAGGCTGTGCTTCTTTTTAATGTGTTCATACTGACTTAGATGATACACTGTTGAAAGTGGTATCTATTAAAGCTGGCTGTCATGTCTCTATGTCTTCCTTTTTTTATGTTTTTCCCAAACCTCATCTTTACTTACTAAATATGCAGCTCAGACTGAATTTTTTTAGGAAAGAGTTTGGTTATTTTCAAAAAGGAGGCTTGAAAAAGCACATTGTTTCGCCTGTGCAGACATCTTCCTTCCTTTCCCTGACCCACTTTCCTGTGCTTAGTCTGTGGTCTAGAAAGGTGGTGATGGCATGATGGCTAGGAGATTTTGTGTTAATGATGTACCTTCTTTCCGTGTTTAAAATCTCCTATAATTTAGTCTTTCCTTGGGGGATGGAGGAAAGGTCACGATTTTGCCCATGTTCAGTGAAGGCTTCTATTTGACATTCAGTTATTCTGAAAGAGTGACTCAGTGTTGAGCAGGAAGGTGGTTCAAGAAAGTGCATTTTGGCAGTACTGAAAAAAGTAGCTAGGTCTGAGAAGGTGCCTGAGCTGCGAGAAGCTCTCTGATCCTGTCATGTAACAGCATTTGTGGCTCCTGTGGAAGAAGAGTCAAATGTCAAGTGAAGGAGAAGTGGTGGGAGTCAAGGAGCCTGCTGTGGGCAGGGAGGTAAGAAGGGACTTCTTGTGGTACTGGGGAGAGAATGAGAGCCAGTGGGAGAAATGGGGAAAAGGTGAAAAGATGAGGTAGATAATCATGAGGTAACAAAAAGCAGCAGCAGAGGACATTCAGGAAGAAGTGGAGACTGGTAACTACTCAGATAGAAGAAACAGAGGAAGAAGGGAGAGAACTTTATCTGCAAGGAAGTGGTGTGCAGCAGGAAAGTAGGAACTGCCCAAATGAAAAACAAGATGAGGGGAAAGTTGGAAACTCAGCTTGAGTCACAGAGACCAAAGCAGATGAAGATCAGATTGTCTATGATACACTGAGGGTGAAACAGAGTGGTAAGTCAAGACAAGAGCTATGGGAATACTGACACTTGGTGGTAAAGAAATCAAAGTTTTAAGTTATAAATACTAAGAAATAACTGAAATCTGAGGAGATGAAGCTATGTGTGTGGTATGACAAAACAGAGGTGCCCAAAGACAGAGGTTGCCCTCCTGTCATGGTGGTTCTGCCACTTCTCTGTTTTTCGTTGCTAGTGCTTGTTGAGCTTTTCCACAAGCCAGCTCAGCAGCAGAAGCCTGTTGGAGCAGCTAGCAACTTGAATCATCTCAAAAAGAGCAAACTGCTGCAATTGGAGGCAGAGGAGAGTTAATGGGGGGAGTAGTGTGACCTTCCTCATGTGGCAGCAGTGAGTTATTGAATCTCCTGACACATGAGAGCTGCACAGGTGAAAAGAAGCAATTTGAGGGAAGGGACCTGCTGCAGAGGGGAGACAGTACTGAAGCAGTAACAGATTGGGAAGAAAAAGTCTGAGAGGGAGAAATTGGCAGAAGAGCAAGCCTGTTAGAAATATTCCTTCTCAAAATGCCTAGAAGGTCCATGATTTTTTCAGTCTTTTATTGCTGTCAGAAGAAAATGGTAAAAGCCAAAGGAAATGTAAAGATTTATATGGCAGTAGAACATTAACATCCATTAGTAAAGTGGAAGAGGTTTTTTCAGTAGGCTTAAAAGCTCTCTTCTGCTGATAGGTTTTGATATAATTTGAGCATCATAAAATTTTTCCCTTATTTAAAGGCCTAGGCAATGTTACATATAGGAAAGTAATGCTTTCTTGAAGCTGTAAAATAAAAAAATAAGAGACATAACTACAGTCTTAATTTGTTGCATTTGCAAATACACCCCATTGTCTTAATTTTTAACCAGTGCCTCTGCTTTAGCTAGAATAAGGAATGAACAGTATTAAATAAAGATTTCATTAATATTTTCTCATCATAATTCTGTGTCTTACTGTGCCCTATTCAAATTCTGATCTGAGTAACTGGTAGTTTCCATAAGCACTGTGAGTGATCTCCTGCAGGGAGATACTGTTGCATACATACTCTAAAATTTCACTCTGATCTGCATACAGAGAGCTGAAAGATGAGAATTTAAAAAAAAATTAAAATTCCAACCCCAAAAAAGTGAACAAATCGCCCTCCCTAAAACCCACTTAGCTAGACTCATCTATAATTATTAACTGGGCAGAATTAACATGGGCAGAATACAACACCATGACATATTTTTTCTGTATGCTACCACGCTGTAAAGAAAAGCCCTGGACTTGAGTGATACTGCTGAAGAGTGTTGTGGAATGTGTCCTTTGTGACCATTTAGACACAAGGGGCCAAATCCAGCCAAGTGGACTCCAGAGGTGCAGTGTCCCATGCAGCCTATCCATTCTGTGGAATTTCTGAAATTTATCTGTGCTAGGAAGAGATTTTACTTATGAGTTCTACTGCTGAGAATTTATGCATTGGTTTCCTTTAGCAATTTTTGTATAAGCTTTTATTTGGCCATAACTCCCAAGTGATATACCAGCGTCTGGGTGCAGATGACCTGATCCAGCCTCTTCAGAGGGGAAATTGTTGTATACCAGAAAAGCATAATCATTATTTTTTTACCTTCTTTAATTTGCAGCAGCATAATTAAAAGATGGATTCACTTCAGCTGTATTTGTTTTATTTCCCCTCTTATTGCAACAGGCTAGGCAAGTTCTTATTTGCATCTATAAAATATGCTTGGGAAAGAAGAAAATGATCTTTGCCTTAAGGGCAGTGCTCACAAACACTCTGAGCTTCCAGGCAAATCTATTTGATGTAAAAAAAATTTGAAGTTAGCAAACTAATTTGTAGTAAATACTACGAATCAGTATGCAAGCTGTCTATGAATTTTGTAAGAATTATTTCAACAGTTAAAATATTCAGATACTTAATATATATGTTTTATATATCATAGAGTAGAAATGGCTAAAATGGCAGATCTCATGTTAATATGGCTCAGGAGTTAATGAACAAATTCTGTAAACATTGAGCTGAAGGCCTGATGTGTTACTGTGTCTTGACAGAAGTTGGAACTCTCATTGTAGAAGGTATTGCTGGTTATGATTTCAGGGTAAAACTCTAAACCAGGTGTTCTGAAACCCATTGCTTAAAATCGTGTGGGTTATCTTTTTGTTTTCTTCTGATGCAGGTGTGATGGACAGGTAGCGGAAGGTTTCACTTTGCTATCTGGGTATCAGAATGACCGAGTGCTTCCTGCCTCCCACAAGCAGCCCCAGTGAACACCGTCGGGTAGAACACAGTGGGGGACTTGCTCGTACTCCCAGCTCTGAAGAGATCAGTCCTACAAAATTCCCCGGATTGTACCGCACCGGTGAGCCCTCACCACCTCACGACAGCTTACATGAGCCTCCAGATATAGTGTCTGATGATGAAAAGGAGCATGGGAAGAAGAAAGGAAAATTTAAGAAAAAAGAAAAAAGAAGTGAGTAGACAACTTCTCTTTTTAATTCAATGCTTTCAAGTTCTCTTTCTTTTTTTCTCTCTCAAAATTGCTAAGTATTCCCAGTGGGTTCTTTTAAATTTGTTTCAATGTAGAGGAAGTTAATTTAGTCTGCTACAAGCAGACTTTGTGCAGTGCCCGTTTCTCTTGCAAAAAACTCCACACCCTAATTTTCTTTTGTTGTGCGATTCAGGTGCCAAGCATGTGCCCAGAATTACTAATGGATGCATTTATCCAAAACTTTTCATGATGCATTGGTAAATTCTGGCATGGGGTGGTTCTTCACGTTCTAAGTGGAGGTTTTCAAATGTGTTTCCAAATACAGCAATTTTTAGTCATAGCTGAGGTGCCAGCTAGAATAAAACTGTATGTCTGATCTGAATTGTACACTTGTGAATTTGGAAGAAGCAGTTTCAAGAACTGTAGCCCTTTTCCCATGTGTCTCCCTTATTCAGTGTTTGCCTTATTCAGTGTGCCATCCCAAGTTTTCATGTGCGCACTGCACCATTATTCGAGCAGTCATAAAATCTCTGTTGTTTTTTTTCTCTAGCTTCTCAGTTTAGTCTGATCATGCAGTTTCCTCCCACAGTGCCAAAGTATTATTGCAGAGGTCAAAAATGTGGAAACCAACACTGAGATCTGAATTTTCCAGAACTCACTGAGCAAAGGTTAGAAGAAGGTAAAGCTTTGACTATAGAATCCTTTGTCAGTGTATCAGTATCCAGAGTGAAAATTTCTTAAATGCTTACCCCTCCTCCAAAACAACAGAACTATGACTTCCCACTTTTAGATTTGTGCAGAAAATTTTTGAAACGTGAAATAGTTTTTATTCCAGAAAGTTTTTCTACATATTCTGAAAGAACAAAGCACTTGGAAATACTAAGCTGATAATGAACACTCTCAATACCAGAGCAACCCTTCCTGTCCAAGTCTCTGAAACCTAAATATCACAGCCCAAGTGCTAGTACTTTGTAAGTAATATTTGTTTTAGCAAAATTTCAAAATGTCTATATCTCTGCTGCCAGTGTATTCTGCTACTTCTTACATGTGGAATTTGGAAGATCAGAAACAGTGAGACAGTATTCTGTTAGAATTAATATCATGACTATTTGTAATATGCATGCACATATTTAAACAATCACTCCTTAAGAATCATTCTGCTGTCACTGCACTGCTTTTAATCAAACCAGTTTCCTGGCATGCAGGAATTGTTTCTACCACAGTTAAGAAGGGCTATGGCTATTTTAACTAAAAACTGTGTGCCTAAAGAATACTGTAACTCAAAGATGCATCCTCAAGTTAAAACCAACAGTTGAAATTCCTACAGGTTTTTAGAAAAGGGATTCCTTAGTGATTTTCTGTATTGTAAACCATATTGACCTAATACAGATTACTGGATTAGCAGTGAAAATTTGGTATTGATTGGATAGGTCTAAATTCAGGCTATCAGTAGTTGCTTTTTTACTGTCCAGCTTTCTGTTAGAGCTCTGTATTGCACACCTCTAAGTCTGGAACTGGTAGATGCCAACATTTTTCATTGTGTGGATTTCTTTGTATGGAATTCAGGATGTCTCATGGTGATAGTGTAGCTGAAGGCTGTTGTTTAGGAGGAAAAATGCTACTTCAGCAAATCCACACAGGTCTGTGCACATTGGCACTGCAACTGTTTTTTTTCCACAAGAGATTGCAACACATTTTATAGCTGATTTTATAGCTGATGTAAAGCAATTTCTGTTACTTAAAAGAACCTTTAAAGGTATGAAAAAGTCCTCAAAGAACATAAAAATGCAAAATATTGGAGAAAAAAATCATCTTTTGCAGCACTAATGTAAGGGGCATTCAGCATTTCTTGGCCCTAATATGTGTCTGTCATATAACTGCCAGTCAGATAGAAGAGTAGATTACATACCAAGCTTTCAGTCCATCTCATACACTCCAAAAATAATCAATATTGTAAATATACCCTCAACAGACACTTTACCTGTCTAAATTACAAGTGTTCTGTACAGTTGCTTATCATGGTAGATTTTAAGAGTTTTCCTTCCAGATTTGGCCTTTGTTATTCCTCCCATCCTTTTGATTCTTCATTTTATTTCACCTTTTCAATTCTGTTGTATGTCTTCAGATTGTTTGCTTTAATTTTTTCTGGCTACCTGCTTTGGTTTTGAGTAGTGCACAACCTGCCATGATGATATTGTTTGGGGTATAAACAAATATAACTGAACATGTCAGTGAAAAAAAGACAAGTTAACATTACATTATGACAGAGTGAGTGTTTATTGAACTTGCAATATTAGTGAATTAATGACAAGGTCATTCTAACACTTGAAACTGTATCTAAGTTTAATCCCACAAAAATCTTGAGCTATTTTGATAATACTCTAAATGTAAACTTCAGAAGTGCTTGAAGAGCAGCAGGGAAGGGAAGGTTAAATACCCCAAAGTTACTCAGTTTGGTTTTTCAGGTAAGTCATTTCTGCAAGAGTAATGTACTCTTAGCTTCATTATTATCACCTATATCAAAAAGCATTTTTGTGTGCTAGCAAAATATCCTTTTCCATATCTTTGATAATAAATATAGTTATTTAATTATTTGATTTTTTTCATGTTAGTTTCAGTAACCTAAGAATACACAGTAATTATTCTGGGGGAAAAGTGCTAAAAGTGTTTTGAAAGTAATAGAAAATTCAATTGAATATTGTTTTTTGTGAGGAATATCGGCTACTGGAAAAATGTTTCAACCACTAATTTTTATTCTCCCCTCTTTTATGATAGACTGGGTGTTGGTTGGCTGTAGAGTGAGTTAGATTAGGAGACTTACTAGGGATTAAAAGGAATTTTCTTTTTACTAGCATAATTTCAAATCAGATCTGTTCCCTGACTCAAACAGAACTTGTCCTGTGACAGCAGGAGAGCAAAAATGGATCTGTGTTAAGCAGTAATGGATCATCTGAAACAGCAACTATTGTAATTGATTTTGAAAATGTTTAACCACCTGTCACTAATCACATGTTGATAAAGCCATAAAATATGCAGTTCCTTGCAGAAGAAAAATGTTATGGTAAAATACTTCTGAAGAAGCTCTTCTTCTCATTAGAATTTCTGTAGATAAAGAGTTTGTATGTAGTAGATCTTACTCTGCTTTTTCATTTTACTTCTGAGATTGATGCTGATGGGCAGAATGGGTTTAATATACAGCTAGGATTTTTTTTGTTTACAAGAATCTTGATTTTCTTTGTACCATTCTCAAGTAAATGGAGAATTGTTTGGATTGTACTAAACTACCACATGAAAGGTTAGTAGAATCATCGATATGAACTCTTCTGAAAATTTCAGGAAATGTTTTTGAAAGACAGATCCTTGATGTGTTGGACAGGGGGTGTCCTCTGTGTTCCTTTGGACTGTAGATGAGGACTGAAACCAAACCACTGCTATTGCAAACAAAACATTATTTTTACTGTCCGGTGTGTGGAGAAGCTCTGAATACAGTTTTCAGATCTACAGACTAAAAGATTATTAGAATTTTCTACACCTGATAAAGATTAGAGGCCCTTCATATCAGGGTTTATCTTTGTGTGTTGCTACATCCTGTTCTGCTGAGAAATCACTGTATATTTCTATGTACCACTGTGTGTTTATGTAGCAAAGCACCATTTGCAGATAGTTTAAAAGTCTGCCTTTCAATGCCAGTGATTATTTTAAATCAAAATAAAGTAAGACAAATTCCTTTCTTCAGCTTCATTTGCTCTGCTGGCATGCTGCTGCAGAGTAATCTGCATGCAGAATTTGTTTGGGAGTGCTGTGCTGACATCAGTGAGTCACGTGAATATTAAAGACAAACTGATCTAAATGAAAGTTGGATAGTGAGTGTTGGTAGTGTCTGTAAGGTGGAAGTTTCTGTTGATAATGAAAATGCATCTTGTGGGCAAGGAGAGGAAGTAGAAGACATCTGTTCAAGCTTGTTGAACATTTGTGTGTCTTAGTTTTACTTAGAAATGCTGTACAATCTAATGACAACCCCTCTGACAAACTGACATTAGCAACTCATGCTTGCACTGCACTTCAGTCATATTTGACCTACTAATTCTTTCATATGTAAAAGCCATCCATGTTTTCTTTCAATTAATTAATTACAGATGCTGCAGATTTCCCTGGGGAGCCAAATCAACTGTAGAGTTGTAAATTACTTTAAAAAACCCATCAGAGACCCGATGGACAAGATGTCTCTTGCAGTAGGTTTGATAAGTGGTAGTTCTGAATAATGCCACCCTTGGAGTTAACAGTAAATACTGCAGCATGACTTTAGTGCTTTGTTGTGAGAACACAGAAGTATTCCCAAGTATGCAGACTGATAGAGACACTGGACTTGCTGCATGACAAAGATTATAAGCCTGTAAACTAGATTTTTCCAGAGTAACACTGGAAAATAATAATAATAATATAATAATGATGATGATGATGATGATGATGATAGGGTTTTTTATAATTTTCAGTAAGATAAGGGAACTTCAAGCATTACATTACATGAAATGTAACTTGAAGCATTACATTTAAAATAACTGCAATGAAGGCATGCTTATGGAAGGAAGGTCTAACAAAAGGAACTGGCAGATTATGCTGTGTCATTATGCTGGTGAAATTGGAGTATTTATTACATTAGTACTGTTCTCATATAGATGGAGGAAGATGTCAGTGGCATAGAGTGATGGGAAAAATGGGGGCTATTAGTACTGGAAGTCTTCAGGAAACAGTGGACAGAAATACCAGTTTATTATACCCTGGGTAATAGTCTTTTCATATTTAAAATTACCTGATTTTTCAAGCACTTTTGGTAATTTTTCTTCTGTATAAATTTAAGTTGTTTATATTTCAATATATTGTATCACTGGTGAAAGGGGTACAGCAATTTTATAACCAAAAGTATAGTAAAAAAAAATCAGGCTGTTCTTGAAAGACATGCAAATCCTCTCTTGGGATATTCTGTGTGAATCTGTATTAGTTTATGTTTCTAAACTTTGTTGACTTATGTTACTGAGACAAATTTTAAAAGGCTGGGTTTGTATTTAACTTGCTCCTTCATGTCTTCTCATGAATTCAAGAAATACCAGTTTCAGTAATGTTCTCTTGCCGGTGTTACATTACCACAGGCCTAGGAAGGCACTGGGGCTTGTGTTACAGAGTGCAATGTTGGGACATGTGAGCGGTGCTCTGTTGGTGGCACCGACCTCCCAGCCTGTGTTCCAGTGCTGACACTTCCTGGTGTGCATGTGGGAGCCCCACGCTGTGTGGCTGGGAGCTGTCACAGCTACCCAGGAGGAAACACTGATGGCAGATTGTTCCAGGCTCTCTCTGGGGAACATCTGGCTCTCTGTTTGGAAATTACATCTCTGAAGTTCATCTTGAACCTTGGTGCCAACTCCATCTCATTCTCATAAAACATACTGAGGATGGGTGCTACTGCTTTGTTCTGTAGCTGGTGGATCTGCAGTTGCTTCTGTACCAGAGTGAGATTTGAATCCTTGCCCATTTCTGGGTTTAGTTTACAAAAACCAGTAAGTGACATAGCCAGTAAGCAGGGAGGAGAAGTCCTGGCTGCTGGTTGGCCTTCAGTTAATGTTTGCATTTTTATGTTAAAATCCACTTGGACAGGAACAGTTCTAGAGTCTTTTTCAGTCTTCTAGGAAAGTGTGTGTTTGGTAGTCCTAGGGAAGAGTATCAGCTGCAAAGACTGAGCTGATTCAACAATTGCAATTATCTTGTAGTAGTTCCGTGCTTTAATACATTTATTATATTTGTTTGACTATTACAAGCTATCTTCTACAGAGCAATCAAGGAGGCTCCAAAATAGAGACAGTTCTTTTATATGCTGAAAAATGCCGAGAGACTCTGCAGTCTGGTATAGTTCAGAATTGGAAGGAGGACAGACTAAATGCCCCCTGGTTCTTCTGCAGATATTCCACTTGGAAAAAATTATAGCCTATTGTCTCGTGTGATATGCTCGGATATTATCAAGAGGGTAATTTTCCTCTGCACAAAACTATTCAGGCAGCAGGAGCACTTGGCTGTCCGTGCTGCCTCACTCAAGCAGAGGATCTGCCTGTAGGCAGTAGAAGAGCCTCAAAGGGCTCCTAATGGGGGCTTGCTGCCCACTGCCTTGGGGGACCTGGCTGGAGCACATGGCGTGTCCAATGTACTTTTGTTGACCAGGTTTCAGGCTTACTTTTCTTATATGGGGTACTGGGTGTGTAAAATTAGAATTAGTGGACTTGAAAGTTGTGTTGGATTGCATGTTGCTGGGTTTGTTTGTGGATTGGTTTTTTTTGTTGGTGTGTTTGTTGGGGTTTTTTTGTAATCCACCTTTAAAGACTTCTGTGTTCTTGCCTGAAGGTGAGGCAGGGCCAGCTGCAGAGGCGTAGCGACTTAAAAGCACCTGGTGCATGTTTTAGACAGCACTTGGACGTTTGCTGCTGGAGTGGTGTGCTCAGCCCAGGGACTTGTTTGAATCTCTCCCATGTGCTTTTTAAGGCAAATCTGTACTTTCATGGGCAGGTATTGTTCTAGAGTTACTGAAATTGTGTTATTCATCTGGTGAAAAGTAAGTGCTAGTGCTTTTTTGGTATATGTTTGGGGTGGAGTTTTTTGTATTTTGTTTGAGGCTGAAACTTTATTAACTTCATACTTGTCTTTAAATTAATAATATTCTAGAAAAGGATTGGGGCTTTAAGTCACTGGAGTTTAGTTTGTTGTTAATTGAAATTTGTTAGACTTCTGTGTACGCAGCAGATGATCCTTAACAGCAACTCTTATACTGTTGATTGCAGGAACATAGAGAAGTTGCCAGACAGTTGTTTTTATTTTGCATTTCCTTGACTATTAGATGGGAATCTAGCCCATAAGATGGACATAGCCATTATGAGTAAGTATATAAACTATTCATTGTTTAGATCGTTCAGGAGCTCTGTGGCTTATCTTTGATGTAATTATACAACTTGATTTAATCCTTATCCACTCAAGTGTGTCACTAAAGAAAACCTTCTGAGGAGTCAGACAGGCACTGTTTTTTAATTCATGTTGTTTCTTCCCTCTCCTCCTTACATGCAACTTCTTGTTGTTGCTGTCTGGAAAGTAAACAGACTCACAGCTGTCCCCTTCCCTTCTCCTGCTTTGTCCAACAGCGGAAGGCTACGCTGCATTTCAAGAGGACAGTTCCGGAGATGAAGCTGAAAGTCCTTCCAAGTTGAAGCGCTCCAAGGGAATACATGTCTTCAAGAAACCCAGCTTTTCCAAAAAGAAGGAGAAGGATTTTAAAATAAAAGAGAAACCCAAAGATGAAAAACACAAGGAAGAAAAACACAAGGAAGACAAACACAAAGAGAAAAAGTCAAAAGACTTAACTGCAGCAGATGTTGTAAAACAGTGGAAAGAGAAGAAGAAAAAGAAAAAGCCAATTCAGGAGACAGAGATACCTCAAGTGGATGTTCCAAGTCACAGACCCGTGTTTGGCATTCCTTTGTCTGATGCAGTAGACAGGACCATGATGTACGATGGCATCCGCCTGCCAGCAGTTTTCCGTGAATGTATAGATTACGTAGAGAAGTATGGCATGAAATGTGAAGGCATCTACAGAGTTTCAGGTACTCTGAGCACACTGATATGCAGGTTCCTAAGGTCTTTACTTCCAAATTTCTTATTATTTTATCACTTCCAACATCTAGGTACACTGTTTATAGTTCCATTAATTATCCAGAAGGTAATTAGGTAGCCAAAGTTAAGCAAACTTGTAGGTCTGAAGCACCAGAAAAAATTGGTAATTTGGTGTACTACTCAATGGCAGTAAAAAACAACTATTTTGGCCTTTTGTCATGGGATGGTAGCGATTAATAAAATGTGTTAGTGTGGCCAACTTGTATTCTTTCTTCTGCTTTAGAAATACAATGGTAGCTGATTGCAAAAGCAAAGATGAGCTATAACCATTTCATTGCTTGTGCTTCCCACTAAGTTGCTTTTTCCATTTAGTCCCATTGTATATTTATTTCTTGAAAACTTCTTTTCTCTGAGCAAATTTGTTAATAAGCAGAAAATGCAAGTTTCACTAAGGTTAGCAGCTAATTAACTGCGGTAGTTGTGTAACACCAGCTTACATAAGTGAAACCTCAGTTTAAGTCATGTTAGACAAAACAGTCCCTTTATTTGTGAGCTGCACCAGAAATGCAGCTCCTGTAAGTACTTCTGTGGGTACATTGAAGGGGACAAGAGCAAGCAAGGAAAGGAATTTCAGGAAAAGCATTTTGAATCAAGTTACCCATCACTGTAAACCAGTAATGAAATTATTTTAAAGGCTTCATTGGCTGTCTTCTTGCTGTTCATCTGCATGGTGTTTGGTAAGCATGCAGAAATACTGCAGCACCTTAAGCAGTTGCTTAGTCCTGCCTAATGACACATTTTGGTTGCTTGGTTTTTTACACACAATGTGTTGGGAGTTTTCACAGGTGTGTTTTCCTTAATTTCTGCTGTGTCCTTTGTACGTGTTCTCCAGTGCAACAGCTCCCTCTTGTGCATGTAGGGTTGTTTAAATTGAGAGCTCAGAGGGAGCATTGCCATGCCTTAGTGGCCTGCAGCTGTTGTGGTGGCTCATTTTGGCCGTGAAACTGAGCGTGTTTTCCTGGCATTTTCCAGGGCTGAGTGTGCCCAGTTGTGCTCATTGAGTATGAGCCAAGCCAGGGCTGTGCACCAAGTTGGTGTAATCCGAGTGGGTGTTGGAGCTGCAAGAATGAAATTTCCCCAAGCTTAGGAAGATTGGAATGTCACTGAGTTTATACAAACACGTTGTAGAAAATCTTGGCTGGGTTGAATAATAGTGAACACACTTTTAATCATGTGGTGCCTCAAATCAAGGATCCTGTGTGAGATTCCTCTGCTGAGGAGGGCCAGCTGGAAATCTGGAAACTAAAAAGTGTGGGGTTTGTTTTGACAAAGGAAAGCTGTTATAGGTAGAGCTTGTTGCACAGCATCTGAACTAAAAACATATTTCCTGCCTGGGTTAGGGATGGGTAATTGAACAGCCAGAAAGAAGCTTAATGCAAATACACAACTGATCTCGAGTTTCCCAGCTTCTCCTCACCCTATTTTATGTTCCTTGATGAAAGAGAATGCTGGCACCAGCTCTGATTCAAAGCTCTGTCAGCGCTTTGGTTTTGCTTCATAGGAGTAGTCAGTGCTTTTAGAACCAGTGACCATGTAATTTTGAGTCACGATTTTCACTTTGTTACATGTGGATAACTTTTAAAAGGTGCTTCTCAATTATCTGAAATTGTAAGGAGAGGTGAAATAAAGGCATGTCCAAAAAGAAAAGTTTAAATATAACTGTTAGATATTTACAGTCAATTTTTCTCTTAATTCTTGATCTAACTATTTTAAGGAATAAAATCAAAAGTTGACGAGCTGAAAGCAGCCTATGATCGCGAGGAATCTCCAAACCTGGAGGAATATGAGCCCAACACAGTTGCCAGCTTGCTCAAACAGTACCTACGGGAACTGCCCGAAAATCTGCTTACCAAAGAGCTCATGCCCCGCTTTGAAGATGCTTGTGGAAAGAGCACAGAAGCTGAGAAAGTTCAGGAGTGCCAGAAGCTGCTCAAAGAGCTGCCAGAGTGTAACCATCTCCTGATTTCTTGGCTGATTGTGCATATGGACCATGTTATTGCAAAGGAACTGGAAACAAAAATGAACATCCAGAATATTTCTATAGTGCTCAGCCCTACTGTCCAGGTACGTGCTCCACACTGCAAGGCTTAGAGCAGAACTGCAGCCCAAGAAAGATTTCTTTGTAGGAATTCTTTTGCAGGTGGGAATTGGGTATTGTCTGATACAGTTTAGCTAACTTACAGCTCTTCTTTATGCCTCAGGAACCCAAAATACTGGGAAAGAGGGAACAAAAGATTTTCTGCATGTGGGCTTGCATACTGTGGGTCTCATATTTGGGTTATTATCAGAGTACTACAAAGACTTCTGTCTTTCAATTCTGTCATGAGAAGTCATTTAATGTTGATTTTGCTCAATAATTCATACAGCTACACAATTTCTGTGAGGTTTTGATTCAGTGATAGTTTAGTTAAGATATTGTTGCTTAATTTTAATATCAAGCTAATGAACCCTGTCCTGCATGTAGATCTTCCTGGTGCAGTAGTGACTTAGGCAAAATGGCTTTGTTGTCTGCAGCCAAATGGCTGGGGAATAACAACTGACTTGGTTTTCCAGTAAGATTTTGTGGTTTCTGGATTGCTTGATTCCTTAATAGACATCTTGGAAATATTTAATTAAATACAGCTCAGAATTAGTCCCTGTGCATGATGAAAACGTGGCATTACTGGGTGTGGATCTTCTAGAGCAAACCCCACAAGTTAGAAAAACCTGACTTTATAATTCGAGTCCAGGTGGAGGCCCAGTAGCAGAAGGGCCAGCTGTTATTCCTGGCTTTTTTGCTATGCCAGACACCTCTCTAGCTAGGAAAATAAGTAACAATTAGGGTAAAACAATGCAGGCCCAATCATGTTTTGTTGGTAACTAGATCTTAGCAATTGAAGTGCAGGTAATGACACAACTCTAATATTTGTTTTAGGATAATTTTTTAAATGTCAGTGGAAGATAAAGTATCAAAATAAATATACTTGCTTCTGTCTCAGGTTAAAACAAGGAATATAGTGAAAGATACTTTCATACTACTTTTTTCTACTATATTAAGTCATCTGAGAGAGAAGCTGTAGAGAATACTTAAAGTTTGGGGGAAGAGAGAGAAGGTGTAGCCAGCCATCAGGTATAACACAGTAGGGTTGATGTTCCCTCTTACTATCTGTCTTTACGTGAATACAAAGAGATTTAATGCATTTCTACGTGTATCAGTGAGAGAAATAATTCTGGTAGGTTAAGAGATGTGAAGATGCTGAGTTTAGTATGAAAATGTCTCAGATGTACAGGTAGGAGAAACAGTGAAGTGATCCCTTGAGGCCAACACTGCATTGTTGAAAGTAAAGATACTTTTCAATCCAGATTTTAATCTCAAAACAGACTGACATGACTGTGGCTCACAGAAAGATTTACTAAAGGCTGCTGTTTCTGGAGGACACTGTGCTTTGCAGACAAAGATGATGTGAATAAATCATCTTAACCAATATTCTCCTGTCCTTTTCAGATCAGCAACCGTGTTCTGTATGTTTTTTTTACACATGTTCAAGAGTTCTTTGGAAATGTGACCCTCAAGCAGGTGACAAAACCTCTTCGCTGGTCAAATATGGCAACAATGCCAGCACTTCCAGAAACACAAGAGAGCATCAAAGAAGAAATCAGGCGACAGGTTGGCAATTACTTGAATGTTTTTCTGTTTATCTTTGCCCTGGCTTTTATACATTCAGCAGAAAATTCTCCTAAGTTTGTAACGTGTGCTTTAAGTCCATCACAATTATCCTATCGGTGAGACCACTGGGAAGAGCTTGATGATTTCCTTTCCTTTTTCATGTGTGGGAAGTTGTTATGGTCTTGTGATGCTCATAGCTGTGTCGTCCATGGACATCCATAGCTTTGC
Organism: Camarhynchus parvulus; assembly: GCF_901933205.1. Lineage (NCBI taxonomy): Eukaryota > Metazoa > Chordata > Aves > Passeriformes > Thraupidae > Camarhynchus > Camarhynchus parvulus. The sequence continues at coordinate 100,509,341 of NC_044572.1, read as the reverse complement.
TATGTGGTCAATACTTTGGTTGTGGGAGGAGGGTCAGGAGAGCCCATTAGGGAGGGTGGTTTCTTTATACTGCTCTTCAGCTGGCTCTGGATCCATGCTGGGTGTGTGTTAACACTTGTTCATGGACATGTCAAGGTTTGAAACCAGAACTCCCAGCCCACTGCCACAAAAGCAAGAAAGATCTTACTTCTCAATCTGCTCTGCTACAATTTATTTAAAGACAATTTCTTTGGCAATCTTTCTAGGAGTTCCTTCTGAACTGTTTACACAGAGACTTGCAGGCAGGGATAAAAGACTTATCCAAAGAAGAGAGACTCTGGGAGGTGCAGAGAATCTTAACAGCTCTTAAAAGGAAACTAAGAGAAGCTAAGAGACAGGTGGGTAACTTTCCTGTTTATTGGCCAGACACCTAAATCATGGATCCTAATCCATAACAGTGCAGAGGCACCTAGTCAGATCAAAACACCTTTCAGTCTTCTTTGCTGCAGATTTTCTCATTTTAACTTTACATGCCTGATGAGCAATTGTGTTTTCTGCTTAGCTGGCTCTCCTAGGGACAGGGAGATCTTCACAGCTGTTCACAAAAAATGTGTGTGTGATGAAAACCTTAATGTTTGCTAGGGCACATGCTCATTGCATTGAGTCCTAGAGTACCAAGAGGAATTACTGGAAGACTTGAGGTTAACAAATCTGAGAAGTATTTTTTAAACGATTTTATGTCCCACAGATGGGACAGACCATACTCAAAATTTGGAAGACAACTGTGATGGTGGTTCTAAATTTGGAAAATAATGCATTCAAAAAAATATTTTTTAGAGTAAATACACTGACCAGGGAAGCTGTCATTTTAAATGTTGTTTTCTTTCTCTGGCAGGAGTGTGAAACAAAGATTGCACAAGAAATTGCTAGCCTTTCAAAGGAGGATGTCTCCAAAGAAGAAATGAATGAGAATGAAGAAGTTATAAATATTCTGCTTGCACAGGTAGCTGGCAGGCACTTACCTGTTTGCCTGGTAATGGTATTTTGTATTTCAGATCTATTAAACACTCCTTTGTGCCTTCTGATGCAGAGGGGACATTGGGGACAGGCTCAGAGGGGTCTCTGTGTCCATTAAAACCACAAGGCTTTGTTTTAATGGTCAGTGAAGCAGGGAAGGAATGCTGACTACAAGAGTGAGCCCAGAGCTGAGGAGACTCTTGTTAACAGCAGAAAGGAGACACTGTGAAAGAAAAAAAGTGGCTTTTGTTGTTCATGTACTTAGAAAGCACTACTTCCCAATGTAGTCAGGTTCAGTACTGTTAACGGCTTTCCTGCTGATCAAAGGAAATAAGGCAACTATTTTGGCTTTTTTGCCTTCTGTTGCTTCCCCCAGTAGCTTTGAAAATGAATATAAGGAGGAAAGTACAGAGGGGAGAAGATCAAAGACATGTAATTCAGTTTTTCTAGTTATTTTACTGGTTGGCCAGAGCTTTCCCCTGTGATTTAAGGACAGGCAGCCAAACATGCCAGGATTTGGTGTGTCATCTCCACAATTATTCAGTATGGCGATTATCTTGAGGATTTAGAACAGACATTGCTGGATTTGAACTTTTTATTTGCTTTGAGGTTTCGATGGATCAAAGTTCAAAGCAGACATGCTAACCACTGCCACTGGAAGTATTTCAGAGAAGAGCACCATCTCATACTTATTGTACGTTCCTGTAGGAAATAAAGTCCAGGCTCTAAGTGAACTAACTGATCATTGCAGGAGAACGAGATTTTAACAGAACAAGAAGAGCTGCTGGCCATGGAGCAGTTTCTGCGGAGACAGATCGCCTCCGAGAAGGAAGAAATAGATCGGCTCCGAGCAGAAATAGCTGAAATACAAAGGTAAAGGGGACAGCTCACAGCAGAGCCCAGCCAGGACAGCATGCTGGGATTAAAAGTACATAAATGCTTTGCTGAAAGAATACTACAAACCACACTTAAAAGTGAACATCACAGTTGAAAGCCACTCGTTTTTATTGAAGTCTTGACAAATGTGAATCTTGAAGGATATTTTCTATTGTTTTAACAATGGAATTATGATCTAAAGGAAACTTGACCCTGTGCACTAAAAAAATCCCCCTATGAAATCACTGCTTTATTAAATTAAGCTTTGAAAGGGAAGTCTGATTTTGCTCTTTAAACCACTGGCAGATGATTGAGGGGATGAAAGTTAAGTCTCTTATGTTGCCACAGTTCTGGCAGACTCAAGGAAGTGTTTAAAGTGGAATTTGCCCTTGCTCTTTCAGTCGCCAGCAGCACGGCCGCAGTGAAACCGAGGAATACTCTTCCGAGAGTGAAAGTGAGAGTGAAGATGAGGAAGAGCTGCAGGTCATCCTGGAGGATCTGCAGAGACAGAACGAGGAACTGGAGGTAGGATTTGGTTCTTAGCATTCACTGGTTCTCTCCTGTGGTGCTTATGTGATTGCACAGGTGTGAACTGGTTGTGTGCATCAGTTTTGCCCAGCATTTAAATCACTGCTGTGCGTGAGTCCCTGTTGCTGCCTGGGCCAGCAGTGCTAAACACCCCTGAGCTACAGCACTGCTGTGTCAGAGGAACATATTGTCATTCCCTGACATTTGTTCCCTTTCCTTAAAAGATCAAGAACAATCACCTGAACCAAGCGATTCACGAGGAGCGCGAGGCCATCATCGAGCTGCGGGTGCAGCTCCGCCTGCTGCAGCGCGCAAAATCCGAGCAGCAGGGCCAGGAGGAAGAGGAGCCGGAAAAGCGTGGGGGCATTTCCCAGCAGCAGAGAGACACTGTCCTGGAGACAAAAGCAGCCAAAGAGCAGCCAAAAGCAAGCAAGGAGCAGCAAGTCAAGCCATCCCCAAGTAAAGACAGGAAAGAAACTCCCATTTGATCCGGCTCCTTGGCTATGCACAAAATCAACCGAACTGTGCAAATTACTGTAATTTGAGTCAAACTGCACAAATTATTGGTGGCTGTGTACATTCTGTAAAGAAACTTTTCTTTTAAGCCCTGGAGACTTTTGTCTCTAATACTTGTGGCTTCTACTCATCAGACTCAGGTGAGTTTGGAGAGGCCAGAAGAGTTTTCCAGTTAGTATCAGATTATTTCAAGACTGGTTTCCTTCAGGTGATTCAAAATAATTCAGTAACAGTTTTATTTCAAACCAAAATCATTATTTACATTCACTGGAGCAGAATTGGAAGATCTCCTTTTCAGTAAAACAAAACCCACCTACACTTACTAATGATTTGCCTTGTGGATCTGTTCATCTTCATTCACCATTATCTCTGCTTATTAACCTAGTCACTTCTTGCTTGTGCCTTTGATACCTTTCTGATGCAGATTATATACAAGGGAGCTTTAAATTTATTCTGGGTTGGCTGAAACGGTGGGAGACTGTGGGGTATCATGTTTACCTAACATGCCCTTAAGCTTCATTTCTGTTCTGAGATGTACTGAATAAGTGTAAAAACTTGAGAGATGTTATTTATGTCCCTGAATAATGGAAATGTCCATGTCCTGTAGCGGTGTAGGTAACTCACTGACTCATCATTAACCACGCCCATCACTCCTGTTTGAGGGGCGTGGTTAATGATGCGTGGTTACCTGTTCACACTGCTGCCGTGTAGCCAAGCGCTTTGTCTTCATCCATTTTAAATGTTTCCATCTCTTGGAAAAAGCCACTGCTTGTAGGCAGGGATGGGAGTGGTCATGTCTTTAGGACGAATCTGCCTGACCAAGCAATACAGCATTGCCCCTGCACAAATGCCAGGCACTTGGGATTCCAAAGGAGCCTGCAGAGCCACGCCAACGAGAGGCACCGGGGGTTCAGCAATAGCCTCCTCTTGTTGGTGTTTAACAAACCAACCACCACTACCAGGGACTTGGTTTGGGTTTAGCTGTTTTTAATGCTTCTGCCCTTCAAAATCCTCCACCCACACTGGCATTTAAGGGCCCTTTAATGTTTCGGATATGCTCATTGGACTCAGCCCTCAATCCATAGTATAGACAGAAACTCCACAGAGTGCATATAGGCTATCTTATTTTTTAATCTGGATATTTATTTTCAGCACCTGTTGGATGTGGTTGTATTCTTTATCTATTGCACTGTTGTGAATCGTTGGCCATGATTTGATTTTTGTACAAATAATGCTTTGATATGTTATAGAAAAAACAGCATAGTATTTTTTTAAAATTTGGAAAAAAGTTTATAAACACAGAAAATGTGATCAGATTACAAATGTAAACTAAAGCATTCTCCCTTGCCTTCGTTACATACATTTTATATTTGCTGGCAATATTTAAACTTTTTGTTTGTTTGTTTAATTCACACTAATTCCTATTGAATTGTCATGGATTTTTCTAATGTTCTTCAGACAAATCTCTTAATATTGGTTAACTTTTATTTTGTTAGGATTGTATTTATCAAGCAAATAAATTCAACAGCCATTTGAAAGTAGTTTCTCCTTCATCTACTTCATAATTCAGATCAGAGTTACTCTTTTCAGGTGGGTGCCTGCAGCTGAGAAGTTTCTATGAAAAATTACTCAGAGTAAGGTCTGAAACAGGTGGAGCTGCTGCCCCTGCAGCAGCACAGCTCCTGTAAGCAGAAACTTGGTAGCAAACCACCTGAGAGATATTTGAATTGTTCTGTGCCTCAGCACAGGTGAGGCTGGGGCTGGGCTCCTGCTCGTTCTCCGCAGAGGGGCCTGACTACCCCAAGCACAGAAGCAGCTTCCTCACCCCACTCCCTGCAGTGAAAAGCCACAGAGCAGCAGCCATTTGAAAGCCTGCATGTGGCAGTTGTGAATCATTAGCCAAAAAAAGCCAAAGCTAATTTCAAATAAAGTGGAAAGTAACTACAGCACAATAATCTGAGTGTGCTGTTCAGATCACATTATATATTTCTCAATCCCAAGGGCCATAAAAAAACACCTGAGCAGCCTGGCCACCTGCATAAAGCACATACATGTCCTAAAGGATCAGGTTCTATAAATCAAAGTATCGTTTGAGCTGACTTAAAATAAGCCTCTTTGCAACACCTTAGAGCCTGTGTGTGCCAAGTGCAGCAGCAGAATCTCTGTCAAACCCTTTGGACAAAATGCCAGACTGATTTACATTTACTGAAAAGAGGCAGGAACAGACTCACAATGTTAATTCCACTGTTCTGGACTTAACATTTGTGAGTGATTGGCCCATTGGCTTCCTTCTTAAAATCTGAGCACTTCCAGTGGAGGTGGCCCAGGTGATGGGATGGGTGACAATGACACACCTGGCTTGTTTTGACAGCCCTTTCCAACACAGGCCCGGAACAGATCGGTCACATCCAACAGTCAGAAGCCCAAGGGATCAGGAAGCACCATATGAACAATCATTGGGATTCCTGTGCCAGTGAGGCAGGACACAAAGGGGGGCTTGCCCACAGGTTACTGAAATCACAACAGCTTTTATACCCATTGAAATACTGCAGCTGTACTCGGAACAGCCTCAGACATCTGGCACACCAAGCAGGATTTTTCCCTCCTACTTTTTACCTGACAAACAGCAGCCTGAAGTGAACTGGTATTGTCTGAACAGCTAAAAAGAACTGGAGTTGTTTTATTTACTGAAGGATAACAAAAAAAAAAATAAAATGTTAGATGGGCCTCCAGAAATTCACTGTCCTTTACCATGGACATAAAGGACTCCTGTAGAAAAGGTTTCCACCTCTATTCATTTTTCCTACACTAGCACTGGGGGGACTTTTATTTCTCTGTCCCCTCAGATTAATGAGTTAACTAGCAATTTTTAAAATCTCTGTACTGAAGTCAAGAATTTGCTACCTGACCATGTAAAGCTAATTTCTTTCAATTAAAAAAATAGATAACAATTAAAACGTCAACCTGAACCTCTGCCAAAAAGATCTGACCAAACTTCATCTGTCGAGGTTTTCATTTCTCAGCAAGCAGCTCTTACTCCCAATGCTTCATCTGCACAAGGAAAAATGCCTCATCCAGACCAAACATGCCTTATATCCAACAGCACAAGTTCTCCACTGTGTTCTTTAAAACACGCTCCCAACAGCAGCAGCCACAGCACAGTGCCCTGCGCCAGAGCATGGCTGTCTTGCTGTCTTTCCTGTCCCTCGGAGGAAGCCCTCGGCTGCTGCCCCACCCTCTCCCAGAGGTGGAGACCCACAGAACCTGTCAGGACAGGCCCCACCTGGAGCACTCGGCATTGGCACTGTCACTGCTGACACAAAGGACTTGCTGCCACGTTTCCTCTGGAGTTCCTTGTGTTGCTGCCTTAACAGCGTGAGCTGGAAGCTCTGCCAAAGGATTACACTGCACTAACATATGATACTAAACCAGACAACCCTGCTCCCACAGCCTGGAAAAATTCCCCATCCGAACCACAAGAGTTCTCAGACCAACCCTGCAAACTGGGCTGCTCTGCATGGACCTTCCCCTTCCCAAATGCCTTTTCTCTGAACTCCCTAGTCCAGGAGAGGAACCACAGCTGGTCCTTGGAGGGGGAAGGGAGCCTTGAGCACAGCCATAGCCTTGTTCATCTACAACTCTGCAGGTCACCATGGCAGTCTGCAATCCCAGCATTTTGATTTGAGAGATGGGAATACTGCATCCCACGTTTCTGCACCACTGAACACCACTTGCTGGCAGACAGGGGATGTGCCTGGGAGTCCCAATGAGCTCCCACTGCTGCACACTCCCACTACTGAGAGTCACTGCCTGTGCTTATCCCAGTGCAGGGCCTTGAGGGAGATGGGGGCAAGACATTTCTGCTGACAGCACTGCCTACAGGAAACAGTGCCAGGCACAAAGATCCAGGAGGTGACTGGAAAAAACTAAAAACAAACCCCAAACCCTCAGCCAAGAGACCAGAAGAAGAAACCATGAGATCAGTGACCAGTACAAGAGAAATGGCTTGGCCCCATTTGTGCCTTTGTCGGTACCTTACTCAAATTGAGTTTGGGTTTTTCTTACACCACAAACCCAGACTGATTGAAAAATAAATGAGATTCCTTTTGATGTTCAAACAGTGCATCTCTCCTCCTCTCAGCCTTGCTAAAAAACATGCAGAGAAGTGTGCTCAGTACCTTCACTTGTCACAGTCACAGTCCCAAAGCACCTGCAGGTAATCCCTTTCCCTTTAAGCATTTCCCACACAGAGACGTTACTATATGTCTGCAGAAATGGGTCACAGAATTTCAAGCAGACAATGATCAGAGAGCTGTAAGATGTTTAAACATTTGGTTGTTTATCTCTGCTAAGTGACAGGGTATTTTAATCAGCTAGATGTAGCCCGACCTCAACAGCAACTGAACCCTAAAATAATCCCATTAACTTGGGCTCTTTATTTATTTTTCTGATCTAAATAGAATGTTAATTAAAACTAACAGGCAGAATCTGAAGGCACTCGGGCAGGGGGAGAAGATCATGCAAAATGAAGTTGTCATACTTTGTCATATTTTAAGGCAGTCTCTCAGCAAGTCCTAACTCTGCACATAAAGAAATGATTAATCACTTCAAATAGCCATTCCACAGTGGCACAGACAGGTAGACAAACCCTTCCCATCAGTAAAAGGGAGGACAGTGTAAATGGAATATACAACCAGCTTCTGCCCACCTGCCTGCCTCAGACTCCTCATCCTTCACAACAAAGGGCTGAAACCAGGTCAGAAAACGTGAGCTGTACACCAGCTTCCCCAGCAAAAGACAAGGGACTAACAGGAGTCTTTGCCAGCAGGAGGGAACTCAGTCAGAGAGTGCCTGAGCCATGGGACACACTCTGCCCTCCTGCCCCTCCACTCCCAGTTCCAATCAGCCACCTCTGCAGCCTGACCTCTGGCAGTACAGGGACAAGGGACTGAGCACTAACAAGGCTCTAACAAGTACCCTGCTGTTCTGTTGTCCTAATGAACCCACGGGGCCAGGAACTTGTGCAGTAGCCATCTGGGACATTCAGAGCAGAAAAACAAACCCAGTTTCCAAGCCTTGCCCATGTCTTGGTTATAAACAAACCCCCCCCTCTACAGAGTTGCAGACATTTGCCAGTTTTATTGGCATGAAATCTGCAGGCAAGTGTGGCGAGGAAATGGCCATACCAAATCCTGATGGGTCCCTGGGGGGAGAAAGAACTGAAGGGAGAGGCTGCTGTGGAAAACAGCGAGCAGGAGTAAGGCAGAGCTGCAAGCAGGACATGGGAATAAAAGGAGTTTCCTGTGAAGAATTCTCCTGAAGAAAATGCAAGATGAGTGAGCCAAAAGATTAAATGGCAAACAATGAAAATAGCCTGTGAAGAACCAATCTGGTATTCTACCAAGCAGGTGAAGGTTGAGTGATGGTACAGCTTTTGAAAACCATGAACCAACAGATGGCAGCTGGGGAGCCACCTCCCTTTCTGCTCAGGAAATCCTGACAACTGAGGTACACAGCTCAAATCTTTCCTCAGGAAAGGCACCCAGGAGGTAACTCAGCAGGATGTCTGGCAGCATCCCCTGATACTGCTCCACAGAAGAACCAGCGCCCTTTAGCTGTGCTCAGAGCAAGGATGCACATTTCCCCAAACCCCATATCCTTAGGGACACGATGAAGACTGAATTATTGGCACTGCTAACACTTCTGGCATGAGAAAATCCCTTATCAGAGTTCAGCAATAGAGTCCACATCCCTCAGGCTGTAGATCAAATGCTCTAGGGAAATGCTGACAATAAAGCAAGCCTTTCCTTCCCCTCTGCTTCTTGGGAATCATCAAACAGAGCAGGAAAAAAAAGGGATGGATCCATGACATGCTGGGTGGAGGAGAAAGGACAAAGCCATTTCTCCTCTTCACTGATGATCTTCAGCTGTTACATGAAAGGGGGATTCAGGCACTCTGAAACTGAAAACACTCAATCCTCCTTAGGAAAAGCTTCAAACACTCTCTCAGATTCCTAGGCCTGAACCACTACTGCATAAATAAAGCATCCAAAAGTTGTCTCATTTTTCAACACAGAAGTGTTTTACCTTGAAGTAACTAGAAAATACCTAAAGGGATCAGATATAATCCTTCATTTTACTGGACTAGTGGAAGAGTACATGAGTACAGTGATGGAATTAGGTTGGGCTATGTTAATTTCAGACTCTAAACTCTGGGATTTAAACCCCCATACTCCTCCAGTGAATACTGTGCTCCATTCACAGTCAAGAGGATAGCCTGGACTATCCCCTGGTCTCAACAGGTCCTGTTCACCTCAGGAACTGCACACACAATTCAACTACAACTTAACTGTCATTACACACAAGGCAAAAAACCCCTCAGATGATGGGATTTATGTTCTCTGAACAAAATGCAGAAATCGACTGCACCTCAATGCATATTGCTAAAATGGAACCATCTGGCCTGGGAGATGAGTCACTTTCAGGTGCTCTCCTTAGGGCAGCAGGGAGAGCTGCACTGCTCCCTGCTTCCACACAGCCTGGTGCCATGCACAGCGCTGTCACCCTGCCTAGTCCTCCAGGCATTTTGCCAATTTTGAAAAGGGACATGCACAGAAAAAAAAATATATATACTTATATATTAAAAATCCAGACTAAAAAAGCAGATGAAAAACACACATCTACAAAAAGTAATAAATAAAGAAATCCTGCAAAAATCCTCGAGCATAAAAGAAAAAACCCTACAATCTAGAAAATCAAACGTACCTCAAAAAAACCCAAACCCACCACATTTCAAGGCAGACAGAGATGGCTCTGCATCTTAGCCACTTCCATGGCTGTGCTAAGGAGTACAAAAACAGCCTCTGGGGAGCAAATAGCAACCTTCTGTTTACAAGAGAAGAAACTGCAGAATAATCTACTTTCCAAAAAAACAGGAGTTGAAAAAAAGATATCCCCCTAAGGCTCAACTGCCAGGGCATCAGGTACCTGACTGATAAGTGAAAATGTTCTGCTAAAACACATCAAAGATAAGCTGCCACAGCCATTTCTACTTCCTCGGGGAAAAAAGCTTCACACTTTGGGTTCTGCAGGCTGGAAGAAAGGTGATTTAAGGAAGTTGTCCCTGGAAGACACAGAAGGAGATACTGGATCAGTAATGTTAAATGAGAGGAAAGGAAAGTAGTCAATGGACTGCAGGCAGGTTAAGGGCAGTTTGAACTCACAGTTTTCTGTAAATCTGACTGAGGTGCATCTTCAGACTTACTTCCAGCCAAGATGACGTTTGAGGCTGGAGGCAACAGGTTCCCAAGCGAAAGGGACACATGGAAGAATCCAGCAAAACCTCAACAACATGGTCAAAGTACATATGTGCTGTAGCATATTCCATCTCAAAATGCAGAATTCTTCATGATCATTAAGCAAACCCCTTGCCCCTGAAATAGCCACCAAAGTGTAGAAAACTGAAAGAAAAAGTCCACTTAAATTTCAAACTTTTTTTTTTAATGTCTTAAAAAGGTCACAAGATTTCTTTCCATCTTATTAATAAATTTTATTTGGACAAGTAGAGAACAACTTGTATCACAACAGCTTTTAAACAACAAGATTAGACTGCAGCACTCCAAGGAGGCTCACAGATATGTACAGTATATGAAGAAAAAAGTTGCACCTTCAGAGCTGATCATGATCAAGTTAAAAATACCTGACTTAAAGTACATGTGCTAATAAATTTCCTTTAGGTCATGACCAGCATGAAAATAATTAGGACACAGGTACTCAGCAAAGTTTTCTGCTAATGGATACAGCAATATGCTGCATTTAAGGATTAAAATCAGATTCTAGTTTAGTGTTAGCACTGAGCCCTTAAGAGAAATCCAAATTTCTACTTTTCCCATTTACAAACATCAAAGCCATTCCCACTTAAGGGTGTGCCCAGCTGCACACAAATCAAGTCCTTGACTGATAAAAACTTTAGGTCTAATACTGGAGGTCTCAGTCCCTGTACAAACTCGCCTCTCTGGCCATCCCGCCCATCAGCTGCTACAGAAAATACTTGCTAAGTTAACTCCTCAGGAGAAACAATGCAGGTCTCTGGAAATCATCACATCCTTTCTACAATGAAAATGATCTGCCAATTCAAGTTTCATTTGTTCAGGAAGACAGAAGATTTAAGGCTTCGGTGGCAAAAATAATCCTCTGAGCAGTGTTTTTCTAAAGTCAAGCTGACACAGGTATGCTTACTTTGCCTTGACTTAAAATCCCTGGTTATCACATTTAGATAACATCCACCTGTTAAATCTGGCAAGAAATCCCTTCTTCCAAAGAGGTTGCTCTAAATCAACCATTTTAGAAGCATTTGAGGATAGTTGGTTTAATTTTTTTTTTTTTAATTATAGCAACATTGGGAACTTAGTAAGTTGATGAAGCAGTGCTCATGGCATCATCCGCAATTTTGGTACTGGCAGGGTGGATGCTTGCAAAATACTTGACATCACTGTCACCATCCATTTGAAGAGCCATAATTGTTTGTTCCACAGCTTCTTGGTGAGAGTTGGCAGAATTCAGGAAATACTCTGTAAGAGAAAATGCACAAAACTTATGGGAGGAAAGGACAGCAGATACTTCAATGCCAGCCTTGGTGTACCCTGTGAGAAAATACACAATTTCAGAGGACAGTGCACTCTTACAGTCCAACTGGAATACTGAGCAGGCACACAAGACACTTCCAAATATATCTATGAATTCACCTTAAAAAATCATTTAATGTTTCAGAGTACAGTTGCTCTAATGATGTTGCTCAAGTACAGCCCTTCAGTATAAAAGGGTGACAAACTCCATGGCCAAAGAGGAAGGAAAAGCCTGGAAGCAACTCCAGATGAGAGTGCTTGTATTTGTGACAGAGGAAAGATACCATCAAGCCATGGCCATGCCACTCCATTTCCCTGCCAGCCCTGCCAAGTAATTATCCAATGATAGGCCTAAGATAACATGAAATAAGAGTGGAAGAAGTTCCAACGTTCAATGAACTACAGAACACAAGGTGCATAAAAGCAATGTAACTACAAATGGCTCACAGGAAGATCAGCTGAGATCTGAGGTTTAAAAACTCCTGAATTGATTTTTTAAATCTGCCTTTCCCAACCTATCCACCCTCCCTAATCATACACAGAGCACCTCTGAGGCAGAGACAACCTGCCATAAGTTTAAGTAGTGGCAATGCAGAAGGGAGGTGCACTATCCATGTGGGGGACACAAAAAACACTAATGCCACATGACAGCAGGAAGAACAGTGACATCCTTGGCACAGTTAACAGAAGATAAATCTGCCCATCAGCTGATGCATCTCAGCTGCCTCCATATGCTTCCTCAGTCAGCATGCACAAGGCAGCTCCCAACAGCTCAGCAGTCCTCAAGCCAGTGTATGGTGCTGAGACTGGAAGTGACCAGAAATGGATGAAGTATTCCAAGTATGGACACTCTGCTGTCTTAGAGAATAGGCTAATACATCTAATGCTGCTTTCCTTTAGAGTGCTTTGGGCTCTGAGCACTGCTGACTCTTCTGGCACCTGCAATGCACTGGAGATGCTTTCCTGAGCACACTCTGCGATTTGAGAGTTGCATGTCTTATTTCCCTGAGGAGAATCCAGAGAAGCTTTCTTCCCACTATTATCATAAAATATAAAGACCAAACAACAGCCATCTCTTCTCCCAGTGAGAAAGCAAATGGTCGTTTATATTTGTGTATATTTTTCTTTCTTATTCTTATTGCACAGAACATAAACCTTTATTTTTTTAACTAAATAAAGGGCACTGTTCAACAGCTTCACAGATGCTAGTTGCTCACTTGTGCTTTCTGATGACACCTCTACCAAGTAGCTCATTCATGGAAAATGACACCAAAGGAATAGGCTGGCATATGAGCAAGAACTCATTTCCTCAGCACTACACAACAGGAGGCTGGACACCATAACAGGGTCATAGCTCCATGTCAGCTGAGGTAACATCTCACACTAAAGACACAGTGAAAGCAACAGCATCCCACATCTGATGTTGCTTCTTCTTTCCCAGCTATATTTAGGAAAACTGAGGGACAAAAAACCCCTATGCAGTCAGCCCATTGCAACTCCTCCTGCCACTAACCTTTCTCTAAAAGGGTTTGCTTCAATGTTTTTGCGAGAAGGACTCGAACATTTGGAACCTTGTCAGATGCCAAGTGTAGTAAGTGTGGCAACAGATGCACAGCAAACTGGTCCATGGGCAGGCAGTCATCTTCACTGATAGTCTGGCAGGAACACAGAGGCAATTTCATTACATTTCAGCACAGGGAGGATGAAATCTCAACACATAATCAGAAACCTGGAAATCCCTTTTTTCCCTTTTATTTTTTTTTAATCACTGTACCACTTGAAAACAGGAGAGAAAACAGACCTTTATAATCCTTCTCACAGTTAATGTAGTCTTTGTTTAAACTACATACTATACTGAGGCAAAAATGGTTAATAGCAATAACAATTCTCTAAATAAGCTCAAAGCTCACATTTCTCCAAACACTTTAAAGAACTGTCCACGTGGGCAGCAGCCACAGTGGCTCCCAGTCTGCACCTCTGCTACAGCCTCCAAATTTGACCATTTCCTTGGGATCCCAGCTAGTTTAAACTCCTGTTGGTTTTGCTGAGAATGCATTAGTTTTGACCAAGCTGCACAAGCTGATTGAAGAGGTACAGGCAGCACCTACTCATTGATTTCTAAAGATTTATTATACCAATCTCACTTCATGCTGAGCAACAAAGTAGCTTCCCAATTCAGACATTATTTTGCTACACTTGTGCTCTATATTCAATATCAGATTTGATGACCTGGTGCTTATATGCTGAGCTAAAGATGCAGTCAAGCTCATCTATGGAGAAACAGAGAAAAAAACAGCCATGAAACTACTCCCTTGGAAACAATGCTCTCAAATATTCACCAGTATAATGCCAATGGACAGCTGGAGAGTTCTAGTCCCCTTAATTCTGATCACCACCACCACTCAAACAAAAACAAAAAGCAAACAAACAACCCAACTTCCCCAAACCCCCAGAATATAAATGAAAAGACATTTCACCTGGCAAATAAAGACAAAAGTCTGCCGACCAGACCATTTGGGGCATCTACAGAACTTTTCAACAAGTTCATTCATGAGGTCTATCACGAAGGTTGGCGTTGAAGCCATGTACAGCTTTTTCACCATTTCACTAACCTTGAAGAAATGAGAAGGGGAAAAAAAGTGAATAAAAAATTACCTCCTGACCACCAACACTCAGAAGTCTGACCCCTAAATTTATTCAGATTGCTTTACCAGCTTGTAGGAAATCCAGCGGACAGAGGACACTTTGTCTGCACAGAGGCTGAAAGCAATAGGCCGCAGGTAGTCATAGATGTCCCTGGCACTGTACAGGTCTAGGAGCAAAATCAGCTGCCTACAAGATGGAAGAACAACCAAAGAGAGTATATCACAGTAAGAAAAAATACAGCTTAACTGGGTACCATCATTTATATGACAACACTTATCAAATATGCAATGTGGCCATAATGAAGTTACTGGGAAGCAGAATCTATTTTTCAGTTGCCATCATCATCTGGACTGTGGGTCACTTCCAAATGTCAAGCTGACAATACAACTACTGGGAATTTTTAAGCAAGGGGGACGTGGAGGAGGAGAAGGACCATCTACTAATCAAAAATGAAATTAGGAATAACACTGCAAAACATCTATAATATGATTTTCACATCTTTAAATATCCACAACAACAAAAATAATCATTCTAAAAACCACATACTCAGCCAGCTCAGCACGGAAACGCCAGTTCCTGCTATTATCAGTCACCAGGAATTCCTGAAGCTGATAAAGATACTCTCGTCTTTTGTCAACATGAAGAAGCTGAAACAGTAAATAGAAACTTATATAAAGAGCTACAGGCTACAATCAGCAGACAGAGCAAGAACTTTCCTGGGCTAAACTGTGTAATGCTTAAGACTAAAATCACATGGGGCACTACAGAAAAGAAAACGTGATGAGTCTCTTCTTTTACTCTAAGAAAGGAGGCGTGAATAGTAAAGACAGTTTTAGGATTTGTGTCTCTCAGCTCCAGAAATGAGGCAGTTACAAAGAAACCTCTACAGAAATTTGACAAGTCAGTCATGTAGGCAGATTAGAGCCAAAAAAAAAAATCATATACTGAATAAACATGAACAAAGCTCTTCAGAGAAAATCAAGTAGCAGCAACACATCTCTTGAAACATTTATCCCAGTATTCAACAGATATCTGCAGAGATTCCCACAGAGTTACATGGGTAGGAACACAGACATACCTTCAGGAAGTCATGCAAGTGCTTAAGCACACCTATCCTCACTTCATCTAGGTCCTTCAAAAAGCCATTGAAGACAGGAACTAAATCTCCAGCTGTAAGCTGATCTCCAAGGATGACAGCAAGCTCATGTATGGAAAATGCCAGTGTCCGCCGAACCTTCCACTGCAACACAAACAAATCAATGTTATTGATCCAAAGTGCTCCAGGCAAACCTGAGGGTCAGTATCCAAGCTGGACTCCCAGCAAATTCCACTACTTACAAATATCTTTACAGTGTCTCATGTAACAACTGAAAATTACACTGGAAATTTAAAACGAAAAAAAAAAGGAAGAGAAGACAAATGACAAGGTATCATTTCTTCCACCTCAATATCAAAGAACTATTCAAATATAAGTCATAAAAATATTTTAATTTTCCAGGTGCCAGGAAGCAAAATAGTATTCCTGACATCAGTGCTCTAGCACACATTACTTTTTGCTTTAAATTCTTCAGCATAAATTAGTTTCATGCTACTATTGTCTCATTCTGCTTTTAAAATTAAAATGAGTAAGACATATATCCCACAATATTTCAGCTGGGATATTTTAGCTTCCATAATAGGTAAAGTTTCTTCCACACTTGGCGCCCAGCAGCCCAAGGACCAGTGGAGCTTTCAGATACCCTAAAGTGAGGGCATGTTGTTTAATTTGAGTAATTCTTTTAAAAATAAAATAGCATCTATTCTTTAGCCAGCACTTTCCAATTAGCATGGGCACTGTTCTTTTGCCATGGTTTGGGGATCCAATCATAATTCAGATTAGACTGGTGATAAGTTCTGGACACTTCTGCACATAGGGCAATTTCTTTTTATTTGTGTTTTAAATTATTAGCTGGTTGTTTTTAATGGCTGTAAAGCAGCCTGGAAAACATGAGCAATAGCCATGTATAAAATTACTCACAATGTATCACTGAGAACTGCTGCTCTCACAGAGCAAGCAGCAAGTTCAAGAGAGGTGAAGAAGTCTGAGAATATTTTAAAAAATAAAAAGGGCATCTCCAAAAAAGGAAACAAAGGAGGTCTGGGAAACAACTGTAAACCACAAAATGCAGAAAGCCACCCTCCTTACCACCTGACAACAAGGAAAATGCTGCTATTTCCAGGATTTGTTTTTAAAGCAGCAGTGCTGCTGCATGGTGATAGCGATGTTATTCCTGTATGACTAACTGGATGTGGCACCAAGGCCTGGTGTGAGGCTGACTCACTGAGCTCCAGACATGCCTGCAGGGGCACGTCTGCTCACACAGCAGCACGGCCCAAATCCTCAAACCTAGGAGGCTCCCAGACACTGCCATAAGATCTCAAGCATGCACAGGAAATCGGAAACCTGTCCTCATTTTCCTACTGGAGATCCATCTCCCACTCTAACCTGCCCATTTCTTTACTGACTGAGCACCACACACCCCTGCTTCCTCTGAAACAACCACTGCACCATCATTCCTTGTAGAATAACACCATGGAATGGGAAGCTCCGTGTAAAAAGCACAGCAGCCCAACATCCAGTGAACAAGAGAAACCACTACACAGGTTGCAATTAGTCTTTGTCACATCTCAGAATTTCAGACTGTTCACTGTTTGAGCTCACCTGCATGTCAGATGCCAGAGTCTCGTAGGTGTCCTTCAAGCAGTGCCAGTTCTGCCTGCCCAGGGTCAGTGCCACGCCGGGCAGGCTGTAGGCGCAGTGCTTGGCAATCTCGGTGTCCACTGTTTGTGCGCGGGACGGATCAGTCATGGAGAGATACTGATCCAGCAAGGCTTGAGGTACAACATCCTGCAGCAGGAGAAAGGCACAGAATCCACACCATTTTCACTTACTCCTCATAAGGCTCACTACCATTCCAGGGCACTCTTTTTTCCCCCACTTTTTTCCCCACAATTATAGAATATTATTTAATTACAGTGTCTTAATAAGAGCACAACCCTGTTCTTCTAAGCCTTTTGACGTTTACATTTTTGTAATGGAGTTTCTCACACACTTTTCATGTAAGTAATGATTGTTTTGCATTCCTTTCTAGAGGAAGAGAAATTTGATGGACTGTTGGTTTGCCCAGTGTGACTGGAGAGGTGGCAATTTCATCCTCCAATCCATGGTCACTTTTGAAAGTCTATAAATATTAGAGTCAGAAATAAACTATGCTCTTTTTACCTTAGATGTTTCAGCTTCTGCGTGTCATTAATTTCATGTCCTACTGCGACACACAACAGTTTTGTATCTGTTAAGTTCCACCAAAAGGTTCCAAAGGAACAATAACATGACCGGGGACTATTTGAAAATAAACAACTCAAGAGAGGAGCAAGTGGACAAGTCTCCTTAGGGAGCCTAGGAAATGGAAAGTTGCATTCTACCCTTTGCAAACACTCAGGCTGACATGTTGTGCAAATTGGCCATTTTAAGTCATCCATAAAGACAGGTAAAACAGCAAATGATGTGACTTGCTCAAAAAAACCTTTCTGAATTCTCTCAAAATCTTGAAAAGGTGGAGAGAAGAAAACTAAATTAAAATGCCCTGGGGAGGCAGGGAAATGGAGGGAGCAGACTACAGTGTGTTCAATACTGCTTCCAAACTCCCTGAACAGTCAACAGGGAGAAAGAGGCTTCTCCAGAGACAAAGAGATCTCTGGTGAAGAACTATCCTTCTGTCCACTGAAGAATCAAAGCATCTGACCCAAAATTCTGTGAAAACCTCGTTACTACTGCCTTTGCTTCAGCTGTGTTAGGGATTGACTCTATGAAGGGGTGCACAGGAGCATTTGCCTAACACAGCTGCTGAACAGCTCCACTGACAAGAACGAGTGAGGGACAGAGGTTCCCGCTCAAGGAGTCACACTGATGCACAGTGGCAATGCAATACCAGACTAGGGAACTACAAACCCTTGATACCTTTTGGAAAAAATACCAGAGGCAGTTCCAGCTTAATGAAACACTTTCAAAACTGTTCTGAAAAAAGCTGTCAAGGGGTGGGGGTGGTTCCTCTCAAAACATGTAATAAAAAAACCATCCTGTTCCCTCAATAACCTAAGTCCCACTACAGCATGGTTCCCAGCGAAAACTAAACCAAATGAAACAAGAGCCTGAAGATCTGTGACAACTGTTATCTCATGTCAAAATAATATTGTCATCTCTCATGCATAAATGTAACAGAAGCAACTGCTAAATGAAGCCATTGACTCTGGAAACAAGGACTATTTTAAAACTACTTAATTAAGAGGTATTTAATAGAAACTAGATCATGTCAGAAATGACTGAATGAAAAAGGGGATAAAGGAAATACCCATATATATTTTAAAAAATTTCACTTATTTGCTACATATAAGAAAACCAGAAGTCACTGTCATTTACCTGCACTTTGGATTTTCTTTCTTCTTCAGGGCTGAAACTACTGTTGGTACTCAAATCTGAATCATTATGAATATAGTGAAGTGTAGAATCCATACTCTGTGAAAAAAAGAAAATAAAAGGTCACATAAAAGAAACCCTGAGATTAAACACAAAAGAAATACTAACATCAAGAAGTGCTGTGCTCGCCTCAGAGTCTATTTCTTAGATTAAAGGAATATATGTTTTAATATCGAATACAATTTTGCTGCAGCCCAAAACCAAAAAGTCTGCAAGATAAATCTGCTTTCAATTTCAAACAGAAGCTCCTCTTACTCAGCTCCATTTTGGTTCTTATGGAATGAAAATCACAGGAGAGGAGTACTTTTGAGACTGCATTAAGGAAAATATAGCTAACATATGGGTCCCATTGCTTCTACCCTGAATGGAAAGTAAGAAAACACCTGTAGCTGATTTTGATGGATTTGCTGCTTTGGATTTGTGCTAGAAAATGGTCAAAACAAAGCCACCCTCACACTGAAGAGCAGAACCTGATGAGACTCATGCTGTTGCACCCTTCCTGGAGGTGATTATTCTATAACCTTCTCTGGATAAGCTTCACCTTATAAAACTGAGTCCTACTTGGCCACAGCTGCTGACAAGAGTTGTAACTTCTCTCAGCAGTCCAATTAAAATCATTTTCAGCAATCATTTTAGCACCTTGGCTACACATCTGGGCCTTGAGGAGTGGCAGAGGTGTGATGGGCTGCAATGAGCTGCGCTGCTGGAGGGATGCAGCACCGACACTTTCCTTACAAGTGCAGCTCCCCAAATACAATAGGCTTCGTGTAACAAACCATGAATTCCAAGCAGAATGCAATGAATATCTGGAAAGTTCATCAGGCTGCTGTGTGCTGGGACAGGACAAAGGCATTTTTGCTAGATTTGAGCCAAGGTATCTATCTATTCACAAATGCTGCAGGGTGAGCTCCTAGGGTCAACACAAGCAACAAGAACATGCCTACTTCCACCAGCTGCTCAGATCATTTTGACAACGAGAATTTTCCAGCAAACTATAAACTTCTTCCAAAAAATGCCTCCAGGATACAATCTGTCTTCCTTGGTTCGACTTCAGACAGTTGCTTTTTCCTTCTCCACAAGCTACTTTCATCTAAGCACTGGGCTGCAATTTTAGCTGCCGAGGTATAATTACAGGTGATAAAGAACAGGCAGAGCTGTGAGGCAATTGCATATCTCTGGCACAGCAGTCCACGTCACCTGTCAGGCTTAGGAAGCAGCAGCAAGAAGGTGTTAAAGACTCAAGGAAAAAACAGATTTGCAAGCAACTCCGTAACTAAATGTGTCCAGCAGCACACAGCTCCAACTATAAAACCTCTGGAGGCTCTGGAAACTGCTTCTGCAGGATTTTTAGTTTGACAGTCAATTCCTCCTTCACTCTTTTTTAGCCTTTTGTTTATCTAGGGGTTTTTCCCCCTGAAAATGAGATTATTTTCAGCATTGCCAGTCACCAGCTTTGATGTCTTGCAAATCATGGAATTATGAGGCAGCCAGTACACCCTAGCCACAGTACTTTCCATGAGTTGCCAGTTTGCATGGGACCAGAGGTCGGTCATCCATTCTGTTACAATAAAAGTGACAAGACTCCATCTCACATTCCCTGCTCAGTTCCAAAAGCTTAAGCTTAAAAAATCATACTTTATGGATTGAACCAGTCAAACAACTGAATATAATGGAGGGTGTCAACAGATGGGAACGTTTTTATTCAGCCACTTTCAAAGTTAGATATGCATTCCAGAGAGGAAGAGCTTCAGTAGAGAAGAACAACAGCCATCAGTCAGTATTTAGGTTATGCAGTATCTTCACCACTGAAAAAGAAGTTCCATCTTTTTCCATGCACATACCAAACTTGTGTGCATTGCAGAGAGCCAGGACATGAAAATTCAGCAGGGTTTAGCCTGAAAGCTTCTTGTGTACCAAATGCAAAATCTTTGCCATGGCCTTGCAGATCTCTAAGGCTAAGCCTCCCCTGGCTGCATAACAAGAGCTCTGGGATTGTGCTCCAAAATCTCTGCTCTGTGTCAAGGGCTGCACACCAGGACAGGCAGTGCTGGTGCTTCCTGAGGGAGCAGCTGGCCCAAACAAAGAAGAGGCCAGTGTCAGGGGTCCATCTCCTCCTGGCATCCATCCTATTCTTATTAGAAACTGGGCACAAGTACCAAGTACCTAGAAATAGGTACTTGTGCCAGACAGGAGTGAGAAGGTTTCAGCCCAGTTTCCTTTCTTCCTCTACCTCCAAATAAAAACAGATTCCAATACACATCCCCTTAGCAAACCTTATAAAGAACACAAAACCTAAAAAAAATAAAAACAGTGCCTCCTGAGAAAAAATAAACAGCTGCCCTCAACAAACAAGCTTCATCATGTCCCAGAAATCTTACTGGTCCACTCCATTACATCATTTATTTTCATTTGAATAGAGAATCTCTCTTTAACATGCAGCATTAACTCCTTCACGAACCAGTACAGCTGCCAAAGGACAAGCAGACCGTGGTTTTGCTTACTGGCGTACGTGCAGAACTGTGCAGGCTGCACTCAAATATAAAATGCTCGACAGCTTCACTTCTCTCAAGTGTCCAGTGCCCTACTGACACATTGCTATACCGAGACTTAAAAAAACTCAAGAAAAGACAAGAAGAAAAAAATCACCACCACAACAAAACCCCGACCAAACTAAAAAACCCCAACAACCACCTGTGAAAATCAGAGGTCTCTTCACTGCTAGGGGCAACAGTCTACTTGCTCAACAGATCACAGCTTGATTCCCAGAATTCTAGGTCACCTCTATAATATCTGCTCACTTGTAAAATGAGGACTTGATTCAGTGCCAGTAGCAAACAAGAAACTGACAGATTAGGAGCATCCTCTTAAAGCATAAAACTGAAACATGCAAAATCAACATATACCAGCGATGCGACTGGTTCTTAAATTTTTGTCAGCACTATACTCTGCATACAAAAACATAAAGCACAGGACAGGTCTCTCTGCACAAACACCACCCTCACCACCCCCCAAAATTCTTAAGAATGGAGGATAAATGTACGCTGTAATTTCAGGTAAGCATTAGAAAGAAGAGATCCTAGAATAAAAAAAGCATTTTGAGCCTGACATAAAGGAATTGGAGGCAGGCTGGTGTTTTTAAAACAAATCACATTTGTAGAGTTAAATTATGATTGTGTATCAGCAGCAGTAACCATGTAAATGTCACATTCCTGAACTCCTTGTATGTTTTTGGTCTAGATGGTAGTCCAACAGCTTAGAGAAAAAGTTAATTAAATGCCATCAAGAAATACTGCTCTAATTCAAGAGGAATGAAAATATTTTATACTGAACTGGTATTAACTACTAGACATTTCAAAGATGCTTGTCAAAATTTCATCTGGAAAACACAATTTCAGTAGAAGGATTCAACAAATCACTTGCTCTTGTTTTATGGAGCCTATTTTGGAACCATTGCTATCTGCAACACAACAGCATTTAATACCACCTGAGCTTGTTGCATTATATGCAGTAAATGTAGTGGGTTTGGCCTGACACAGAAAAGAACAGAAAAGAGTATCAAATGCCAGAACTACAGTCAGGTAGGAAACAGGGAGAAGATCTTAAGACGTAAATGCAAAAAACTTCAAGATGTTACTGACTGCTAGAATATTTCAGCAGTCCACACAACATCTCAGTTGCAGGTCCTGCACTTCTCTGATGCAGACCAGTAAACCATAATGAACCAATTCACAGGGAGCAAAGAATGAGAACAAAGCATCTCGTTCTACAGGTTCAGGGAAGGGCACTGGAGAAGAAGATTCACTCATTATCAGTAGGGAATCTATTTTAAGCAAGGCACTTTCACATTAATAAAATGTGGTAGCATTAAAACATCTGCAAATGCAACAGTCACAGAGATTTTAACAGATATTCTGCAACAGAGATTTTAACAGAAACAGTTTAAAGAATTTACATGGACAAGCACAGAATTGGCAAAAACAAAAGCACCCAACACAAGCAATTTTATTTTAGTAGCTAGCATTTCAATAGCATCCAACGAAAGGGAATGCCACACCAGCCAAAAGTAGAAAGCATTTGGCTGCAATCATCCCGTGAATGCAAATTACAGCTCTGTTACTGGAGCCCTGAAAATCCTAGTGGGAAAAAATAAAGTACAAAACTCTCTTACCTCGACAGTGTCACCAATTAAAGGCACAATATCACCCAGTATAGGTTTAAAACTTTGTTGGTCATTGATGGTTAGTTCAGTCTGTGAATCTGTTCCCTTGCCAACACTGGCCATTGTCTCGTCTTGAGGATGCAAACTGGATGCTCTGAGTGCAGCAGACAACACCTCCACTTGTGCTGCAGTACACGAAAGAGAAACACATGAGAGACTAAACTGTAATAAAACTTTTAGCAAGTCCACAAATTCAACTTTTAGACAGAACTGAAAGATGGTGGAGGAACTAGAGGAGAGGTACACCAACTTAATATCATATTGTTAAATCCCAAACTAGGGACAAATTAAGTGCTAGATTAAGACTATTCCTTTTCTAGGGTACTCAACCAAACCATAGTCCAGTGAAATTTGTCCCTAAAGCTGAAATAAACAAACAAACCCCATAACTCAAGACGAATAAGGAGACTGCTGTTGTGGCAGCATCAGTTCTTTAACAATTTTAGTAAATATTAATGATGCAAATAGTTTTTTTGGGGCAGAATATTCCACGAATATTAACTCACAGACTGGGTCATTTGTGGGCAGTGGGACTAAGAGACAGAGGGACGAAGTAATTCAAACAAAGATTGAGAACAGGTTTCGTAATATACAAAGGATTTCAGTTCTGAGAGGTTGTTTCTCCCTCCACATATGCTCATTAAATTCTTACATTTTAATAGCAACTCTAAAGCAAGATCCATATAGAAAGATGCCAGACCCAATACTTCAGCCTTCTTGGATCCTCCAAACAAATAAGAAGGTTGCACTGTGTGATATTCTCTTATTCATCTAAAAAAGGCATTAGCACTTCATATTCTGCTATCTACTCTTTTGGAAAAGATCCAGCAGTTCTGAGGCTACTCTGCTTTCCATCCCTCTGTTTACTGCCAATTAGAAAAAGCTTTGTTGAGCAATGCTCCTTGGCTATAGCCTGACCTGAGATCAGATACCAGGGGCAATCTCAGTTGCAAGTGACACAGAATTCAGTGCAGATTAATCTACCCTGCCATTCTCCTCCTCCTCTTCTTTCCAAGAACGCAGGGAGGAATTATCTCCTCACTTATTAAATTTATCCAGTCATCCGGAAGATCTGTTCCTCATAGATTTTGTCTTCCAAGGTTTCTTAAATGTTCACTGTGAAATTACATGACAACCCATATGCTTCTTTTTAATCCTGCATTGCCATACTAAACTACAGAATTCTGAATTACTCCCTCCAGCATTTTCAGTATGGTTGTTAACAAGTACTAAATAAAGAAAGTTGGACTCATTTGTAGATAGAAGAAACAGATATACACATATACAGCTGTTACAAGAAACAAAAACTGTTAACTCAGCAAAATCTGAGATTAGAAGCCTTAGCAAAATCTAGCAAAAACTGGAAAACACACTGTGGGTTCAGATAAGCAGGAATAAAGACAATTTTTTGAAATACGCAATGCTAACTCTCTAACTCTGTTCAATTTCTGAAAAAATAACCCAAAGATATTATTGCTGTATTAGTGTATCCCTCAACATGAAACAGGAACAACAAACTGTTAAAAACTTAAAGTATAACCAACAAAACACTAATACTTCCACTATAAAACATGTGAAAAGTATAGTTTAAATATATATATTATAATTTACATATAAATATATAAAAATAAGGAAATTTACTGTTTCGAATATTAATAAGACTGACACAACCTTACTCTTCAAGTATTACTTCACTGACAATAAACTTGTGTACTTTAAGACCATGAGAATAAAAAAGATCAAGGTTAATAAATTTTTCCAAAACTTCAATGTTAAATAAATCACCCCCAATACCAGGCAAAATAAGTGGCTATGCTAGGGCAAGAAATGCCTGGCTTATTTCCAAACTATTTTAGAGAAATCAAACAAGAAAATGGAAAATAATTATATTCTGCTGCACATTGAGACATTTTTCTTGAAGATGCCTTTCATGAAGGACAACTTCATGAAAAACGTGCATTCCTCTCACCTTCACTGAAAAGTGAAGAAAGCTTACCCCGACTAGGTAAACACATACTGCTTCAATACTGTTTATGTATTTTCTGAAAAATCCACACAGAGCTAACAAAGATTACTTCTAACAACAAAAGTATCTACAGCAGGTATTGGGAATTTTCCAAGACATATTCCCCACCCATGCCCCACTGTCGGCCTGCATACCTGGACTGCCCTTGCTTAGGGGCTTTAACGGGATGGAGACAACACCTGTCCTGACTTCCTCTGCCTGACCTAGAAGAAATATGACAAAAATGTGCATTTCCTCAGCTTCTTGTCAATTCTACAATCTCAAGATGTGAGGGTGAAGGACAGGAGAAGCTAAACTCCCAAGGATGTCATTGACTGGCAAGTGCCTTCTTTCAGTGCTTATCTGTGACTTCAGTGCTGCCATTCACTGAAAGGTGAATGTCCTGAAGTCCATAAACATCTTAAGGTCCTTGCTAAAAGAAGAGCCAAGGATCGCTGCGGCTCCTTATCTCTCATAAAGAGATTCCCTACTGACATGAGACAGGCAATGGTTTGCAGAAAATCATTTCAAATTCAAGCAAAGGATAAGGCTTCTCCTTTTGTGAATGACAGAGAAATGTTTCAAGAAGGGAATCTCTGGCTAACCAGCTTTCACAACTACCATCAGTAAAACTTGGAGTGTAAAGGTCAGCTTTGCATAAAGCACACAAGTCAGGGAACTGTATTGCTCAGATAAAGTCAATGTTCACTGGATCTTAGAACATGAATTAACTCTTCAACTTTTGCTTCAGGGGAGATGTATTTTTAAACAAAAAAGTATTTAGTCTTGGCTACTGTACCTGCATCCTAAAATAACTGGTACAATCCAATCTGTAAATTCTAAATCATATTTTATCTGGTCTTACTGAATTTCCTTGTTTTCAGGAATTTCTGTCCTTTCAATAAACCTTACTGTTGTTTTCTGTTTCTCCTGATGTTTCACTAGAAGACATTGATGTTTCATTTATTCTTTTTCTTCTTTTTCCTTTCTTTCTTTTTTCTAAAGGATCTGCCTTCCTTACCCTTACTTCTTACTCAGAGGCAAAAGCTATGGGCTGTAATGGGTACACAGAGGAAGTAACTGAAACATAAGAACAGTTTCTTCTCCACTTACTCCTCACCTGTTCCATTAACAACATGTTTTAGACTTTTATTGCAGGCAGCGCTAGGAACCTAACTTACTGTTCTTATAAGGGAATGGGATCAATTGACCCCACATTTGGGCTGGTTTGTCCATATTAGGTCTCCTTTTGGCAAAGGACTTAGGCCACAGTTAGCCTCAGCAGCCTGCAAATCAGGCTTCCTCTATTCCCCCAAATAATATTAAGGAAAGCTGACATTACACGATTTAGCCCTTTCTTACACAGATCATAAGATAAAGGCAGTTGAAGAAAATGTCTGTGGAAAGAAAAATAAAGAAATAAAAACATCTGAGGAAAGAAAAGCAATCTCTGAAGGAAGTGAAGACAGCAGCAACCTCAGGGAACTGGAAAAATGTGACCTGAAAAAACTCCCTGTGATGATTTTTAAAAAGCCGGCATACTTCACAGGAACGTGCAGGTTCCCATCTCCCAGCCTGAGACCTTCCAGGTGTCTGGCCAGTGGATTGGAAAGGTCCTCTCAAGAGGGATTACAATAGCAGTGCTTAACTTTGCACAGCCTGTGTAGCTCTGCTAGCCAGCAGCTTGCCTGTGAGAAGACAGGCTCTCTTTATGTCATTTGCTGAATGCTCAACCACCTATTGCTCAGATTTATCATTTTGGCAATAAGCTAGTTCTGGAAGGAAAACCCCAAGGTAAAGAGTGAGATACAGGTGAAGCAGTTTATCCTTTTTTGAGAACAAGATTAGGGAAAAAACTATTCTATAATGGTTACTGACTACCGTTAAAAACCTGGTTTTGCTGCAGATCTCATCAGTCTCCACACCTTGAAGCAAAGTTCTAAGGCTTGAAACAGAAACCGCTCTATTGAGGTGCACTGAGAAAACCCCAAACAAACCAATACTACCCACCCCCCTACCCAAAAAAACCCCCAACACAAAACACCAAACCCAAACCACACAAGCACGACCAGTGTGTATGTAAACAGCAACCCCTTAGTGTTTGGCATCCAAGACATCTGGAAGATGGGGATATGCACTGAACATGCCATACTCTGGGCTGCACGACCTGGTGATGCCTTTCCTTTGACTCTCCCCATTGGCATGGTACACTCAGGTACTCCTCAGATAAAAACTGAGTTATTCTTTCTCAATATTTCTGCTATAATGATGCAAGACGGTGAGGGGAGAAGCAAGTCACACAACACACAAGGGTGAAGTGAGACATGTGAAGCAGAGGAATGTCAAACCCAGAAAGGAAGAGAAATGAAAATAAAAAAGGAAATAGGAGGGGGAATACATATAGTAGCTGCTAGGGATGAACATCCAGTGCAAAGCAGAGGGTGATGGGAGAAGGAACAACAACAAAAAAAACCACTAAGAAAACCCCAACAAAACCACATTTTTCTGACTCAGAAAGAATAACTGCTGGCTGAACTTCAGCACCAAATCTCCACATCTGCCTCAGCTGTCAGGGACAGGCTCTGAAACCAACTAGCAAAATAGAAATCATCAACCTCCTCTGATTGACCAGTGAAGAACAGCACCCTATTACCATCACTAGATATCCTGCAGAGTCAAAAAATAAAAATTCAGTGTGATCTTAAGAAACTGCAAAAACCCTGTGCCATTATGATTCCACACAACAGGAATTAATTTTCTTCTTTTCATAAATTTCTAAAATGCAAAAAAAAAAAAAAAAAAAAAAAAAAAAAAAAAAAAAAAAAAAAAAAAAAAAAAAGAAGAAAAAAGAAATAACCAAAACCCCACATCAAAAGAAGGCTGCTGAATTTGCACAGTCAAGCATAGAGAGGCAAGGTACAGCCACAGTCAAGGTCATCTGAACAACTTTATCCTACTGACACATGCAAAACATCATACACTGCAGTCCCATTCCCAAACCACACTTCATCACTTCATCTTGTCACGCCTTCAGGATCCTTGGCCAATGTGCTATAGAAGCCAGAAGATGTGTACCCATGGAAGCTCTCCAGTATGGCAGGCCTCCACTTACCCACCACAGAGAACACAGCATCTTCCACTCCCATCCTTTGGCTGGGAATGCAGCAATAAAGACAGGAGCACAGCATGGAAGCAGGAGTCCAGGACTTAGGTGACAGCAAGCCAATGAAGAAAATAAGTGCAAGAAAAAGATCACAGGGATTTAAAAGAAATAAAGAGAGGAAAAAAACCCTCCTAGCTTGCTCAGTCATTGCTGTCAAAGCAAAGCCTACTCACAGTACAAGACTCAAAAACACAATGGCCAGCTTTGCAGAGAAGGGAAGTGCAGGCAGGGTAAGGCCCTATGGACCATTTGGGACCAGGGCTGTTTGGCATCCATTTGTAAGCCATGTATACTGGAAACAAAATTATCTGTGAAATTAGGTAGTTTCATAAAATTTCCATCAAAACAGATTAAAGATAAGCTTTTGACTGAATATTAATACCATCAGTTTGCAACATCAGTTTTAGATTATATTGGCATGAGCAAAGAGACAGGGCTCTGATCTTCTGGATTACCCCCAGAACAAGCCTACCTTTTGTCACAATTTAGGAAGCCTAAGATTCAAAACATGCGTATTGAGTCAGCTACTCAGACTAAAGTCTGGATATCTACCACTTCTATGTTTGCCACAGTGTTTGAGACAAGCATGCAAAATTAATACTACTTGCATTTTGTGTAAAATTAAAATTGCAATTTTACTAAATCGAAACAGGCATGTTGTTAAATTCCAGCTTCTTGAGCATTTAGACTGAATAACAAGAGCACAGGCAAGAGGAAAAAGAGTAGAAGATTAAAGAGGAATGTTTTATGGGGCTTCACTACACAGCCTTGACCAAGTCAGAGTGGGGGAATCCATGGTGCTGACAACCTAGGAACAGTTTTCTTCTACTTAAATGCACAAATGTTGGTCAACAACTCCACAGAAAATCTCCTGACACCCAGTCAAGTAACCAACAAACAAACAAAAAGAATTCCAGAAACCTGCTCTGAAACAAGACATGAACACACATGATAAACAAACTCGTAACACAGGACAATTCTGGATGTACAACTACATGCTTACATAAACCACTGTAATTTATGCATTAAGGTATGTTCTCTAACTACAGACAGAACAGCTTTACAAAGTAAACCTGAACAGCAGTGCAAGCTTCTGCAGTTGGCTTCAGAGATGGGTTATATGAAAACTGAAGTCATTAGCAAGGGTGAAATTTTTTTCTTACCTCTTTCCTTAGTGCCCAAAGCACTCCTAAAACAAAGCTTTATCTGCTGACTTCACAAATGATTAGATAAAAGTACAAAATGGATTTCAGAAAAGTTATTAGCATATCAACCTACTAACAATAAAATTAAGTTGAAAGCAGAATCAGTTTATTCTAAAATATTTCCCCCCAACTTGCCCCTTCTTCTCTTCCTACTTTTCCTGGTATAGAGGCATGCTTCCCCCCTAGAGATTCCAAAATAACAGGCTTCCTCCTTAGTGGTACCTCCAGACTTTCAGACTGTGACACTCAAGCCCAATGTGTCTTAGAATTTATTCAGCATATGAATACCAAGAAAAACCTATTTCCAGTAAGTGCGTGTAGAAGAGCCAAGTCCTTTTAGCTGACGAGGTGTCCCTGAAGTGCTGCTCCACCACCTTGTCACACTTATGAAATCCTTCTCCATTCTTCAAGAGCTTTTAAAATGGAGAATGTGTGTTCACTTCAAGAACTCAGCTTGGATCAATTATCAGCCTGATCTGACAAACTTGTCGCATTAAAGCTGTAAACATGTGACTATGATAACAAAGCCCTTGCAGAAAAAAATGGAGACTAGTTCATCCAA
Source organism: Camarhynchus parvulus (assembly GCF_901933205.1). Lineage (NCBI taxonomy): Eukaryota > Metazoa > Chordata > Aves > Passeriformes > Thraupidae > Camarhynchus > Camarhynchus parvulus. The sequence continues at coordinate 100,479,488 of NC_044572.1, read as the reverse complement.
AATCAAACGGATAATGAGTAAAAAGAAAACCATAATTCACACTGATAATTAAAAAAATAAAACCCTCTTAATCTGCCTTATTTTGCATGTATGCTAATTAGGAATAAACTTGCTTATCAACAGCTTATGCCTTTGAACCATCCATTTGATTATAATGTCAAAACAGGCAGTCAGAACTTTATACTGCTAACTGCACATGCATTCAGTTTATAAAAGGAATTATACTCCTTTTAAACATCTTTACACAAATGCAAATTCCCTTTCAGTTGACTATCAATTTTCCTCAATCTCTTTGAGGATGAGGAGAAAACAGTACTTCTGACTTTTAAAACAACTAAGAGGTTAAAGCACAAACTGCTGAAGCAACATATACATATCTCCAAACATTAAAAATGCTTCAGTATCTTTACCATACCTTTAACATCTGGATCGTCTATATGGGGTTCCAAATTTTCTATCATTTCTTCTAATTCTTTCCTTGTTGCCATAGGAATGCTTGGAGACACTGGCATAGTGAGTTCCTGAATTTCTCTATCGAGTTTTATATCAGAAGTCTGCTGAAGCTCAAAGTCAATATCTATTTCAGGAAGTGGAGTCCTCCAAAAATGGAAAGAGTTGTATAATTCCTGCTCTGAAAGAGAGGTTTCCTGTGAATTCAGCCCAGCCTCCTGCACAGCTGTTGTACAGCAATGAGAACTTTGCTCGTTCTCATCTGCCATTTCCCCACAAGATTCTGAAGACAAAGTGCAATGGAAGGATGATTCAGTCTGGAAATCACTTTCCCTCTTGGAGTTATTTGACACTGTATTTTGATCTTCTATGACATTTTCAAGTTTTGTTGCAAAATCATCACTATCATCGCAATGTGAAGACAGATCCTCTGTCCTGTTGTGCTCTTCATCTGTTGTGCCATCTTCTGTGGTCCTGACTTGCTCACTGCTGAATGCCAAAGAAAATGGACATTAAAAAACCAAAAAAGACTTGTTATGCTCTTGAAAATTCCCACACATGCTATCAATTTGTTATTTGTCAAAGCAAATTTATTTACACCATAAAAAAACAGAAGTCATAGAATCACAGAAGGGTCAAGGTTGGAAGGGACCTCTAGAAGCCACCTGGGCCAACCTCCTTGTTCAAGTAGGGATGATCAGAACCACTTGCCCAAGACTTGTCCAGACAGGTTTTGAGTACTTCAGAGGATGGATACTCCACAGCCTTCATGGATAACCTTTGCCAATGCTTAGTCATCCTCATAGTAAAAAAAAAAAGTGGATTTTGATGTTCAGAGGGGACCTCCTGTGTTTGGGGTTGTGGCCATTGACTCTGGTCATGTTACTGAGCATCACTGAAAAGAGTCCAGCTTCATTCTCTTTTCACTCTCCCCTCAGGTGTTTACAAACATTGGTAAGACCCCTCAGTGAGCCCTCTCTTCTCCAGGCTGAAGTCCCAGCTCTCTCAGACTCTCCCCACAGAAGAGATGCCACAATCTGTCACTCTGTGGCCCTTCCCTGCACCCTCTCCAGTGTGCCTCTCCAGGTCTCCCTCTGGATGGCAGCAGGGTCCTATGGGTGAAGCAGCCACTCCTGCCAGTCTGCCATCATCAGATCTGCTGAGGCTACACCCTGCTCCACCATTCAGATCACTAAAGAGGATGTTAAACAGGACTGGACCCAACCAGTGCTGACCCATCTCGACACACAGTCAGTGACCTTCAACTATGTGCTGCTGACCAGTGCCCCTGGGCCCAGCCACGCATTCCTCAGCCCACCTCACTATCTCCTCATCCAACCCAACTTCAGCAGCTTCTCCACAAGGATCTTACAGGAGACCATGCCATAAAAAACCCAGGTACACACTGCTCTCCCTTGTTTATCAAGTCAGTCATCCCACCACAGATATCCTAATTCTGGTCTATGAAGATGAGAAGATCCAGATCTTTCCATTTACCAAATATTCAATTTATCCAGGAAAGTTAGCTTTTCTAACACTTCATGGAGAAGATGAACAAGGAGGCAAAAGCAATTTGTAGATTTAGCAAATTTACCTGCTCTCCTGTGCAGAATCACAACCTTCTGGGTTTTTACCATCTTCTTCCTTAAAGTACTGGCCACTGCTGGATGGATTAGCAAAAGTTGATATGAAAGGCCCCAGAGACTGAAAAGCTGCTTGGCGAACCTAGGGAAAGGGCCCAAAGTGAAAAAACAAAATTATATATGTAAATAGATAGATAGATAGATAGATAGATAGATAGATAGATAAAATTATAGATAAATCTTGCTGTCCTAGAAAACATAAAATGCCTGCTACTAGGAATTGAAAGGGTCATAAGCCTACTAAGAAAATCAAGAGCAGAGGCTCTTGTCTGGAAAGAATCAGTCAGATGTCTACAGAGTGCCAAGTTAAAAAAATGAAAAAGCATGGTGAAACCAGTTAAATCACAGGTTACCAAACTGACAGGCTTATTCCCCACAGCCACAGGAGGAACAATCTGTTTAGATAATAGAAGCAGGCAAATTTGAGAGCTCAGCTCAGAATTTTAACAACTTGAAAGGAAAAAAACATCATGTACAGTAAACAGACATTTCACTTTCAGAAACTTGACTGATACGCATTATGTTTCTTTGCCTTTTCTATTTGGCTATGCTATGCATTTGCTCCTCCTTTCTCCAACTCTATTCTCCTCTTCTCAACAATTCTCTATCTCAATTTTTGTTATTTGATTAATTTGATCGATTTGATTAATTCTGCTGGGCTACAGCTTCCATGACTTTCTAAGATCCATGAGCTCATGCTTCCATGCAGATGATCCTTTGCTCTTGGAAGTTGTCTGCTTAATAACAAACTTAAGGTTTAAGAGTAAATCTTCAAGATGGCAAATAATAAAAAACTCCCAAACAAACAAAAAACCAACCTATCCCCCCAACAACAAAAAAAATCCCAACCCCCTCTAAAAAAACCCACAAACAAAAACCCATCACCTAAGAAACAATAAAAATTTAATTAATAAGAAACTCCCCACCATCAACATCCAAAACACCCACAAACCCCAAAACCAATCAACCTCCAAACCAACCACAAACTCCACCACGCCCTCCCTCAAAAAACAACATGGTGGTAGGGAACCTGAAGAAGAACAAGTATATCATAATTAATTTTCCAGTTTTGTTAATGATTCTCAGCAATGTTAATCACAGGCAATTCTGTAGCTGAAAAAAGCTACTTCACTGACAGAGTTTTTCTTACATGCTGCTGTAAAAATGTGAGGGACTCTCTACACCCATCAACGAACTAACCAGTTTAAGAACAATTTTGCTTGAGGTGCATGGAATAGGTTAGATTACCCACACCCATGAGAAGTTCTGCATAGAGTATTGCAGTAAAATCCTTCAAATATGACAGCTATTCAAAAAATAAAAAGCAATTCTTACCCATCGTGAAGGATCACTAATCAAATTAATAAAAAGGGTCGACAACTTTGTCCTCCGGACTTCCTGCGATGTTGCACAAGAAACTGCCATGAAGCACTCAGCACAGGCTTTCCTAACTCCCCACACATTATCAGAGCAGAGCTGGAAAAACCTTGGCAGCTGTTAGGAATACAGTGAGTGAGTTTGCAAGTCTTAATAAGCAACACTTGTTTCAAAACAAGTTCTCTTTTCAAATTAATTTTCTTCACCTGGCTGTCCACCTTCATACTCAGATGCACAGTTTAACATTTGCAAGACAAAGAACATACATTCAGTAGCACCATGCTTCTAATCTGCTGCTTTCATATTACTTACGGATACAGATAAGGAAAATTCACCTGTCTAAAGAACAGCAAGGAAGTACTAACTCTTAAACCTGATTTATACTCCCAGAAAGTCCCCAAAAAGCCCAGCTTCTAAAATACCCCCAAGACCAACAAACCTATCAAAAGACAATCATGTCTACACTGTTCTTTTAAAGCAAGCACAAGAAAAATAATACTGATGCATTATTAGGAAGCAATTCTTTACTGCAAGGGTGGTAAGGCACTGGAAACACACTGTCCAGGTAGATTGTGGATGCCCCAAGCCTGGAAGTGTTCAAAGCCAGGTGGGTAAGGTCTTGAATAACCCGATCTAGTGGAAGGCATCCCTGCCATGACAGGGGAGGTTGGAACTAGATGATCTTTAGGTCCCTTCCAAACCTTACCATTTTTTGATTGTATGATTAACATTTTACCTATCAGAGACCACTTCAGATTTTTTGTAAGATTCTTACTGAAATACTAAACAGCATCTTCAGAAAGAAAAACCTTCCTTTTCTACCTACACTTCTCATTGTTAGATTTATCGACCCCTGCCACCCTCTATCCTACAATGCAACTGCAAAGAAGAACAGGGGAATGAGAAAAAGACTTCATTTCCCCAAGAGAAAACATGTTTGAACAGAGCAGTGGTTTTACTAATATAACTGAAGCATTTTGAAGGTGCTCAGGTGCTTGGGCTTTTTAGACACAGTAATGGAGTAAGGGTGGACAGAGTGCAGGTGAGGCACAGCTGTCTTGGCTTTGCAACAGGCACAGTGACAAAATACGAGTAATCCAATGGCTGTTGCTACAGCCTTGTTCACAGTTATTAATGTTCAGCTGTTCCTACTCTCTGCAGCCAACTATCCTGGACTTTGCCTCTAATTTAAAAAAGCTTTTAGATTACAAAATGAAGTTTTATCATTCAGCTTTTTACACCCCTCCTTTTTCCTAATAATAATCCAAGAAGAGCAGAAAATGGCATTTTCTGTTAAAGAAAGAGAACCCCAGCTGTCCTGCCACACATTACTGCTTTCAAACTAAATAATCATCACATTTTTATTGCACAGTAGTCTAAGTGCACCCTCTACAAAGTTTTAATCCAAATTCATTACGCTAATCACTAAAAAGGCAGTTGTGTGAGAGAAATCAATTTACATCCCAAATCAGGAAGCATATGGGATGCAAATCCACACAAATAAACTTCACTACCAAATGACTTGAATCACTCAATAGCTAGAGAAAAATGCAGCAAATGCTTTAAAAGTATAAGAAATGGTCTGAGAGACACAATAGGCCTACCTGTCCCAACACCACAACTGCAAAAAGTTGCAGAGCCTCTGGCTGAAGTCATGCCTGCATTTACGCTCTGTCCATATAAGTCCCTTGCTAATTCAGGGCATTGATTCATCAGCCTCTGCTGGCCCTCAACAAGCTCATAGTCCACATTCCCAAGAGAAGAAAGCTTGAAGAAGGATCCAAGAAGGATCCCAGAGCCTGCCAAGATGATTTCTGCTCCCTAGCCTTGTCACATCTCCAAATTTATCAACATCCACCAACTCCCTGGACCCACCATGGGAATGTGTGCACAGTTAAGGATCCTGTTCTCACCACTCCATCCAGTTCCCTGCTCTTCCATTTTGAATTTGTCTCTCTTCCCTTTATTTCATTTGTTATTTCTGACATTCACTTATTTCCTTTACTTTGCTTTCTCTTTCCCTCCTTTCCAGGAGGCTGTTTGAGGCAGGAAAACTGACTTGAAGAGATTAAATCAATACACAAGCCTCAGCACTCCCAGCACTTTACTCCCCCTGCCACGCTCCCCTGTATCTGCAATCTCTCATGAACTGCTCTTCTTCTGTAGCTTGTCTGGCTCCACTCCTGAATTGTATTACGAAAAACCCATTAAGAAATGACTTACCAGCATTTCTTCAGTGGCCTGCTGTCCAACCACACTGCAGATATCTCCAAAATTGGCTGCACATACCTTGCAAACAGAATGCAAGAAATAAAGACTAAGACCACAGTTTTAATACAGCAAAATCCAAGGGGAAAATAATAGACAACTTCTAAAATCAGAACAATGCGTTTTGTTGCAAACTCATTGTGAGCTACTTTCCCATTCCATCACTTCCCATGTTTTTAAAACATGGAAACATTATTTAAAACATTATTTAAAACTTTATTTAAAAAAATAAATAATTTTCTTTTTTAAAAAAATTAATAAGTCTTTTTTAATCATAGAAGAACCCCAGAACTTAAATGACAAGAAAAGAGGATAAAATGTATTTGAGGTGCTGTCAAATTAAAGAACACATGCAGCTATCAAAGGAAATAAGCTATCCAATGGCAGGATGAGACCAAAGTGCAGCCTCCACACCTAAATATCATGATGGAATACTGGTTTACTTCATCTTTGATGAAGATGAGCGTCTTGAATTGCATCTGTGCACAGAGATATGAGCTCAGGTGGCTGATGCTGTATCAGCCACAGTTGGTTCAAGTTTTCCTGGCTACCAACACAACCATAAGGACAAATGCCCAATCACACTGCAGCTATCTATAGCATAAGGACAAGCAGATTCTTTCTTTGTTTCTAGTAATAAGGGTAGTGATTCTGGAAAAAAAATCTCAGTGTCAAATGTTAAAATTTGTGGAAATGCGAGATACAAAAACCCCCACAGCTTTCACTTACACATGTCACAAATGAGATCTACCAGGGAAGTTTCTTAGTCACACGCAAGTTCCAAGCACATGACACATTTTTTCACAGATAATCGAGACCAGACGCTCATAATTCATACCTTACGAACATGAAACATCCTGCAGTCACAGCACATCTCGCAGAACCTGGGAAGCACAAGTCTTTCCGTGATGTCCTTTCCAACCATGGAGGCCATTTTGCACATAATCTAATGACAAGACAGACACTAATCAGAGATGCTTGCATAACACACCATTCTGTGTCAGCTAAGCAGAGGCTTTTTACATCTACTCTTTATTCTGATGAACATAACTTTACTGAAAACTGTGAAAAATATTGAAAACAAAATGCCGTTTGAATTGAAAAGGTTTGGCCACTTTTGCAAAAAACTGTGTTTCCCATTTCCTTGTCATGACATGACACAGGTGTAGAAGAGAACACTGATCTTCCAATAAACTGAATCAAATTCCCAGCTAACAAAGCTAATTGGACTCTTAGAAATTATTCTCCCATGTTACCCGACAGACCTTAAAAAAAACAAAAGTAATGATTCTTTTACTACTTCAATACAAAATGTATATATGTAAAATTATCAGGAAATTATTGACAATTAATATGCTTAAGAGACTTCTGAGTCCTGCACAGTTTACAATTAATTACAACACTCCACTGCATATGTGCAACTCCCAAACATAAAATTCCCAAAGAAATGTATCGCACCAAAAAAAACCTCTTCCCTCTAACTGCTCTTTCATTCTAATTTGTACTGAAACGTAAAATAAAAAGCTTTAAAAAGCAAAAAGAATTTTACATTTACCATTCCCCATCATGTCAGTAGAGCTACTTACATTCATTCCCCTATAATAACAAACGATGGCTTTTCTAACCTCTAGGGGGTTGATGAGGTACAGAAATTTCTGTCAAGTTTCAATACCTTCAAAACCATGAAGACAGACAACACTAATCTGCTTATACTTTATTCCCTTATATATAGTTGTAAGCTTCATCAAGAAGCGCTAGAAATTTGGTGCCAAATGCAACAGTGCTGGAGACTTTTTACTGTTTATCAGTCCAGCCACTGTAGGAAAGTAAAATATTAAATGAGGTCTCTCTCAAGCAAAAAGAACAGGAAAAAAAAATTCACCAAGCAGAGAGCAGCAATATAAATTGCAATAAAAAAAGGAAACAAAAGGGCTTACATCTGCCATTTCTCCATTATAAATTAACTCATCTACTAACTATTTTAATTAAACACATACATTTTAATTACAAAGGTTGTGTCTAATGCAAAAAAACGGCCACCAACCAACCAACCATGAGTTAATCAACTCAGATGCTTATTACTTTGTCCAATAAAACACTACAGAATCAATAAAGAGAACAGACATACAGCAAGAAGCAACAGAACTGAGGCATTAAAGCTTTTGATCTGATGGAAATTTTCCACACAGGCCATTTAAACTTCCATAAAATAAACAGACAAACACTCAAAAAACTAAAAAGCCAACACAATAGATGCTTTAGGAGTCAATAAAATTAATCCCCTGCACTGTTTTGTCCAGCTGGGGTGTTTTTTTAATAGCATATGTAAGTTTTTGAATTTAAATCTTAACTTGACAAGAGTCTACAGCACTGACACAGCACAGTGGAAGTTACAGATTGGTTACGGACAGGGAATATAACATTTTCTTTTTAGTAATGGCTGCGCAACTTGGAAACACACCACCACCATTGCACTATCGAGCATTCAGGCAAATTTTTGGCTGTGTGATTTGGCACTGCTGTTACTTACAGCCACAGCTTCTGTCTTCACATCATCATTGCTGTCTGGAGCTGTCAGATCTATCAGCACAGGGCATACTTTGGTCTCCACATCGTATCTCTCAATGAGTTCTTGCTCCAACAGCACTAACAACGCTGCCTGGCTTGTTTTTCTGACCTGCCACAAAAAGAGGAAAATTGAACCAAGCAATTCCAAGACAGTTTTGTTTTTTGAAATACACGTATTTTGGAAGCTGTACCTATATACCAACACACAGCAGTACTAACTGCACACAGTGACAGGACAAGTGCTCCACAAGAGCTTTTGCAAGCACTTCATGTTTGCTGTCCTGTGTTTTGAGAAGTATAGAGGTGGATACCTGCTTTAGTTGACAATGTGCAGGTGCTTCTGGGGTTCACACACAATTTGTTTTAATGTCAAAAAGAGCAGTCACGGCAAATCTCAAGCAAATGTGCGAAGAAAAAGCAGCACAATTAATGGAGAGTAACAAATTTCTAATACTAAACAAATCCTCTTTTTCTGAGATTAACAAGAAATAGGCTGGCAAGGAGAAACTGCATTTATTTCCAATGCCTTTAAATTCTGAGACACAATTCTGCTTAGTCCCATTTTGAAACAAATTGTGCAAAAATAAGATACCCATTATTGATGCCATAGCTTGCTAACCCCTACCTCCAAAAGGAGTAATTGCACCAGAAGAGAAAACATTACATACAGCGAGAGACTACATACACTGCAATGCAGCAATTTTGGAAACACCTTTGAGCTCTTTGTTTCAGAGATCTGCAGCCCAATGAACTATTCAAGAGAGGTTAACACAATGAAAACAATCACTGAATCTTCTAGCAGGAGAACATCAAACCAAAGTAGAGTTGTTGTATTATACATGAATTAGCAAAACTACTACTAAGAAAAACATGTTTGGGTAGTTATTTTTAACTCTGTAAATTTTGGAAAGGGCAGGGAAAAAAGTGACAAACTCAAGAGGCCTAAAATATTGAAAATAATGTCTCAACTAGCATTAGTCTAGTCTGAAATGACTAGAAAAGCCTCAAGAAAGCTTTGGACAAGCTAACTTATACATGCAGAGAAACAAACCACATGAGTTCAGTCCAAAACGTTTATTGGACTGATATACAAATAACTGGTAATGAAGGTACATCATGGTGTTAAAAAACTGAACTATACAAAGGACTCAGTTTTTTATTACTACTAATCCTTTTTGCCAGAATTTAAATTATGTAAACTTGTCTAAATGACTAATTTTATCCATATGAATACAGTATCAGATAAAAGGCCCCAATTCAGGACAGATCACATTAGATGTAAAAAAACTGTCATTACATTTTCTTTAAAAGATCTTCTTTAATATTTTCTTTAAATAAATTTATAGTACCACGTATTTCATGTCCAATCCAAATCCTTACATCCCAAAATAGAACACACTTGTACCATGCTAAATTTAAATAATTTGGCATCACAACAGTATTTCACCAGCTAGTAAACTATTCCTACAGGAAACGTACCTGGTTATTCTGGTCGGCAAGGTATCGCACCACAATTGGTAGCAGGTATTTGGAAAAAGCATAAGGGATTGAAGGTCTGTTTTCTTGACAGAACATAGCAATATGAGGCACCTGTTCCATCAGTTCTGCCCGCACTGTTGGCTCTGTAAGGGTCAAAACAAAACAAAAAAAAAATGGCACAATATATGTTTACAAGCATGCTCCCAGATCCTGCAAGAGTAAGCTTCTTACAGTACTCTACATACTAAGTATGTTCTCAAGTGTTCATGTCAGTGTGTTTGTCAAGCTTCATTTTGACATCTTTTTACAAAACCAGATAGAAGTACACTCTGCTGCTGAACTACTAAAAAGTCACATCTCACATTCTTAGTAATAAAAAAGAAGAGGTGTAAGACAGCCAGCCATCAAACATTATGAGTATCAGAATGTGATGGTGTTTGCAGGGGTCTTAAGATGAGGGAAGAGACAAGAATGTTGACCCCATGTTTCAGAAGGCTTGCTTTATTATTTTATGATATATATTATATTAAAACTATACTAAAAGAATAGAAGAAAGGATTTCATCAGAAGGCTAGCTAAGAATAGAAAAAGAATGAATAACAAAGGCTTGTGACTGACCAAGACAGTCGGACAGCTGGCCTGTGATTGGCCATTAATTAGAAACAACCAACATGGGCCAATCACAGATCCACCTGTTGCATTCCACAGCAGCAGATAATCATTGTTTATATTTTGTTCCTGAGGCCTCTCAGCTTCTCAAGAGAAAAAATCCTAAGGAAAGGATTTTTCAGAAAATATCATGGCTACATCAGAATTGTCCAAACTCCCTATGAGCATCACCGACTTCACAGAAACCTCCTATGCTGAAAGTCAGCCCAGAACTGGCACCACTGTGAGAAGAAAGGAACTGAGGGGGAGTCTGGGCCACACCCTCTCAGATGGGAAAGATTCCACTGGGCAGGATAACCAGCCATAACCACAGATGCTGTTCTTCATTCTTTGCTTTTTAAGGCTACTGATGTAATTGTCAGATGGAAAAGGAAAGTATCTTTCCAGCTGCTTCTGCTAAACCTTTGAGATGTGTTTCTCACCAAAGTTGGTGATTATTTAAAAAATATTTAATTAAATTTTTAAATTCAAGAAATGGCACACTGCCTGGATGAATCCTAATCCCCACAGAATATGCACATATATCTGGGGGATGAGAGAAGAAGCAAGAGAAACAATACAGATGTAGATTCAATTCCAACTATTAGAAAAACAAATTCAATTTAAGAAGCAGGACCTTATTACGTGCCTAACTTCCCCCTGGGGATAAAAAAAAAATCTGAACTAAGTACCTCTGCCCTTTCAGGATTTGTTGATATATGCAGTTATCACTGGTCTACTGATTACTTACAAAAAGACATAACATCAGTTACTCTCAAACTACACTAATTTGATTTAGAATATTTTAAATAATAAGATGTATGTGTCACAGGATAGATACATATGCCTTACTGAATTTTTACCTAAAAGTTGTTCAGGCAAAAATGGTATAACCTGAACCATCTTCCTTGGAATACTTGTAATTAACATGATTCATTAAAAATACAACCTTTCGTTAAACAGAAGCATGCAACATGCATTTGTATTTAACACGGCAAATGTGTGCAGCACTTGGCTTTCTTGAACACTGGCTACAAGTGTAAACACAGGTCTGAATAAAACATAACAAAGACAAAGCAAGTCCCCTGCTGTGTGCAGTCTTTTCTTCGCTGAGAACAATGAGAACAGAAAAGATCACTCCACACAAAGTAATTAAATGCCTATGGGCTCCAGTTCCTTCACTATAGACTTAAATTACTTTTCCTATAGAAAAACATACCAAAATCAGAGTTGGAGGGGACCTTATAGATCATCTAGTTCCAACCCCTGGAGGTTGGGGTTCCACTAGACAGGTTGCTCAAAGCCCTATCCAACCTGGCCTTGAACACTTTCAGGGTTACTCTGGAAAGTTTATGAATTCCTGAACAAGTTGCAAAATACAAAATGGAGTCTCAGACAAATCAATATCGTATAGGTTTGCTGTTCATGACAATAAAGTAAAAAAGTCTTCCAATCTCTTCTGTATCTCTTCCCAAATGTTATCAGGAGCATACAAGAGAAAAACATTTTTGTTTAAACTTCAGATGCTCTGAAACATGTGCAGGTTGAACTCCATAAGCAATACTGGCATCCTGAGGTTCGTATTGAAGAAGTCAGATCCCGAAGAACACTATACACACTATGTGCAAGTTTTAGCAGATCTAACAAAAATTCACACCTTAACAAAATGCTGAACTCTAGTTTTGTGATCAAACACTCCATTTGTAGCACTGAAGGTAACAGCTGACCAAAATATGCAGCTGTAACTAGGACAAACTAATAGTTAATGAGATTTTTGATTCTGAAAGTTGAAGTCGCCATATCATACTAACGCAAAGAAAGAAAATCCTATTGTAATAACTCATCTTTTGCTTCCTTATAAAAATTTGCCAGAGCAGTCCTTAGAACACGAGGAAGAGAAGGTGAAACTTTTCATTAGGATGAGGTGGTGTAGGGGGGTCAACCAAAGTAGATCAGGTGCTTTCAAGAGTCAAGTCAGCAAAAGTAACTGTTTTCTTCCTACATTTCATTAAATTCCGGTCCTTTTATCTGACAAGGCCTGGCTTCTTCAGTTCTGGAAGATGGGCTTGAAGTGTGCCTGAGAAAGGAGTCCTTTCACATGCCAACTTTGACACATCAATGTGGTTTTTTTCACCTGTGTTACAACCTGCTCAAAGGTGGCTGAGTTAAAGAAGCCTTGCACCCTCCATTTGCTACTGCCCAGTATCCACTGAAAGCAGAGCAACTACAAATGGAAGTGTCCTTCCTTGCTGAGTGTATTTTGAGATAAAGAAAGACATTATCTCGGCAAACAGGCTGTACACAGCCCCTCTCCCAAGAGCAATTTGTTTTAAAAGGGTGAAGATGAAAACAGAGCAAGATGAGGAACTATCAGGCTGGGTAAGGAGGATGGGAACTTGATGGACAAGAAATAGGGACCAGTGCCCAAGGCCAGGGTTGGAGGAACTCATGCCCACCTTTCCAAGAAAGCTGTTATTTCAAGACATGCCCAGGACATGATCAATTGGCACAGGAGACCCATGTACCAACACTTATCCCTAGGGTCTTGCTCTCCCATCTTAGGACTCATGCCTTGTTTCTTGTGGCAGACAGATGACTGGGGGAAGGGAGGGAGAGAGGGCAGAAGTTAAAGGGGATGGAGAGTACGCGAAAATCAATCTGACTGAGGCTGCATGCATAGCAGCAGTGCTTCTTAAATGGCTTCTAAATTTGCTTCGGGCAGTTCCCACCCTCCCAGACACAAAACCTGCAGCTTCCATTTATGCCAATGCTACTGCTCATGCAGCCAGACAATAAACCCTATCAAAGAACTGATCTAGCTGATGCAGCTTTTGCCTTACCACAGCAGCATAATTAAACAGCAAGAACTGGCACTTAATATTGATCTCCCTGTGCAATCACATAATTCCCTCAAGCAGCAGAACTGTCTGATGATGGAAGCAAGCAACGGTAAAAGAAGGTGCTAGAACTGAGGGGAAGAAGCAAAATACTGGGAAAGCCAATTTATTCCTCTTCCTAGTGTGAAGCTGTGCAAAATGTTCATGCCAGGCTCTACACAGAGTAACTGCACACTACTCATTTGATTGCAGTCTGAACTCTGTCTTGATGGCAAAGAAATAGCTCTGCAATCAAAGCCAACAAGAACTCAGTATTAAGCATATCAAGAGCTGTGTACATACTTTAGCCACCAGGCACTCAAAATGGGGAGACTGTTTCTGTACCTCTTTGACACCTCTAAAGTTTTCCCACCCACTGATAAAGCAATGGCAACACTCCCTTTCCATAAATTGATGAGGTTTGCTGTGAAACAGGATTTATACATTTCTTTATGAAGCACTCCAGTAAGAGTGCAGGATGTACCAAAACCACGAGATCCTTTTCCTTCAGAACAGGGTTCATCTATTATGCAGCACTTATGTCAGCTGCCTAACAATACTAACGACCTGCAGATGTAAAGTGAGCCCCTTTCTTCCTGAGCTGCCAAGTCAGCTCTGGCTTTGTGAAGAACACAGGCAGATGAGACGATGCAATTAAAGATTTGAAACATTCATGCCCAGGAGTGAATTAGAACTGTAAAGTCACCTTAGTTCTTACATTCCCTAACTTTTAAGTACCCGGCTCTGGGATCTTTGTAAGGTCGATTCAAAGCAACAAACAAGGAGGGCTGTGTAGGGAACTGGCTGTGTAACACAACACCGTAATTCGCCATCAAAAGGCATTTGTGCTGTTCTGGGGAATTACTGCTGCTATGCAAGAACCTGAACCTTAAGCTTACCAATTTAGATAACAGCTCAATTCTTCCAAAGGCTGAGGCATATGTTCCAGTGTGTACTGAATAGAGCCTAATCTTGCAGTCTGATGCAGTTACAGTAAAGCTTTTTTTTGCATTATGTTTCCTTAAGACCCAAGCAACACTGCCAAAAAAATCCACTGAAGTCAGAGAGGTTTCTTATTCCCTTCATCTATTCCTCAGCTTTGTCTTTAGCTTGAACAGGTGGCAGCTCCAAGCAGGGATTCCAGGAGGCTTCAATACATAACAGTGTCTGCCATTTCAGTTAAAACCTCCCTGTTGTTTAAAACCAAATTTACAGCTTGGTCACTGTGTTAGTTTTGGCCAGCATTAATTTTCTTCATGGTAGTTGGTACGGGGCCATGTTTTTGATTTTTGCAGGAAACAGGGTTGATAAAGGATGTTTAGTTATTGCTGAGCAGCACTTACACAGAGCCAGGGCCTCTTCTGCCTTTCACCCCACCTCACCAGCAATCAGCAGGAGACACACAAAGAGAGGAGGCAGCCAGGACAGCTGATCCCAACTGACCACAGGGACACCCCGGACCATGGTGTCATGCTGATCACATAGAGCTGAGGGAAGAAGGAGGAATGGGGGAAGTTTGGAATGGTGGTGTTTATGGTCTCACGTCACTGTCAGGTGTGACAGAGCCCTGCTCTCCTGGGGATGGCTGAACAGCTGCCGGCCCATGTGAAGTGGTTTATGAATTCCTCTCACATTCACAGTGAAGAAGGCAGCTTAAATGTTTCCAGCACAAATCCAAAACATGGCCCAATATTAGTTACTATGAAGAAAATTAACTCTACCTCTGCCAAAACCAGCA